>NC_052486.1:8191196-8537300 GCF_009730915.1 Dioscorea cayenensis subsp. rotundata
AAATATAAAAGCAATTAAGGGGTAAGAATGTCTTTTCATGTGTTCGAATATCGAGTTAAATCCGTTAGTAGATGGTGGAAAGAAACCAATGAGTGAGATTGATTTGATCATGAATGGAAGTAAGTTCGAGAGCGATCTAGAGAGAGATGGATCGGTTTGATCAATGGCGGGGATTGTTTGATCAAGAGTTTGGCATAAGTTCGAGGCAGAAGCTAAGTCCAGCATCGGGGTTAGCCTAGTCCGGTGTTGGGGTTAGCTTAGTCCAGCATTGGGGTTAGCTTCTTTGATCGTGTGGTTCGATTTGATCATCAAGGCGGTGTGCATTAGTTCGAGGACAAGCTTGTGAAGCGGTTAGATGCACCCAGGGATCTTTGCGATGTGCTAAAGTGAGTCACTTAGTTTATTTCGTTTTGAGTACTAAACTTTCGACTATTTAAATACTTTTCATATAGATAGTTAAAGTGAGAGTTTTTACGATTTTTCGAGTGAGCTTCTTCATCTTACGTGAATTTTTCTGGATTGTATAAACTTTGTTTGTGTTTGAGATGAATAGAAAAAGTTGTTCCTCATGAAATCTAGATGCTATATAGTGATTATCGTGGTATCGAGCTATAAGGTGAGAGTTGTTGGTGTTAGTTTGCGGTGAGTTAAGAGGTGGTATTTCGGTTGTGAGATTTGATGTTGAGAAGTTTTTGGAGTGATTGTTGAGGGTTTTGTGGTGTTTTTTTATTCGGTAAGATTTGTGAGAGTGTTTTGACGATTGATGTGGAGTGTAAATTGTGTCAAGGTAAAAAGGAAATGGCATCTAGTTTTTCATCTACACCAACCCCGAGATTTCTCATGCTTTCTCGCCAATTTTCAAAGAGAAGGATATGAACTATCGGAGTTTTAGGATGAAGATTTTTCGAGATCCGAGGTCGTGGAAAATTGTAGAAGAGGGTTTTAGTGAAGAGAAGAAGCCAAGCGAGAAAGAGATGGAAGATGATGCAAAGGCTTTTTCTTGTTGCAACAAGCGGTTGATGAATCAATTCTTCACGAGGTTGGTGAGGTTTGAGAGCGACAAAAAGGAGCTTGGGGATCATTTAAAGGAAGAAAAATCAAGGGACTTCTCGGATGGTTTCGATGAAGGCGACAAACATTGAGGCAAAGATTTGATTTACTTGAGATGAGGGAAGATGAATCAATTCAACATTATATTACAAGTGTTTTTGGCGGTGGTGAATCAAATTAGAGGTATGGGAAGTGAATTAAAGGAAGTTGATGTAGTTTTTAAAAGGTTATGAGAGTCTATCTACAAGGTTTGTGCATCTTTGTGACCTCTATTGAAGAAGCTAGAGATTTGAAGACAATGACTTTGGATGAATTGAGTGGGTCTTTACAGGCTCATGAAGCAAGATTTAATCAGATTTCCGAGAAACATGAGGCTTTTGTAGTTCAAGATAATTCAAGAGGTGGTAGAATGAGAGGAAGGGGAAGACCTTTCGGGAGGTAGAGGAAGATTTGAAGATAATTCTAGAGGAAGAGGTGTTCAAAAGGCGGGGTTGTGCAACAACAAAAGGCAGACAATTTACTACGATAATAATACATGGCAGAAGGCGAGCGGTTCAAGGCCATTTGGAAGATTTTCAAGAGGCCAAAAGGCGGTTTGGTGGAGCAGATTCGATAAGGAGGTTCTGAGAATATTGATGTTTTAACTGCAAGAGGTATGGGCACACACAGGCTCATTGTTGGTCGCAAAACAGGAATTTTGAAAAGGGTTCTAGTTCTAATTCTCAAGATGATGCAAGTACTAATGAATATGGAAGTTTGTTCCTTGTTCATGGAGGTGATGATAGAGTTATTTCTTCACTTTGGTTCTTTCGGATAGCGGATGCTCAAATCATATGACAGGGTGATAAAAAAATTTATTTCACAGTTTAGATGAATCGAGTGAAGCACACGAGTGAAATTGGGCAATGATAGAGATGTTGAGGTGTTAGGAAAAAGGATCGGGTTAAGTTATGATGCAAGGAGTTAAAAAGGCGATTCATAATGTAAAAGTATGTTCCTCGGTTGGCTCACAATTTGATTAGTATTGGGCAGGGTTGACAACTTGTGATTATGAAGTTATATTCAAGAAGAATTGGTGTAAGATATTAAATGAAGCGAGTGAGTCGGTGTTAGTACTTCACGAGAAGCAGAAATAATTTATATCCTTTAGAATTCTCTTGAGAATGTGAGCAAGTCAATCCGGTTAGTAGAAAAGAGGATGTGTCTTTGTTATGGCATCAAAAGATATGGACATTTAAATTTTTCAAAGGTCTGCGAAGCTAGACAGCGAGGAAATGGTGATGGGTTTGCACGAAATACTGAAAGTTAGTCATTGTGAGGAGTGTGTATATGGAAAAGCGGCTGAGATTGCCTTTCAATTACGGAAAATCATGGAGAGCTAAGAGCGAGGCTTGAGTTGGTTCATGCTTGATGTGTGTGGGCCAATGCAAAGCCGAAAGCAATTGAAGGGAGGTAAATATTTCTTCTCTGTTTGTGGATGATTTTTCTAGGATGTCTTGGGTATATATATTTGAAATTTAAGCATGAAGTCTTCGATAATTTTCAAAAAATTCATGTCACTTGTTGAAAGGCAATCGGGATGTAAATTGAAGATTCTTAGAAGCAGATAGGGGGTGAATTCATGTCAAAAAGAATTCCAAGATTTACGTCATCGGAAAGGCATAAAGCATGAATTGATGACTCCTTACACACCTCGACAAAAATGGCATTGCGAGAGAGGAAGAATAGAACTTTGGTGGAGAAGGCAAGGAGTATGTTGAAAAGTCGGAATTTGCCAAGAAAATTACAGGGTCGATGCAGATTACTACTGCAACTTATGTTTCTAATATTTCACCAACTTATGCGAGTTCAAGGAAGAACTCCACATGAGGCATGGTTTGGGGTGAAACCAAGGGTATCACACTTGAGAATTTTTGGCTGTATTGCTTTTGTTCATTCTCCTTTACAGAATTTGCAGAAATTAGATGATAGAGCAGTGAAAGGGGTCTTTGTTGGCTACTGTACTGATGCTAAGGCATATAGAGTTACGGTGCACGATTACGGGAAAAATTCTTATCAGCAGGGATGTAAGGTTTGTTGAGACTGAATTTTGGAAGTGGTCTGAGAGTCAAGAAGAGTCAGGTGATACTATAGTGTTACAAGGAAGAAGTGTAATTATGAATACAGGGAATTCGGATCAAATGAAGGGAAATAATTCGAGATACGATTGCGAGACAATAGTAGTGGCGTGTAATTCTCCTCGAGACGAGTGAGCATGCGGGTGGTTCAAGTGTTGATGAATCTCCATCACCAAAGGTGAGAACTTTTAAAGGAATTGTATGAGAAGTGTTCATATGCTCTTAATGTTTTCGAGATCCGATAGTTTTGAAGAAGTCGGAAGTCGGAACATTGGAGGCAAGCTATGAGGGAGGAAATTAATTCAATTCGGAAAAAAATGAGACACGGAAACTTTGTAAATTACCGAAGGTAAGAAACAAATTGGAGTTAAGTGGGTGTATAAAAACAAAATTGAAATCAAATGGTGAAGTTGAAAGGTGTAAAGCAGACTTGTTGCTAAAGGATATGCTCAGGAATATGGGCTTGATTATGATGAAGTATTTGCTCCCGTGGCGAGGATGGACACTATTAGAATGGTATTGATTTGATTTGGAGCTCAAAAATTGGCCTATCCATCAATTGGATGTGAAATCTGCATTTTTGAATGGGGTTCTTAATGAAAGAAGTATATATTTCTCAACCAAGGGGTTTTTGAAATACAAGGGAAGGAAGATCGGGTGTATAAATTGATCAAGGCCTTGTATGGATTAAAAAGCAGAGCTCCTAGGGCATGGTATACTAGACTGGATGCCTGGTTTGCTTCACAGGGTTTTCTCAGAAGTGAGACAGAACATACACTGTATAGGAAAACAAATAATCAAGCTGATGTGTTGTTGGTATGTGTGTATGTGGATGACTTACTTTGTTTGGGATCATCTGTAAGGCCGGGTGAATGAGTTTAAAGAAGCTATGAAGAAAGAGTTTGAAATGATCGATCTAGGATTGATCAAATATTTTTTGGGCTTGGAGATAAATCAAGGTGAGTATAGGGTACATGTATCTTAGAGAAGATATGCAAGAGATTTATTGAAGCAATTCAATATGCAAAGTTGTAATGCAGATGGGTGTTCCAATGAGTTTGAGTACTAAATTGCGACTAAACCAGGAAGCAGAAGAAGCTGATGCCACTCTTTATAGAAGGCTAATAGGAAAATTGTTGTATTTGACTCACACCAGGCCTGACATTGTGTATCACGATAAATATGTTATCCGGATATATGCATCATCCCACTAAAAATACATTCGGGAGGTCGCAAAAGCGGTATTGAGGGTATGTTCTTGGCACTTGTGATTTTTGGAATTCAGTATAATAGAGATATTGAATGTATATTAGAAGGGGTATTGTGATAGTGATTGGAGTGGAGATGAACAAGATAGGAAGAGTACATCAGGTTGGGTTTTCAACTTAGGATCTGGTGTTGTTTGCTGGGCTTCAAAGAAGCAAGAGATAGTGGCATTATCATCCACTGAGGCTGAATACATATCCTTGAGTTCAGACTTTTTAGCATCAAAGTATTTGGATGAAAAATTTTTGGTTGATTGTGGGATTAATTGTGAAGGAGCGATTCAGTTCTGTGTGATAACAATTCTTGTATAGCTATTGCCAAGAATCCTACTCTCCATGGCAGAACTAAACATATAGATGTCAAGTTTCACCATATTAGAGAGTTGGTAGCAAAGAAAGAAATTCAATTGAACTATTGCGATGCAGTGCAGAGTTCTCGATATTTTTTTACTAAATGTGTGAGTATTCAGAAGCTTGAACAGTTCAGAGGAGAGATGGGTGTATGCCGACTTCAATTAAGGGGAATGTTGTTAGTAATTGAAGCATTCGCGAGAAAGGAGCAGAGTTGAGGAGAAGAGGTTGTCTGGTGGAAATATAAAGCAATTAAGGGGTAAGAATGTCTTTTCATGTGTTCGAATATCAGTTAAATCCGTTAGTAGATGGTGGAAAGAAACCAATGGCTGAGATTGATTTGATCATGAATGGAGAGTAAGTTCGAGGCAGTCTAGAGAAGAGATGGATCAGTTTGATCAATGGCGGGATTGTTTGATCAAGAGTTTGGCATAAGTTCGAGGTAGAAGCTAAGTCCAGCATCGGGGTTAGCCTAGTCCAGTGTTGGGGTTAGCTTAGTCCGGCGATTGGGGTTAGCTTCTTTGATCGTGTGGTTCGATTTGATCATCAAGGCGGTGTGCATTAGTTCGAGGGCAAGCTTGTGAAGCGGTTAGATGCACCGGGGATCTTTGCAGTGGCTAGTCGAGTCACTTAGTTTATTTCGTTTTGAGTACTAAACTTTCAGCTATTTAAATACTTTTCATATAGATAGTTAAAGTGAGAGTTTTTCTGATTTTCAGCTGAGCTTCTTCATCTTCTGTGAATTTTCCTGGATTGTATAAACTTTGTTTGTGTTTGAGATGAATAGAAAAGTTGTTCCTCATGAAATCTAGATGCTATATAGTGATTATCAGCAACCATGATAGTAGCAGCGACAGCAACAACGGCCGTGACATTCTAGCAAGGCTTTGAGGTGGTGTCGAGATTACAGATTCTGAGTATCTTCAACCATGGCCTTTGCTTTAATATATCTCCGGTGACAACAAAGATATCAACAACAGCGGCAATAGTGATGGCTACGGCAAGCACGGCGACAATGTTAACAGTGGAGGCAGCGTCTTGTTTTGAAAGAGGTCTACGGATTCAATAACATGATGGCCCAGCTGGCACAGCTCTTTCATCCTTCTTACACCAATGCTTGGCCATATCACCATCAACAAACACATACGACGGCGAGGCGATGGTGATGACAACATGCTGCGGTTACGGCGACAGCATCACAGCAACCCTTTTTTTTTACTGCTTCTTTGACCGGTTCTTTCTTTTCTATCTTCTATTCTTCTTTCTCCATCCGTCCTCTTCTGTTCCTCTTGCCATCTTCGAACCGCCTCCTTCCCGTCTTCCTGTCGGTCTTCTCTGCCTTCTTCTTCTTCTTCTTTTTTTTTCTTTAGGTTTCGGTTGCCTCTTCCCTCCTCTTCTCATCTGACGGAGAGGCATTGGTAATAATAGTGGCGACGGCGGCGGCGGAGGTAGCGCCAATGTCTTCTTCTTCTTTTTTTTTACGCAGTATCCTTTAATCTTCTTCTTTGATCGTTCCTTTTGCTTCTTCCCTCCTCCCTTTTTAAAATAGCCTGAACGGTTGCATCAGTGGTGGGAGGTTACATGGTGATGAGCGGTTGCATGGAGATGATGGTGAGCGGTTATGAAACGATTGAGTCGATCGTGGGTGGGACAACCACGTGCATCACTCACGTTCTCACGCAACCCCCATGTATATCTCTCTTAAATATATATATATATATATATATATATATATATATTTTATATATATATATATATATATATATATATATATATATATATATATATATATATATATCATATTTATTTTTTTATTTTATTTTTATTATTATATATATTATCTTTTTTTATCTGATTTGAATTTTGTATATATATTTCTAAGATATGTATTTTATCTTATTTTATTTTATTTTTATTATTATTATTATTATTATTTAGATATATATATATATATATATATATATATGATGATTATATATATATATATATATATATTATTTTATTTATTATTTATATACATTTAATTTATTTTATATTATCTAATTCGATCCTTTTTATTTATTTTATTTTATCGGATTTTTTTACTTAATTTCTTTCATTTGATTTATTTCATTTTGTTTTTATATATATATATATATATATATATATATATATATATATAAAAATTTTATTTTTTATTTATTTTTTCTGATTTCGTTTAATTCTTTGTTTTATTATATATATATATATATATATATATATATATATATATATGTGTGTGTGTGTGTGTGTGTTTATCCGATTTTATTTATTTTATATTATTTGATTTCATTTGATTCTTTATTTTATTTTATTTTAATTAGTTGATTTATTTTATTTTAATTTATCTTATTATATATATATATATACGATTTGATTTAATTTAATTTTAATTTATTTCATCTTTTATCTTATTTGATTATTTTATCTAATTAGATTTTTTTTTGTGTTAATTAAAATTTATTATATATATATATATATATCGTGATTTGTATTCGCGGTTGATCTTGGTATTGTGGTCGCATCAAGATCGCTGCTATAGGCTAGTCTTGAAATTTGGACTGCCTCGAGATCGGTGCTCTTAGCTGATCCGGAAATTTGAGTACTTTATTATATTGCCTCGAGATCTGTGCTCTCAACAAATCTTGATATTTGAGTATTTAAGATCGTCTCGAGATCTGTGCTCTCGGCTGATCTTGGCATTTGAATATTTAAGATTGCCTTATGTTTTTTCGGCTGATCTTGATATTTGTATATTTTGTATATTTTGGATCGCCTCGAGATCGGTGCTCTTGGCTGATTGGAATATATATATATATTTAGATTACCTCGAGATCTGTGCTCTCGGCAAGTCTTGATATTTTGAGTATTTTGGATCGCCTCGAGATCGGTGCTCTTGGCTTATCCAGGGAATGGAATATATATATATATTTTTTTAGATCGCCTTGAGATCTGTGCTCTAGGCTGATCTTTGGATTTTAATATTTAGATCGCCTCAGGATATGTATTCTTGGGTGATCTTGAATATATCCATATATTATAAAATTTATTTATCTTATCCACATGTTACCCTAATTTGATTATGATTGGGTCACATGTGGTTTTAAAATTTTAATTTGATTTGAATTAGGACATGCAAAATTTTTATATAAACAAGGAGTTACTGCAGCACAAAGAAGTTAGGAAACAACAAAGCCTCGGGTTTCGTTGACTGGGTTGCTAACGCCCGTGAAGACGCTTGTGAACCAGCTGAAGAATGCGCAATCACTATAGCATTTACTGTAGCACTTCATATAATTTTTGGCGAAATCTTGAGACTCTTATGGGCTCCTTCACTCCCGTGAACAAGGCCGTGAAGCCATTTCGAGAAGCGCTTCAAAAGAACTTTTTAGGGCTTTTTGGACATAATCTTCTACACTCTCTTCTCCTACCTCCACCATCCTTCTCCATCTTCCAAATCCGGGGTAAAGAAGACTCAAGGAGAAATTTTTAGGTGTGGAAATCGAAGGAAGAAGTAAGATCCGGCAAGATCTCCATTCATATCCCATTGTTCAAGCTTGTAGAAGGCAAGGAAGCCACCACCCCTTTGGTGGCGTCATTGGAAGCTCCCCTAGACTTGTCTTTCCGCATTTATCATTTGAGGGAGTTTTATGTTGCTTTATTTAGTTGTTTTTGTGGACTTTATCATGTATCTTGTTAGCATAAACAGCTAAACCTCAAGGTCATCAGATGATGGTGAGCCTTGGGGTGAACTTGTGTAGTTGGATGCTTTGATTTATTCTATTGTATTTTGGTGTGTTTGTGATTCATGCTTGGTGTACTTTGATGTATTGATATGCATGAAACTCTGTATGTCTATTTCTAGGTTGTATTAGGTTGTGTGACCATCACCCTTGTACTAGACACCCATAGCTTGGAAGGGATCCATGTACAAATACGCCATGACCATCGGGTATTTTTTACCCTTCCAACATTAGGGTTGGACCTAGTTTGTTTTTCGGCCTTAATTAGAAAATTCCTTGCTTGCATTGCAATCGTAGGAGGATTTGGTAGGAAGATACTCGTATCGGATTAGGGGTTAAATGCCGTAACCATCGGGTTGACCTATCTCAGGAATCTCTTAGTCCAAATCACCAATTGCATGATAGTTATTGTATCCTTCTCACTTTAGTAGCCCCAGGGGAATCCACATCCGTAACCAACTTCATCTCTTGATTTTCACCCCCACTTTGCCTCAATTGTAGAGACTCATCTTAGAGTTCTTTTTATTTCTTAGTAATTTAGAACAATCACTTGCACTTGTAGGCTAGACAACATGCGAAGAGGAAGTAAGGGTAACTTCTGGGGCCGTGGGAATACGATCCTCTTGTGCTTGCAGGAGAGGTATTACTTGGCGACCCCGTGCACTTGCGGGTGTCACACCACAAATCTATGTATTTATGTAATTTTTTCTTCTTCCCTTTTGAAATTAATAAAATAACTTTCTCTTGTATCTATTATTTCTCATTCACACTTGTTAATCGAAGGTTCTTATGACTTAATCTGGGTTAATTAATATTAGGGGCTTACCCCTAATGGAAGTCATGAACATACAATCTGTTGAAATCTAAAAAAATTAAAATTTGATTTATGATTTACTTATTTTAACCAGGTGGACCTTATTAAAAGCCAAATACACAAATATTAAAATATTTATAATATAATATATTAAAATAAGTTATCTTATTTTAATATAATTTTTAAACTTTGGCCATAAGTAATTTTATTTGTAACTAGTTTTTTATTTTAATATTAATTCAATTTCAAAAGATTAATATGTTTTTAAAATAATTTTTCAAAATATGGATGAATTACCCTATCTCATAATATATATTAAAAATAATTTCAGTACATGTTCCGATGATTCAATTTCAAAGATGAATATACTTTTAAAATAGCTTTTTAAAATACATAAAATTTTTAAAATGATTGCATTAATAACTGTTTTATCAAAGATGATGTTAGAATATCTAATACTAATTCTACTACGAAGCTATTGGTGACTGCCTCTATCAAAATAAGTATAATTGAATTTTTTTTAATAAATTACTAAAATGATTAATATTAGTATTATTTTTCTTTTACTTTAATTATTTTATTAATATTTTTGAAGATAGATAAATCAGTGACATTGTAGCCAAATGATGAGTCAAGTCTATTATTCATTTTTCCACCCCTTCTTTAATAATCCATAAAATGAAAGAAATGATGTAAAAACTATTGAACAATTGGTAGAGTTTGTTAAGATAAAAATGCTTCAAATAAATCATGTATCTATACTTCTAATAGTCTTGTTTTGTGTTTTTTTTTTATTTTTTTGTTAAGTAGAACTAATTGTAATCTTTTTTATTATTTTAGTACTATTAATTTGATCTAAATTTTTAAATTTTATTATTTTAAGTTGGTAGTATTGGGGTTTTGCCAATATTATTGCAATCGAAAGCTATCAAGAATTGTGGCACTTATATATTTTTTAATTATCATTTTTATTTGTTTACTTTGTTAATTGCGTGGTCGTTGGACTAATTAAGTTCAAGGTCCAAGTAAGGTTAATTGATGGGACTAGTAATGCTTCAATTTTGTTGTAGAATCATGTGTGCTTGCAACTACTTGTTAAACTTGCTAATGATTTAAAGGATGATTCCGCAAAGGTAATGTTGTAATTTAACATGAACTATGCAACACTATAATCTCTAATGGATTGTTGTTTATTTGGTGTTTTAATATTGAATTTAATTTACTTTCATGTATTACTATCAAAATCATCTATTACAATTATCACCAGCATAACTTTAGTTAATATAAGATTAAGATTTGAAAAGATTGCAGTTCAATCCCTCACTAGTTTCAAATTGGCCAAAAAAGGCCTCTAATGTCATGCCCGACCTGCGGGCCTGGCACATGACAACTACTGAGACAACCTGAGGAGTGATACCCACAGCACTTTACCCTCGAGTCGCTGCAAGGCTGACAAAACCCTGGTCTAAACCACACTAAATAGAATATATGAAATAAGGAACTCAAAGATACACACAGGAAGCAGTAATAATAACTTGATAGAAGAATTCAATGGAACATGCTTGACACAAGTACAACAAAGTTTCCAAGAAATTGGACAAGCATACAAACCATGCATATATAATTCAAACATCCTAGTGGATCCATGTTTTTATAAGATGTTCATGCTCACGGAATAACATACATGATATGGGTAATGAACAAAGAAATAAAGATGATGCCCATCACTTCACCTCATAGCAACACTACTGGTTGCTAGAGCTTGGAAGGAGGAGAGGGAGGGTAAGTAAGCTAGGTCACTCAGTGAGTGGGTTATCACAATTCCAATAAGATATACAAAATACTCGATGAAATCAACAAGCTAAGCTTTTACAGTAGTACAAATTGAATGGGATTTTTCAGCATATATAACAACATTTATATATAGGGAAAGAAAAACATAGATAGCATACAAGAATCATTTTTGCTCAAATGAGAATGTTTATAACTTAAAAGCAGAGGGTTTGCATAAAGCTAGTTTTAATAACCCTAACATGTAAAATGCATCATCAAAACAATATTCCAAAAGATATATTCCAGAAATCACATCTCAAAGGTCCTTTGCATGAAAACATCAAATTCCTCAAAATATGAAATCAACATTTCGATCATCAAGTGGTGGTTTAAGTGGCGGTCTAAAAACATCTCAAGTCGTGGCCGTGGCTATGTTCAGAGTGGTCAAGGTTCTTATGCCCTTGACGTTGACCCACCGGGAAACCATGTAGTGACTCCGAGTTCCCAATGTTTAACCAATCAGGACTCTACGCGACACCTGAAGTGGACAATACATCCGGGTCTTCATGTCACCTCAATAGGCTAGTCGTGAAGAGTACCCACTGCTGCAGGGAAGGGCTACGGTCACACCCTGACCCACGGGCCCAGCAGAAGACTCAGAGTAAATGCATCAAGAATAGACTCTTGCCAAATATGATGCATCTACACCTCTACGTTATACTATCACCTGGGAAGAGAAAAAGAAGGGAGGGGGGAGAGAGAGAGAGAGAGAGAGAGAGAGAGAGAGAGAGAGAGAGAGGAGAGTAACTAGGTTACTTAGTGAGGGGATTAGCAAAAATCTATAAAGCAACATATTTCAAAAATATAGATAATATAACAATAAAATAAGAGTTTACTAATACACTGAAATGTGAAAAATTCTAAGTATAGAGTAAAACTTACATTCACAAAGAGCAATTTACACCAATGATAGCATTTTATAACATAAATTGGTCAAAACAAGGTTTCATTTCAATATACATCATTTCTTTTTCAACAACCCATAAAATCAAGGTATTATGAACAATATATCAAAAATTCGTCAATGTGATAGACAGCCTCAAAAAACTCGCCATTGCTAACCTGGCCCCAGCTAAGTCTGGAGCCACCAAGATACGCGTCTCTTGCCGTTGACTGTTGGGATACCCGTGTGGTGACTCCGGGCACCCAACACCGCATACCTTTCAGGTTCTTTACGTGCCTCTTGAAAGAGCGAATTACAACAAAGGTCTCCACACCACCCAAACTAGGTTGGCCAGCGGATACTCTCACTTACTGCATAAGACCTTGGGATCCCCCTAGTTCACCATCAAAACCATATTATCGCCTGAAGGCCCAATATACAATTTCAACATGATGTGCCAAAATCTCAACAAGATTTTATAATTTTCCACATGAATAGCCCCACTTCAAGAGTGATTAATTTGGGCATATCAACTCAAGTAAATATGAATTTATGATGAAACCATACTTTTTTCTTAATGATAAATATCATTTGCATTCAGCCTTTGAATATATATATCAAGAACAAGGTTTTCAAACATAAGTAGTGAATACTTGCAAACATTTTAATAAACTCATTTAAGATCAAACTAATGAATTCAAAAGTCATAAATAATGTTAAAGAGACTTTTAATAATATAAAGTATCATTTGAAGTAATTGAAAACCAAACATAATAAATTCATGCTTGATATTATAGTCCATGAAATCTACAATCCCACTGACTAACTTGGCGAGTCACACTACTCCGGTGCTAATCCTCCACGGATCCTTTACTCTTGGCCGATGCCTCACCTCCTAAAACAATCCAGTTAAAACAATGCATTAAAACCAAAGAACACTCAACACAAGGATGAGGAAAAACTCTTCAAAATGAGAGGTATGCACCTATGGTTTACTTTTCAAGGATTTTCAAATGCTCTACCTCTCAAACACTCAAGATCAACAAACCTCTCAAACACTCAAGATCATCAAAAAAATGGCAAAGAAATCCCAAGGTGATTTGGTCCTACAGTAACTCTAGTTTGGGAGATGACGAGATCTCTCTCAATCTTCACAAAAGAGGAAGAAATATAACCATACAAGTTTTCCACACTCAACATCCATCTAATCCCTAGTATTCCCACCATTCTCACCCCAAAATTCATCAAAATGGAAGGAAGAGGAAAATGGTAGAAACTTACCTTCAAGCTCCCAAGAAACAAGAGGAGAAGAAGATGATCCGACCTCTCCAAGCTTTCTTCTTGATCTAGAGGCAAGAGATGGGGGAGTTTGGGGAGAAGAGAATGAGGTTTAGAGGAGGAGAGGTGTGGGGGAGAAAGAGGGCAAGCAATGGGAAGAAAGGCTTAAGAAAAATGGTCTTTTTAAAGCCCTAAGCTCGGGGTTCTTGAGGGCATCCATGCGGTAGCATGGGAGGCCTCATCCTCCTTGAAAAATCCATGTGGGTGCATGGCTTCCCACATGGCTCACAACAATCCCCATGTAGGCATCCATGTGCCTGCATGGCTCACAACCATGGCCCATGTTTCTAACGGGTTCCCACACTTGTATAGTCTCCAAATGACCCCAACTTTGGTCCTAACACAGGCAACACTCAAGAGAATATCCACACAAGAGATATACATGAGAAGACAGGTCAGAAGCAAGGTAAGAAAGTAAAAAAAAAGTCAGAATACCATGGCTGCTCCTGGTCACCATCAAAACCTATGGAAGCTCAATAATATGAAATATACATGTTACACCCAAAGTCCAAATCCAGGACAACATCCCTATGCTAGGGTTGGAAACCATTTCCACAAGTATTGATGGCAAAACACAATTGTATGTAAACAAGGTTTCATAGTTCATTCAGTCTTAAAGTATGAGTATGATCATTTGCATGTTCACTCAAATATCAAACATTTCATAAAATAGCAATAGCATGGAAAATATTTCCAAATTAGTTAAAAACCTCAGTTCAACATGATAAACCATGGACATTGTCATTCATACTAATAAAATACATAAAGCATATATTCTATTAGAATTATGCATTTGTATCACCCACTCACTACTTAGGCTAGAAAAGACTGCAAGAAAGCTACTTCTTAGCTGGCTTCTTGCCATGTGACGAGCTTTCACCACCTATCCAACCAAACATAATCACAAGCAACAAGAATAAGAAAAGAAACAAAAGAATGAACCTTATGTTCTAACAAGCAATTCAACCTTAATGAGGCCTAGGTATGGCTCACAACTTGGTTTCAAGGTTACCAATGAATTTCTAAGAGTTTGAGCTTCTCTCTAAACCAAAGAATTCAAAGAAAAGACCAAGTTTTACAAGTGCTACAGTACTAGAAACCACAAAAAGAAGTTCTCAAAGCAAATAAACAAGAAGAAGAACAAGGATCAAGCCATCAATCCTAACCCTAGATCATTCATTCTCCAACCAATAAGGAAGACAAGGAGATTCTTACCTCTAGAACACAAGGAGAGAAGATGGATAGGTCTTGGGGACCCAAAGTTGGAAGAAAAAGGCCAACAAGTCTTTCCTCTTGCTCCAAAGTTACCAAAGGTAGGGGTAAGAAGATAGGAGAAAAGAGGACAGTAAAAAAACCAAAAAGAAGGCTTAAAAGCCTTAAAAACAAGGCATAGTGCACCTTGCGGGCGCAAATTGCCTACAGATGCCAGCTTGGGCGTGCCTACGAGCGCAAATGGCTCGTAGGCACCTGGCACGCCCTGAGCCTGATCAACAAGCACAAGCGCTCTGTGGGGGAACTCCCTTGGGCATGCCTTGCTCTTGCCTCACCGGCGCAAGCAGCGTGGTGGCTGCCCAACGGGTGTGGGCACATGACCTAGCCTTCGGTCCAATTTATAAAGGCAAGCACGCACGCACGTGCATGCACCACTTTGTGAGTCCAAAAAATGGCTTGAACTCGCTTAAATAGACTTGGTTTCAACTACCAAGTCAAAAACAAGCTTGAACAAAACTTTGAGTCGAAGCACAAGAAAAAGACCAAAACACCACATCTAAACCTTAGATGATGGTCTAGAAGACCTTGCTCTTTGTATGGTTGACTCTGTAATCCATGCTGTCATCAAATCAAGATTTTAATTCTATTTTATTAAACATGAAGAAATTAACCTTGGTCTTTATATCATTTTCTCTCTTCTTTTTCTTTTTTTTTCTTCATTTTTTTCTTCTTCCTTCTTACACTTCTTAGTGACATCTTTTTATTTCATTATCATCACTTTCATCCAACACAATTGTCACTCTCATCCATCACTGCCACCATTACCCGTTACTACCAACACCATCACTCTCCTTTGGCACTGCCGCCATCACCATTATTACTCTCATCCATCATCATCATTACTAGTTACTTCTTCTTATTTTTCTTCACCCATCAACATACTCACAATTGTTTTTGGTTAAAGACCCGCTATTATTCACTAAACTGTTAGCTTAAGGTGTCAACCTCCTAGACAATGGTGCTAATTTACAAAGTAATAAACCACCATAGTTTACAAAATTGTTAGATAGTGGAGCTAATTTGAGAAAATATAGGTCTAAATATATAAAAATTTAGACATAAACAAATCATATAGTATAGCTTGGTGATTAAGGTGTTGGTGTTGTCACTCATTAGCTTTGGTTCAAATCATCACGCTTGCATTTTCTTGTCAAAAACCACTATAGTTTACTGAACTGCTAGGTTAAGGTGCTAAATTGTAGGACAGTAAAGCTAGTTTACAATATAATAAACTACCAGAGTTCGTCGAACTACTAGGTTATAGCTAATTTTCAAGGTAGTGGGGCAATTTTATTATCATATACTCTAATTTTTCATCATCATTTTCTTCTTCTTCTTCCTTTTCTTATCTTATTCTTATTCTTCTCCTTTTTTTTTTTCTTTTCTTTTTTCTTTCTTTGTTTTCTTCTTCTTCCTCACCAGCACCATTACTTTCATTCATTACCATTGCCACTCTCATTCTTCACTAGCATAATTACCCACAACCACCACTACTATCATTCTCATCCACCACTACTGTCACTCTCATCTCTCACCGCCATCACTGGGCCTATTGCTGCCACCATCATTCTCATCCATAGCCACCATCAGTATCCATCACCATCGCCATTATCACTCATATCCATCATTACTACTGCTATCACTACCATCACCACACATGTTTGACAGTGCTACTACCACCATCTCTACTTATCGACATGGACACATACACCACCACATTCTTTTTCTTCTTCTTTTCTTTATTTTTTTCTTCCTCCTCACCACCACCCACCACCACCACCACCATCACTTTCATCCACCACTATTGTCATTCTCATTCATCATCGTTACCACTACAGCCCCTATCTTCACTACCACCACTACTCTCATTTACCATCGGCACCATCACCACTTTCATCCATCATCACCATTACTGGCACAAACATGACAACCTCCACCATCTCCATCTGCTTCTCCTTTTTTTCTTCTTCTTCTTATTCTTCTTAATCCATAATCTTGCTTGCAACTTTTTTTTTTGGTTAAAAAACACTATGGTTCATTGAACTGCTAGGTTGAGGTACCAACCTACAAAGAGAATGGTGTTAGTTTACTAAGTAATAAACCACCAGAGTTTATTGAACTACTAAATATTTAAGCTAATTTGTAAAATTCTAGGTCCAAATATATATAAATTTTGGCATAACTAAATTATGTAGCATAGCTTGGTGGTTAAGGTGTTGGTATTGAAACTCATTAGCCATTGTTTAAATTCTCACCCTTACAGATTCTTTTTGTCAAAAAGCCACTGCAATTTGTTAAATTGCTAAGTTAAGGCGCTAACCTGCTAGATAATGGAGCTAGTGTACAATGTAATAAGCCACCGGAGTCCACTGAACTGCTAGGTTATGGCGAATTTACTATGTAGGGGACAATCTTATTCTATCATTTACTCTCATTTTTCCATCATCATCATCATCATCATCATCATCATCATCTTCTTCTTCTTCTTCTTCTTTTTCTTCTTCTTCTTCTTCTTCTTCTTCTTCTTCTTCATCATATTTTTCTTTTTCTTTTTTTTTTCTTTCATTCTTTTTCTTCTTCCTTTTCACCACCACCCACTACTACCATCATCACTTTCATCCATTACCATTGCCACTCTTATTTGTCACTGCCACGGTCACCCACTACCACGACCATCACTCTCATCGACAACCATTGCCACTCTCATCTATCATCACTACCTCCACGACCATCGATAAGTACACCACTCTCATCCACCGTGACCATCACTCACCACCACCACCCAAAGTTGTCAAAAGCACGCCTCCGGTGTGCCTAAGGTGCAAGGAGCATAAGGCTCAAAGCCTTGCACCATTGTGCATGTCAAGCAAGCACTGCTATAAAGGTCCTTTGAGGCTGGGCTAGAGGAGTGAGGTATGGGCCTAGGCGCGCCTTCATAACATCAGCAAACTTGGTTATGTGTTTTTATTTTTAGCTTAACTTTTAATCTTGTCCACTCATCTTGATGATTAAAAACAAGAAGAGCTCACACATAATCAAAGACATTTAAAGTTAGGGCAATGATAAGTGTCAAAGTATAAATATTTTTACGTATATATTTTATACACTATGCATGTATTTCTGTTGGATAAATTCCCATTTTATACATTATTTATTTTTATCTACTTCACAAGGCATTGAAAGGCTATCAAGGGCTCAAGGATGTATTTTGGACCAAAGTAGGGGCAAGAATGAGGCACATTTGGATATAGAGTATTGTAGCAATTTTATTATAGCAGTTTCGCGTAAGTTCTTGCACGCCTGGGGAAAGGGACTTGGCCATCATTTGACACCATATACCCAAAATTCTAAATCTCTTTGGGAGGAATTTTTTTGAGCAAAATTGAAGGGAGAGGCAGATAGATCTCAAGGGATTTAGCCTTGGAACTTTGACGTAGAGGAAATCAAAGCAACGCCACATTTTGGGGATTCTTAGAGGACGGTGTCGCTTGGATCCTAAAAGGTTCTCCACCTGCATCACCAATCGATAGATAAGGAGTTTTATCATGATGTTTACTTGTTTTATCTTGATTTTGTGATTCGCTCTTCATTTCTGCCGCACTAAACTCCCAAGGCCACCGGGCATTGGTGAACCTTGGAAGGAAGACTATGTGTGGATGATTAATATTTTTATTAATGCATGTTGGTTTGTTCTTTGGATTTAATCTATGATGGTTCATGTTTAATCTATAATGGATGAATTCCGTAGTTTAATTTTGAATTGTATGTGTAGAACTGGACGTTTGCATATACTATGTCATACTTAGATTAATGAGGTTTCATTGTATTAAAACACATGAGGTTCCAGGTGTTAGAGACCTTCCACATTAGGGTTTTATCCTAGGTTAGAGATTCCTTGTACACATTGCAATTGTGGTTGTGTCTAAGAGAGAGACCCGTATGGGATTAGGGTTATTTACCGAAGGTTTTCGAGGTAGCTGACATTAGAATCTCATGGTCCAAACTTGTCAATAGCTACTTTACATTTCATATCATTCGTGCATCGTTAGTATTCTGAAGGAGATCATTGTTCATGTCATACTTTATTCATAGAGTCTTCCCCTCTATTGAGTCGATTAGTAGAATTCTTTTTTTATTTATCTAAGTTTAAATTAAGATAACACTCTTTCATTTGATAGACTAAATATTGACAAGAAGAGGAAGTAATAGTACTTTTTGGGGCCCTAGGGATATGACTCTCTCGAGCTCACGTGTGGGCAAATTTATTACTTGATGACCAATGTAATTGTTCACCCACACCATCATGTAACCAACCAAACTATCAACCCAGCAAAACTCAAAGATCAAGACTTCAGCTCTCTTTTTTTGGGTATTCCACCGTGGTCCGCTTGTTTTCATTGTATCACAGCTCCTCTAATTTTGGTAGACTAGTACGTCTGTCTTTCTATCTCTTACTTTCTCTCTCGCTTTTTCCATTGTTTTTCTCAAATGAATCCCTTCCTCCCAACCTCCTCTCCCCTCCTCCTCCTCCTCCTCCTCTCTCTCTCTCTCTCTCTCTCTCTCTCTCTCTCTTGCTCTCGCCATCAGATCCTATTAAATAAAGAGAGATAGGGATGGGCCACCACACCAATCTTTTTTTTAATTTCAAATACTATTCATTATTGTATTTATTTTTTTCTTTTTTTAAATAACAATATGAGTTCATGAACAATTTGGGGGTTGGTCTTGGATTTGGAGCAAAAGGCATTGAGAGAATTGCTATTACTTTATGCCATTGTTAATTAATTTGTTGGTTTTTAATTTAATTTCCATTAAAGTTTTTGTATTAAATACTAATGAATAATATGAAAGTTGGTTAGATTGAAGTATGTTAGTTTTGATCTATCTAAATACTAAATTATGGTGGACTGATTTTAATCACATTATTTGGTTAAATTTTGCATTTTAGGATAAATAAATATAAATTGTAAGGTTTTGACACATCGTTTATTTTTGTTATACTTGTATAGTTAATGGTACTTGTTAATTTGTTGTTCTTTTATGCTAAGTTAAAGTGGTTTTTTTTAGTGAATTGAATTTTTGTTTATTAACTTTATTTGTTGACACTAGTTATATGGCTTCTTCAAGTGAAAAAGCTATTTTGATATCAAGTGGAAAATGTGACCAGCGTTGAAAATATGTTCAAGTGGTTAATCCAAACAACAAGAATGATTTGAAATGTAACATTTGTGATAAAGTTACGAGAAGTGGAATATTTAGAACTAAACAACATATTGACGGAGGTTTTAGAAATACAACTATTTGTAGAAGATGGCCACTACATGTGCGTGAAGAAATACAATCTTTTATGGTAAATAAGTCTAATGTAGGTCAGATTGTTGAAGGTAATTTTCTAGATATTGCTGAAGTAGATATTTTTAGTGATGATGAAAGAGGATGAAGATGAAAGAAACATTATGATGAGCTCACACCAAGTAGTGAAGTTTTGAATGCAAAAAAACAATAATGAAAAAAAAGCACCAATAGATTTATACTTCACACGAAGCTGAGAAAAATCAAGCAAAAGAAAAGGAAAAATGATGTGTTCTCCACAAGTGCATGGGTCGGACACAAGTAATACAGTGGTACCCCGTGAGGGGTAGGGTTGTCGAACCACAGGGCTGGATTCAAAGTACTAATTGATCTTCTAATGTCTTACCAATCAACAACGGTGGGTAAAAGGGTTGCAACTAGATCTTAAAGGGGGAAAGATGACAGGTAAGGACTGGAATGGAACTAAGTGAGATACAAAAATATAGAGCAATGCCCAGACTAATCCCTTGGAGAAATGTGCAATGGACTTGCTTCTAATATCTACCAAGTACATCCTAAGGTTCTTGTGTGTGCTCAAGAGCAATGTTGCATCTATGGTTCTTAAATACACCAAGGTCTGCTAGGGTAACTGTGCATCTCAAACACATCAAGTTTTGCAATCACAATAAGCAATCACAACTATGGTCATCCATACACCAAGTTTTACCAAAGTATCTGTGAAAATCAAACATATCAAGTAATGCATACACATCATTAAACACGAGAAACCAATAGAACTCAGTAGACATATTAAAAGCAAGTAAATCAACATAACACATAAACTTCCAAGTTCGTAGATCCAAGGCACCAGAGATTGGCTAGCCCCTCATAGTTTTACAAATCCATAAAAGAATAAAGAAAAAAAAAAGGTAACAAAGCCATGAAAGACTCCCCTATTTTCTTCTCAACCACTCTGATGATGCTTCAATGAAGTTCCACTAGCTTAGCTCTGCTACACTCATGATCTTGCACTGTAGCTCTGCTTCGGCCCCAAAAAAGTGTAGGGGAAAAGCTTGGCAACTGTCCCCAAGAAGGAGGAAGAAAGGATCCAGAGAAGATGCCCTAGATCTGATTTAAAAAGCAGTTTTCGAGCACGACAAGGTCTGTGCACGGTCGTGCCACTCCTCCTAAAAATCACTGGATTGTCTAAACAATTGATCCACAGAATTCCAGCACATACACGCCCCTGCTTCAACTCCTAGCACGATCGTGCTAGGAGCACACAAACCGTGTGCCTTCTCCAAACTTGTGCTACAATGATTTGTTACAGTAAATGCTACAATACTCATCTACAATGATTTTGCTACAGTGATAGTGCTTCACCTACTGTAGAAATCACCTGGAATATTCAAGGGGTGAGACACGACCGTGCTCAGACCGTGCTTCACCTAGAAAACTGAAATTTCATATTTTTCACACTGTAATTGTGTCAAATTCTGCTCTTTTGCATAGGAATCTGTTTTCCTACACAAATACACAATAATACCAATAGTGGCACCGAATCACAATAAATAAACACTTAAATACAAGATAAATACATGAAAAGGGTATGTAAATATATATATATATAATTGCACTCATCAGATACCCCCACACTTGAACATTTTCTTGTCCTTATGTAAAACACATCAACAAATAAGAAAGAAGATGACTGCATGACTCTTATCTCAGTAATATAGGAATTTCATAAGTGAAATAGGAAACCAGTTGTTAGTGTGTGTTCAACTGATAAAAAATGATAAGTTTCACTCTCACCTTGTACTCCCCAAGTGTGTGTGATTACCTAATTTATTTGCCCCATGCAATGTTGGATCAACTTAGCTAACAATGACTTTATTTCACATTATACTAAATGGGTAGTAGATTCATACACCCTAGAGGTAGCCCTTTCTCTCGGTAGGTCATCAAATGTACACTTGTAATGCCCAAAATTTTACTACTCAAGAGCGGCTTTCACACTTCTAAAGTGATAGCTCTTTCTACCATCTTTTCACAAAGTATTTACAAAGAACCAGTAGGGCATCCCACAAGGAATCCGACTTTTTTTTTTTTTACACAAGGAACAATCATGGTCATTGAGCTGTAGTTGTCTCCTAAGTACAAGTGGCTCCACAATTAGGGTAAAGTGAGAAAAAATAAGGGTGAAGCTAACAATTAAGCTCAATAAAAATACACTAACACACTAGTGTCCCATTACATTTAGAAATTCCATAAAATAAAATCATAAATCGTCCTAAGTCATACCTCATCATAATGAATACAATAGTAAAGCCCTTCCCCACACATAAACCGTACATTGTTCTCAATATACAAATGCATACATGAAGAAATGAATCAAGGACAATTAAAATTGGGGAGAAGTTCTAGGGACTTTCCTGAACACGGGGACTGATGTGGGCACTCTCAACATGTAGGTCCCTTGTTTCCATATGGCTCACATCCCACAAGCAAAAAAGGGGCACAAGTGAAGCTCAAGAAAAAGAAAATAAGAAATAAAAAAAAAACACTACTAAAAGAAAGATTGATGATGCTCAAGAATCGTTGATATGGCTCTCAACCTCGGCATGATAACCTTCATTAATCCATACATGCAAGAAATTAGGGTACACATGATCATGTCAAGGGTGTGTCTCTCCCCTTGAAAATCTCAGGAAAATTTCCCAAGAACTCAAAAAGGGAAGACACGATAGTGTAAAGATCAAGAGAATCGTGCAACCCTTCATGGCACGATCGTGTTTTGCCCGTGTTCATCATTTAAATGCATCAGAATCTAGTTTCTCAATTTTACAACATTTCCAAAATCTGGGCAAGAATTTCTAGCAACTATCAAAATATACAAACAATGAAACTACGCACAAATACCAAGAATTTAGCAAGAATAAAGTCAAGAGCACCATTAATTTATTCAAGATCCAAAGAAAGAAACTAAATGAAACTAGGAAAACAAGAGAAATTATAATAACTAAAGCATGGGTTGCCTCCCAATTAGCGCTTGTTTAACATCACTAGCTTGACGTACCTTATCACTTACCTTAGGGAGGCTTGAAGAGAATGTGTTCCTCCCGCCTATTAATTGTATAGCTACTACCATTGAAGCACAAAATTATGTGCCATGGAGGGATACATGTTAGAGGCTTGTGCAATTTTATTTTAGGCCTCCAAGGAAACAAATTGGGTTGGGAATTGTCCAAGATCAGTATGTGCACATGTGGTTCATTAGATGGCTTGATTTTCTTACCCACATTCTCCTGAATTCCCAACCTCTTCTTCTTGCCTTGAATGAGCTCATCAATTATACAAGAAGATTTGTGTTCCATTGTCTTGGAGTTTGCAGCATCTTCTAGCATTTCAGTTTGAAAACACAAGGGTCCCATCTGGATATAGCTTCCATAAGTGATTTTAAAAAGTAAGAAGTTTGTTAGCTTACTAGGGAGCTCCTTGAGAAAAATTTCGTCAAACTCGAAGATGTGTGATATGGCATTAGGGTTCATCTCCATATTCTTAATTCTTCAACAATCAAACCCTTTATGCCCCTATCCTCGAGCTCTCATCAATGATAGAAGTTTCAAACACAGATGCTTAGGCCTTCAAGGGAACAACCCAGGACAAGAGTTGTTCAATTTTTGTACAGGAGGATCTAAAGATTGCTTCAACCTTATTGCATGACTTAACTTTACCCCTTGAAGTGCTCTTTTCTTATATGAACAATCATCCATGTGAGAAGAGGTTACTTGTTCAAACTCAATCAAGTATGTCTCATTGACCTCTTGAATTTTTGTTTTCTCCCATGTTTTCCCCAAGTTGCTTGTTGGTGGCGTGTGTTCTACAACAAATGTGACCAACTCTTGATTTTCCTTATCCGGGGTAAGTCTCTCTTGCATAAGGGTTTGTTCTTTAAAAATGGGGACTATCATATCATGGGTTTTCTCCCAACACAAATGGTCAAAATCATTAGGGATCACAAGAAGTTCTTCCATCTAAAAAGGAATGAAGTGGCCTTGTCAATTCTTGATCATAAGCTTCATCATTTCCACTTCCTTGCATAACCCTAGCCTCCACCATAATTGGATGTTCTTCAGTCAAGGAACTTAATCCCATCCAATCATGCAATGCACAACTCTCAATTACCTCCACATTACCATTAGACAACTGCAAAAATTTATTTTCATCTGGAGCAATCAATTTCGGTGTACGTTGCCACTGCAATGTTCTTTCCTCGAAATTTGATATCGCATCACTCAAGCTAGAAATGCTATGATAATCCTCGATGTCGCTGGTGTGGCTAACATGTGTGTGATGTGATAGTAAATCTATCAAACCATGCTCAGATTGGGAGTAAATTAAATATTAATCAAATGAGTGACTTGTATAATTTTTCAAGGCCACAAGAAATCCATCCATGGCTTGACCTTTTTGAAATGAGTGATGAATAAAAGAATTAAGTAAAAAAACAAAAACAATATAGAAAGAATTATATACAGAAAAAGTTAAATGGCTAGATCACTAGAATCCTAATGTTCCTAAGAGTTGTGCCAAAAACTTGATGTGTTCTCCGCAAGTACACGGGTCGCACACAAGTAATACAGTGGTACCCTGTGAGGGGTAGGGTTGTCTACCCACAGGGACTTTACTCAAAGTACTAATTGATCTTCTAATGTCTAACCGATTAATAATTGTTGATAAAAGGGTTATAACTAGATCTTAAAGGGGAAAAGATGACAGGTAAGGGATGCAATGGAACTAGGTGAGATACACAGAGATAGAGCAATGCCCCAGACTAATCTCTTGAAGAAATGTGCAATAGACTTGCTTCTAATACCTATCAGGTACATCCTAAGGTTCATGTGTGTGCTCAAGAGTAATGTTGCATCTATGGCTCTCAAATACACCAAGGTCTACTAGGTTAAATGTGCATCTCAAACACATCGAATTTTGCAATCACAATAAGCAATCACAACTATAGTCATCCATACACCAAATTTTACCAAAGCATCTGTGTAAATCAAACACATCAAGTTATGCAAACACATCATTAAACATAAGAAACCAATAGAACTCCGTAGACATATTAAAAGCAAGTAAATCGACATAACACATAAGCATCCAAGTTCATAGATCCAAGGCACCAGAGAGTGGCTAGCCCCTCATAGTTTTACAAATCCATAAAAGACTAAAGAAACCAAAAGGTAACAAAGCCATGAAAGATTCCCCTCTTTGCTTCTTAACCACTTCGATAATGTTTTAATGAAGTTCCGCTGGCTTAGCTCCACTCCACTCATGATCTTGCACCGTAGCTCCGCTTCGGCCCCAGAAAAATGAAGGGGAAAAGCTTGGCAGCCACCCCCAAGAAAGAGGAAGAAAGGATCCAGAGAAGATGCCCTAGATCTGACTTAAAAAGTAGTTTTCGGGCATGACACGGCCTGCACATGGCTATGCCACTCCCCCTGAAAATCACTTGATTGTCTAAACAATTGACCCACAAAATTCTAGCACATACTTCGCTTCCTAGCACGATCGTGCTAGGAGTACACAAATCGTGTGCCTTCTCCAAACTTGTGCTATAGTAATTTGTTACAGTAAATCCTAAAGTACTCAGCTACAATGATTTTGCTACAGTGACAGTGCTTTGCCTGCTGTAGAAATCTTCTAGAATATTCAAGGGGTGAGACACGATCATGCTTAGACCGTTCTTCACCTAGAACACTGTAATTTCACATCTTTTCGCATTGTAATTGCGCCGAATCCTGCTCTTTTGCACAGGAACCTGTTTTCTTGCACAAATACACAATAATACCCATAGTAGCACTGAATCACAATAAATAAACACTTAAAGACAAGATATATACATGAAAAGGATATGGAAATATATATATGAAATGCACTCATCAAAAAATGAAACAAACAACCATCAATGATGCTTGCAAGAAGGAGTTGTGAGAGAGAGCTTGTAAATAAATCACTCGATGGTTGTATTATGCAGCTATCCCATTTAATGTTGTTAAATATCCTCAATTTCAAGTAATAATTGACGCAATTGGTCAATATGGTATAGTTATGAAAGGACCTAGCTAACATAAGGTTAGGATATCATTGCTTAGTACAGAAGTGGAGAATGCAAAAAATATGCTATAATCATATAAAGACGAGTGGGCACATCATGGTTGCTCTATAATGGCTAATGGTTGGATGGATAAGAGGAAAATTACATCGATAAAATTTTTATGAATTCTATAAAAGGAACAATGTTCTTTGAATCTATTGATGCTTTGGATTATACCAAAACTGGAGGAAAAATTGTTTGAATTACTTAATCGCATGGTCCAACATGTCGGAGAGAAAAATGTTATACAAGTAGTTAGTGTCAATGCATCTACTGATGTCTTTGCAGGTGTAAAACTAAATTTATCTTAAAAATTATTTGTTTGGTTATGTAATTAATTCTATTTACTAAATGATTTTTTTGGATTAATTTTTAGGTAAACGATTAGAAGAAAAGTATAAAAACTTGTTTTGGACTCCTTGAGCCACATGTTGTTTGGATTTGATTTTCCAAGATATTGGTAAGATACCAAATGCGAAATGAACCATTTGAAAAGCAATTAGCTTAACTCATTTATTTATGTTCAACTTGGCTTGGTGAGTATGTTGAGTTTCACCAATCAAAAAGAACTTATTAGATTTTGGACAAGTATTGTTTATATTTTCAAGATTTTTGGTCCTCTAGTTGGTGTGCTTCGATTGGTTGATAGTGAGAAAAAGAAAAAAAATAACAACCTATGAGTAACATCTATGAATTTATGGATAAGGCTAAAGAAGCTATAGAAAAGTCGTTCGAAGAAAATGAAGGACAATACAAGGTTGTGTTTGAAAGAAAAATGTTGGGAATGTCAACTTTATCGACCTTTATATGCGGCTAGACACTATCTTAATCCATTAATTTTTTTTATTCCTACCAGATAGGGATTATTATGGATAGTGATATAATGGTTGGGGTGCATGAAACTCTAGAGTGGTTGGTTCTAGATGCTTCATATCATGATGAAATTAATAGTCAAATGAGCATATATCAAAGATATGGGTAGCATATTTGGAAGGAACTTGGCAATTTGGAATCGAAATTTGAAATAACCAGGTATTGATGGTTTATTATTTTATTATAAATTGATAAGATTCAGCTTAAACTATTATCTAACTTTATTATTGAATAATACCTGAATGGTGGGAATCTTATGGAGCTTCAACTCCAGAGTTGCTAGACTTTGTAGTTAAAATACTCGGCCTAACTGGTGGGCCATTTGGTTGAAAGCGTAATTCGAGTATTTTTAAACATGTAAGAATTTTTATATATTCCATTGTTTACTTTTAATAGTTGTAGATTAAACTCTAATGATATAAATATATAGTGTCTTTCTTTTTCAAGTTCATACTAAAAAAAGAAATAGACTTGATCAAGAAAAGTTGAATGATTTGGTCTTTATGAAATATAACTTAGCATTAAAGCCTCAATATGATGACCATGATCACATTGACCCTATTTCTTTACAAGATATTGATGAGGCAAATGAGTGGTTGATGGGTAAATTAGAGGAAGAGCAAGGAGACAAAAACTAGTATTTGATGATGATGACCTTACTTGGGGTTCTGTTGACAAAATCCTGCTTGGTTTGATGAAAGCACATATAATATTCGAGGAGGAGGAAAAAGAACAAATGCTATTGCTTCAAGTTCTAGGCCATTAAAGGGTAAAGATAATGCATCATCTACTAGTTGGAGAACCCCTTCAATTCTAAGAGATGGTGATGATGGAGAAGAAATCTTGGAGATCACTATTTTTTACACACCCCTTGTGTGTGTGTACCGCAAGTGCATGGGTCATCGAAATAATAAAATACCCTGGTGAGTGGGTATTTGAATCCACAGGAAATAGTTGTTCAGAAACAAGAAGTATTGCTATTTAGTTAGAGTGAAAACCAATTTGTGATTGTGATTCAAACGATTAATGAAAATAGAATAGAAGAGAAAAGAGAAAGAAAGAGGAATAAAGAGAGGTAATCGATAGTAAAATGGGGTACTCGGCAATGCTTACCCTAGAACTATTGTTTCAAGTGCAAAACTAATATTATGCCTCATAATTGAAGTTTATTGAGTCATGGAGATCCAAAAACACATGATCCCAAACCTAATGTCAACCATGACTAGCACTCTACATTATGCCCCAGTGGAAAGGGATACTCTCAACACCTCACATTGTGTGGGACTGCTTGAGGTTTTCGGTACTCCAAGTGATAAACCATATTTCCTAATTTAGATCTAACCCTTTGGCCCAGGCAAAAGATCCCTAATCACAATTAAGTCCCAGCACTAAGGATAACTCAACACTTCACTCTTTCACTAATGCAACTAAGCCGCAGTGGAGAAGGTCTCTTAGCATTTCACTCTGTCATGATCGCAAAAAACTCTTGGAACATGGAGGTAGGATAAATCATGCCAGAAGGGAAGGGGGCGTTCTGCTATCTCTCGACTCACTCTCTCAACCCTTTTCAATCTTGTTAAGTCTAACCCAAGTGAAGTTGTCACCCCTTCAAAGGGTTACCTAGATGGATTTTCAACCCTAGTGTCACTCTAAGGGAAAATCACAACAATAAGTATGCAAGATTGAAACTAAATTAAAACATCAATTAAAGAAGCATAATAGTAGTCAATGAAACAAAATAATACTAGGGATTACAAGTCCAAGCATCCACTAAGGGTTTCTCGCCAGACTGGAACTCCCTCCCAAACATAAACCCCACCTAACAAAAGAACGAAATAAAATCAACAAACAGACTAATGACCAACATGAACCCAAAAGGAAATATAAGAAACAATAACTGACTCTGTAGTTGGGCACATTATTCACTCCAACCGATTCAAACCTGACCTTGCATAATCAAACTAACCTCTAGCTTGCAATTAAACTAACTCAATTTTTGCTAAACACTTCTGAACCAACCTCAATTTCACTGGACCAAGTTCAATTTAACCAACCAGTCTTGAACCCATTCCAATTCTTATACAAAATCTTTTGAACCAGCTTGGTTCAACTGAACCTAATTCTCCTTGAATTGGTTCACCCCAAAATCATTAGCTCAAAATCTGAACCAATCCCAAATCAATCTCAACCAATTTAACTTAGCTAAAATAATTCACGCCCAATGACAACTCATCTTGATTTGATAAAACCTAGACCCAATCAGTTAAACTGAACACAACCATATCAACTTGGTTAGGAAAAACCAACTCCAAATTCAACCATCCAGGTTCAAACCAACTCAAAAAGAACTTCACTAAATCAAATCAAACCCACTTGACTTGATTTGATCAAGCCCAACTCAACCAATTTGTCTAAGCTTAACCACTTAATTTCCAACAATTATCATCACCGTCTTAACCATTATCATCACCATCAACAACTTAATTAACCACAAGAAACCCTAATTCTGGTTATTATAGTACAACAATAATTATCTCACAACAACAACTTTATCATCTCCATCAATACTTCTTCAAATTTCATCATCTTCTTCACCAACCACCACACATACATACACACATCCAAATAAACCATTAAAATCTTTACCAAGCAAATCCATCCCTCCGGTGAACTCCCTCTGACGATCTCCAAACTTAACTCCTCAGTCCTCCCATTTTCTTCTTTACTTTTTTTTTTCAGAACACTATTGTAGCCTCCATTAAAAGAAAAAAAAACCCATCTTCAAAGCCAGCCATTTTCCACCCTTTTTCTCTTTACTTTAATTTCTGCCAAAATTCTCTTTAGACCCTTGAAATAAAATTTCCTACAAAAACATCCTTGAAAAGTCACCAATGGTCCCTGAATTATAAAATACTATTTCAAAAAGGTTCTTGTCAACTTATCTCTTAGTCCTTGGTCTCCAGAAATATTTCAGATTGAATCCTTTTATTATTTGTGAACCGAAAAAATCTTCCATAAACTCTTACATTTAGGTCATTGTGCTTTTCAATTGGGTTCCTCAATAAAATTACTCTATAGGATAGTTTCTCTGTAACTGTGAAAATACACTGAACATAATTTCCAACAGGTATCCCAAGTTTCAGGTTATTATAGATTCTTTTGCCGAATTTGGGAGAGGTGGCCTGATTTCTGGAGACCTTTGCGTATGGAGATGATTTCCATCAAGATTTCAGCAGATTCTAGCAAGTTTTCCAAGGAAGATCCAATGTGCATCATTAGTAGAGTGAGCGGGAAGACATTCGGCGTTCTCTTGATGATCTTGAGATCTACTCAACTTCAACCATCGTAGAACATATTGGAGGAAGTTAGTCTAGGAATTCTTTTGATTTATTTTCTTTAGATGATTACTATTCATTGATCAATATTTGTATATCCATTAAAGGATCCCAATTCGAGGGGATTTTCATGTAAGTTTATCTTGATTGTAACTTGTGATTCTTTATTAGCAATTTATTATTCTTTCTAGTCTTTTGTGAATCATTGCATGTTTGCTTAATGATATTTTGCTGATGTGGATGAGGAAGATATGCCCCCACATTAGAAGACCCATACTCTGTTAGATCTATGCATGTGCTAAGAGGTTAGGTATTACTAGATTTCTAGATTAGGGTTTGATTAGATTTTTGGACTAGGATTTGATTAGCCTTCTAGTGGAGTTCTTGAACTTAAGGTGGACATAGGAGGTTGGGATGGAAGAGATTCCATCTTAAGTTCTTATTGTTTAACCTAGTTGCCAAAAAATTAGGACTAGTAGGCCCTTGAATTCTCCCGGTCCAAAATTATATTGAATCATCACACCTTAATGCAATTTTACAAGTAATCAATACGAGAATTTTCATACGATCTCCTAAACTTCTACCAATTGCACGTAATGATCCTCAATTGTATTGTATTAATTAATTTATAGAAGTAGAATTAAGAAAAAACCCTAGACATTCAGGGTATTGATTAAGCGAAAAGGAAGTAATATGAGTCTCTCGCCGTTCCATAAGGAATATAACCCTTGTGCTCACCCACGAGGTATTACTTGAGGACCAGTACACTTCGGTATATACACACGTAAAACGTGCGTCACCAATCAAACAATCCGAATGAATGAATCTAATGGCTTGTTATCACCGAAGAATGAATGATACCAATAAAACAATCCGATGAATCTGATGATAAGTTTGTCAATTGATTTGAGAATTGGGAAAGTAAAAACCATTGTATCCTTACATGGTTTACCAATAAAACTATTCCTTCTATTAATGTTCATTTTGGGCATTGAACACACAAAGAAAACCTGGGATTTTATTACTACATGATATAACTTTACTACTTGTTCTGATCAATATCATCTTATGATTACATTGCATCAATTTTGACAAAAAATAGGGCATTCCATTGATGAATTCCATTCCAAAATTTAACATTTGTGGGATATGCTGGAGTATTATAAGCTAAACTTCAACCATAACTAAGATGTTTTTTTGACTTATCGAAATCAAATTCGATTTATACAATTTCTTAAGGCTCTACAAGATGCATTTGAAAATACTTATCTTCACTTTGAGAATGTACTAATAGAGTAAATTTCTTAAGAAACTCGATTAGCCATGACTTGCATTTATTGTTTGATTACTGTGGTTGCTATCACTCCAAATCCTCGCACAGAGTCTTATCATTGATATGGGTGAACTAATAATCTTTTTGTCCAATGTAAGGCCACTTTTTCATGCAAATGCGACATGATTTTTCATCTCCAATCACCATGGAGTCATAGTGCTTCAATATCTTCCACAATTATATGTTGTTTCTGTTGTGGAAGAACCAATCATTTTCTTACTCGATGTAAAGTTGTGTATCATACTAATGGAACACCAAATACAGAATCCATATCGAAGTATTCTGGTAAATTAACACTTTTGTTAGATAACCTTCAAGTCTTAATAGATTAAGTAATGTCCAAATCTCATCATGCTGCTATATCTGCTACTCCATTAGTTAATATTTGGTTATTTGATACTACATGGGGAAGTCATATGAGTTCTGATTTTCTTTATTTAAGACCAAATTGCTTATACTAAATAATTCCAACACTACAACTATTAATGGTTCTACCTTGACAACCACCCGCATTGGTAATCTAGATACTTCTGCTCTTTGCATACCTTACACTTGTTCCTAACCTCACCATCAATTTGATTTCTATTAATAAACTTTGTAATCTTAGTTTTGATTTACATTTTCTACATGTTATGGATGTATTGTGTGGGAGCCTCAGACAGACAAGAAATGTAAGAGATAGTGTAAGAAAAGGAGCGCTGTTTGAACTCAAAAGTCCAAAAGTTCCACACCACTCCATTAGTATTGCTACACCTGACTCTAAATCCTTTTCCACTTCCTTAGATTTTTGGCACTGTAGATTAGGTCATGCATCTTTTTCTCATGTTAAATCATGAGCTTCTACTGGTGTTTCATGACACACCACAAGTAACACTTATGAATATTCGGCCTTGTTAACTTGGAAAACAACATGCATTAACATTAAATAGTAGTGAATCCTATTCTATTGCATTGTTTGATTTAGTTTATTTTGATATTTGGGGTCCTGCTCCAATACCTACTATGGAAGGATCATTGCATTTCATTATTTTTATTGATGATTTTTGTTTTTAATATACTAAGTTATATTTATTTAAACAACAATCTGAATTCTTGTAAATTTTTCATGAATGTCCTAATATGGTTAAGATTCATGACACACTTCTTGCATGCGTGTAACGCAAGTGCACGAGTGTCGAAGTAACAAAGTAGCCAATGAGTCGGGTAGTCGAATCCACAGGGAACGAAAGTATTAGTAGTAACTACTTCTCAGTTATCTAGTTGGAATCAAGATTATGGTGAAATGATCTCAATCACAAGAATATGAAAGTCTCAAGCAAGCAAGGAAAAGTAGAAATGAGGAAAGTCTCAATCAATAAAGATGAGATACCCAGGCAAATGCTCCCCGTAGGATCCAACATGAAGCGCAAGACTTACTATGTGTTTCTAAATTGAGTTGCACGAGTCAAGGTAATCCAAGAATAATGGGCCCTTGCCTCCAGGCCACCGATACTAGTCCTCTACGAGGTCCCGGTGGAGAAATCGCTTAATCTCAGCACCTCACACCACATATGACCGCAATTGACTCTAGGGATACCTAAGAGTACACCGGATTTCGAAGGATAGACCTAACCCTACTTCTAGATGAAAGATCCCTACCCCCTACAAGGTCCCAATGGAGAAATCTCTCAATCTCATGCCTCACACCAAATATGGTTGCATAAAGCTTAGGGAAAATGGAGATAGAGTGTACTAATTGGAAGGGAAACAGGGCACTCCACTATCTCATGACTCACTCTCTCAACCCTTTTTAATCTTGGAGTTCTAGCTCTAATAGAGACCTCTCTCTCACCAAGACAAACAAATCATGCAAACAAATCAATCACAAGGATTAATACAACATGTAAGCAATGAGAAAATAAGATTGAAACTCAATTAAACTTGGATTTAATAGAAAACACAAAAGTAAATCAATACAAAGATAAGATCTTAGGGTTCACATGCCCAAATATCTACTAAGGTTTAGCTCTCCATGGGCAAATTACAAAACAATTAATACAATGTAAATTAATAAAAACCATGAAATCAAAACCCCTTGAATTCATGATGATGGCCTTCATGGCTTCCTTGATGCTATGAAGAAGAAGAGATCTATCAAAGTTGGTGAAGAACACCCCCAAATTTGCCAAAGATCTCCTCTCAAAACCCTAGACGGCTTTCCTTACAAACGCTAGCCAAAAAGTCTCCAAAGTATAGCACAAAAGGGCTATTTATAGTAAAAAAACCACGTTTGTCACGTGTGTCCACGCGACTGTGTGACCCTCCCATGCAACTGTGTGGGCTGGAAAATCACCCACGTGACTGTGTGAGAATTTCACGCGGTCGTGTAAATAGTGTTTTACTACAGTGCTACTATAGTGCTCTTCATAACAAGGCTTCCACACTCTTCTCTTGAGCCCACATGGAAGGGCACACATCCGTGTGGTAGGTTATGAGGCTTCTCGTCATCCAACCATCATTGGGAAGGTTTTTCAATTCTTCACACAAGTCGGGACATGGGAGTGTGACTACCTTTGTGCCTTTCCAACTCACAATTTGGCTTTACTTCTCTTAGAAGTTGGCACACTCCCCCATGTGCATGAGCTCCTCTTATGTCTTGATCCTTATCTTGCACAAAAACTCCTGAAAAGGTGCCTTCATAACCTATCTTTACTTCCCTTTTTTTCTTTCAAAGCCTTCACAACCTATTTGCAAAAAGGAACACCAAATACACATTATGAGACATAAACCATGGTAAAAATGATGCTTAATGCTTCTAAAAGATATAGAGAAATATGTCTACTCAAGCACTTATTAACTCACTTCTCTAGCACAATCAAAATTTTTTGATCTAACAATGTTGTTGAATAAACTTCCGTTAAATTTTGTAACCAATTAAAGAATCATGACACTTTCTTTCATCGGTCATGGTTAAGCTGAAAGAAAACATTGGCACATACTTGACACTGCTCGCACTCTTCTTGTTTCCTCTTTACTTCCTAAATAATTTTTGGGAAAAGTTGCTCTCACTGCTGTATACACCTTCAATCAAGTTCCCACACCAGTCCTAAGTTCGTGATCCCCTTATGAATTCTGATTAAATAATGTTCTTGATTATAATTTTCTTAAAGTTTTTGGGTGTATTTGCTTTGTTCTACTACCAGAACATGAATGAACTAAACTTGACCCTCGTGCTCATTTATGTTGTTTCTTTGGTTATGGTTTAGGATAATAAGGATAAAGATGTTATGATCCAATATCTAAGATTCTTTGTATTTCTTTCCATATAGTATTTTTTGTAAATATAAATAATATGGTAGTATATCCTCTTTGTGTTTACAATCTCTATCTCCACATATTTTCACTATTATATCTATTGTTCTATCGCCCAATGATAAACCCCTTATAAGATCTTCTAGTTCAAATAGTGATCTATCTTCCTTGACTTCTCCAAATTTTGATCCAAATGAGGTTTCTAATGATACATCTATGACTTCTCCATATGTCTCTCCTCTTTGCCGATCTACCCATGTTCGGGAACCAAACACCCAATTTCATGATTTTCATTGTTACCATACTCTTGCCACACTACATGAACCATGTACTTTACAGGAGGCCTCTTCTAATCCCATGCAAAAGCAAGCAATATCATAGGAGTTATAGACACTTGACAAAACTCAAACTTGGGACATTGTTGATCGACCACTAGACTTATCGGTCATTGATTGTAAATGGATTTACAAGATACAGACTCAATTTGATGGCTCAGTGGAGTGTTATAAAGTGGATCTTGTTGTTTGAGGCTTTACTCAAGGTTATGGTATTGATTATAAAGAGACTTTCGCTCCAGTCGCTCATCTTGCACCTCTTCATGCTCTTTTGGCTATTACTACTGCTAAGGCATTGCTGACATATCAAATGAATGTTAAGATTACTTTTATAAATGGTGACGTAACAAAGGAAGTCTATATGAAGCCATCGCTTGGTTCCTCTATAGCATCCAATAAAGTTTATCATCTTCCTAGGGCACTATATGGCCTCAAGCAAGCTCCTTGAGCTTGGTACCACACTAGGCTTTTGCATCTTGTGGCTATGATCTTGGGCTTTTCACTAAAAAGATAAGACATGGTACCACACTTCTTTTACTTTATGCGTACACATCATTATTATAAGAGATGATGTGGATGGTAACCAAAAGCTTAAGACTTTTCTACATTCTCAATTCCAGATGAAAGATTTGTGTTCCTTGAGCTACTTCTTGGACCTTGAAGTTAATAGTGACTTTATAAGTGTACACTTATCCCAAAAAAATATGCTTCTAATCTTATTGCTAAAGAAATATTAATAGATAGCAAGATTGATAAGTGCTTGTGCGATATGGATGCGAAGCGTTCATTCCTTATGTTGAGCATTACTTTTCTCAGGTTTTTACACTAATATATGTGTTTTTATGTTACTTTTATGCAGGTAGGGTTGTGAGGCCAAGTATGAAGGAAAGAAGCCAATGTGGATTACAATGCACCGATTTTGGAGGAAATCTCGCCAAGGTTCAAGCACTGTTCACAGCCGGCCGAGAAAACATAAGTTCAGAGGATCCACATGGGCGTGTGGAAATTATCCACGCCGGTGTGGAAATTCACCACGGGCGCGTGAAGACTCCACGCCCGTGTAGTCGCCCGATTCCAGCCCTATTTAAAAGCCGAATCAGCCCTGATTTTAGTATTCTTTTCTCCATCTTCTCCCCAACTTGAGAGAGGGCTTCGGCTAGGGTTTTGAGGGGTATTGGCCAAGGTTTTGGAGAGGTTCTACGGCTCCGACATCATCATTCCTTAGGAAGAAGGTTGGTAGGGGAGCTTCCGTCGAGGCGTATCCTATACCGGACGAGGGAATCCTTGGATGACGAGTAGAGGACTTCACAAGACAATCGACACGACTATCGAGGGGGTTTATTTATGGATTTATTGCTTTTACATTCTATTTCTTTGATTGTACTTAGCTCCACGGAGAGCTAAACCCCGAGTGGGTACTCGGGTATTGTGAACCCTAGGATGTATTTGTTTCTTTGAACCTCTTTATTATGCTTTCAATAAATTGATGTTTATTGTGAGTTCCAACCTTGATTGTATGAACATTTCCCCTAGAGTGACACTAGGGTTGAGAGTTCTTGTTGGTAACCTTGTGAGTGAGTGACACACCACGAGTGTTAGACAAAGCTAGGTTGGAGAGGGTTGAGAGGGTGAGTCGAGAGGTACAGGAGTGTCCCCTTTTCCCTCTGGCGTGATAGATTCTACCTCCGTTCCTCGAGTTCTTTGTGGCCATAATAGAGTGAATGGTCTAAGGGATGAACTTCCGTTGGGGCTTAGTTGCACGTTCAACGGAGTGAAGCGTTGAGGTGATCTTAGTATCTAGGGCTCAATTGTGGTTAGGGACCTTCCACCTGGACCAAAGGGTTAGGTCTATAATTAGGAAGAGATTTATCACTTGGAATCCCTAGAGCTCTTTGCAACTCTATGCGAGTGCGAGGTGTTGAGATTGTTCGATTTCTCCTCCGGGACATGTATAGAGTTAGGCATAGTTGACCTTAGATTTGGGACTATGTAGTTAAGGATTTTCATGACTCACCATTGCATTGATTAGGAAGCATAATAGAGGGTTCTTGCACTTGAAACAATTATCCTAGGCGGAGCATTATCCGGGTACCCCATCTTTATCGATTGCCTTACCCCCCTTCTTTACTTTTGCTCTCTTACTTGTTGCTTTTACTGTGGAGAATTGAATCATTATCACACTCATCATCATTGATCTTTTACATAGCTAAGAATCAAATTATGTATTTGTATTCCCTACTCCCTGTGGATTCGATACCCGCTCACCCGGGATTATTACTTCGACAAACCCGTGCACTTGCGGGATATACGCAAGGGGACCTTGTCAAAGATAGTCACTTCGTCACTTGAGTAGAATGTAAGTCTTTCCCTTTCTGATGGTATACTTCTTGCAAATCCCACTCTCTATTGAACCTTGTGTTGAGTGCAATTCATATTGTATTTTACTTACTCCCAATTCATTCTTTTGATTTTCTTTTAGCATTTTATGTATATATTCGATGCTATTATGAATATATTTGGTCATGGTGCAGGAATTTAGGGTTCAAAGCATTTAGGAGTGAAATCGAGGACAAACAAGAAAAGAATGTAGATTTTTCCTAAGTGTCCAAGACAAGCACATGTAGAGTTCGATCGTACTCTATCCTCATGATTATCACTATCGGAATGTGCCTGAGTAGCTAGGAAACCATAGGTGTGCTTCCAAGCTAAGCACCGTTAAAGCACGGTCATGTTTCCTCCCGGTGATTTACTCTGAATTGAAGCACCCTCTGCTTACAGGGGAAGCACGCTTAGTGTGATCCTTGCATGGTCCTACTTAAGTGAAGCACGGGCAAAGCACGGTCATGCTCGCCCCATGATTTTCTCTGGCAGACACTTAGCCGATTCACCTAGAAGCTCCACAAAACAGCATGGTCTGTGCATGACCGTGTCGAGATCGAAAGTTCCTTTTCAACTCCTAGATATAGGGTTTTTTAGCATCTTTTATTTAGGAGTTTTCTTCATAAAAGGGGGAGCTCTCAAGAGGATGATGATCAAGCTTCACCACAAAGTCTAAGGGGATCAAGGTCAAGTAGGAGGTGCAAGGTAGGTGGACTTAGCTCATCCATGAAGCTTTTGATGCTCAACTAAGAAGATCTTCTAAAAGGGCATAGTCATGATTTCTCTCCTTTATGCATTCCTTCATTCTTCTTAGTCGTATAAATTCATGAGGGGCTAACCTTTCCACGGTGCCTCGAGATGTTGAACTATGATGCCTAGTATACTTTGACTACTTGTTTTTAATGTCTAAAACGTTTTGATGCGTTCTTGTGTTTATTCATATATTTGCATAACTTAGCATGCTTGATTTGCATAGATGCTTGTGTAAAACTTGGCGTGTGTGGATTACTATAGTTGTGATTACCCAGAGTAGTTGTAAAACATGGCATGTATGAAGCTCGTAGTTACATTTGCAAAACTTGGTGTATTTCATAGCCATAGATGCAACATTGCTTTAGAGGACCTGCTAGATCTTAGGATGTACCTGGTAGACATTAGAAGCAAGTCAGTATATTACAACACATAGGAATCATCCCGGGGCATTGCTCTCTTGTTATTGAAAACATGATCCTAGTCTGCCTGATAATTTCACCCTTATCTTTTTATTCTTGTTTAGAGATTGTTCTACTAACCAATTATTGATCTACTAGACATTAGAGGAGTAATTAATACTAGAAGTTTAGTCCCTATGGTTCAACAATCTTATCCCTCGCGGGGTACCACTTTATTACTTGTTACGATCCATACACTTGTGGAGAATGCATCAAGTTTTTATCGCCATTGCCGAGGACTGGCAACTTTTAAGAAAATTAGGATTCTAGTGGTCTAGTTTGTTTATATTGTTCATATTTATGAATAGTTCTTTTTATCTTTTTGATCATTTGTTCATCATTCTTTTCTTATTTCAATTCTTAATCTTGAACTGATATGTTTCCCTCTTTTCGCTTGTGAAGGATTGCACATGCACTTCCCAGGAACTTTTCTAGTGGGGTATTCCTGAACAGTGATCTATTTTTCAGATTGATTTTATGGAGAAGTTACTTGCTGTTCTGAGGGGTTGTTCTTCCTTATTGACCTTGGGAACAAGACTTTAGCTGCCATGGGGAGGAGTCAGAATTGGAAGATGTGATAGGGGACTTCCATGAATAGATGATACAATGGGACTACTTTGCAAGCACTGAATTGGGAATTCATCGAGATGATCAGGGGCACAAACTAAATATGGAACAAGCAATGTCAATTATTATTAGCAGGGAAAATCAAATAATTAATGGGAAAGATAACACCCTCAAAAGTATAGAGAAACAACTGATATGCATTATGGGAAAACAATTTCTTGTGAAATAGAACAATATTGACTGTCAGGTTAACAAAGTTAGTATGGGCTCAGATTCTTCACCTTCCAAACAACATGATGTCTAACTGTAAGAATTACCCAAATACTTGGAATATGTGTTCATAGAAAAAGACTCTAAACTTCCAGTTATCATATCCTCACCACTGGAAGTAGGTCAGAAAGAAAGGCTAGTAACTATGTTACATGAACACAAAAGGGCAATTGCTTGGAGCATTTCAAACATCAAGGGAACTAACCTGTCCTTTTGTACACATAGAATTCTAACGGAAGACAACTTAAGAATAAGAGAGTTCCCCCAAAGGAGGTTGAATCCAAATATGCTAGAGGTCTTTAAAAAGGAAGTGAAAAGATCTTGGATGCTAGGATAATCTATCCAATTTCAGATAGTCCTTGGGCCAGCCCTGTTCAAGTGGTACCAAAGAAGGGGGATTAACTTTGGTATCTAATAAACACAATGAATTAATTCCGACTCTCACTGTGATAGGATGGGATGTTTGCATTGATTATCGGAAGTTGAATGATGCCATTCTTAAGGATTATTTTCTCTTACCCTTCATTGATGAAATGTTGGGGCGGCTATCCGGCTATATGTATAATTGTTTCCTTGATGGAATGTTAGGATACTTGCATATTCCTGTATCACCTGAGGATCAAGAAAAGACCACATTCACTTGTCCATATGGCACATTTGCTTACAAGAGAATGCCCTTTGGATTATGTAATACTCCAGCCACGTTCTAATGATGCATGATGTCAATTTTTGATGATTTCATTGAAGACATTAAGGAAGTATTTATGGATGATTTCTTAGTTTTTGGAGATTCTTTCTTGGGATGTCTGTATAATTTAGAGCGAGTTCTTTTAAGCAGTGAAGAAACAAATTTGATGTTAAATTGGGAGAAATGCCACTTCATGGTGCGAGAAGGGATAGTCTTGGGACACAAAATCTCTAACAATGGGATAGAGATGGACAAGGCCAAACTCGAGACAATTGAAAAGCTTCTCACCCCCCCTCCCTCGATTTCCACGAAGGATATTTGAAGCTTCCTTGATCATGTTGGTTTTTTACAGGCGATTTATCACGGGTTTCTTAAAAATCTGTAAACCCATGACAAAATGACTTGAGAAAGACACACTATTCAATTTTGATCAGGAATGTCTCAAGGTTTTTCACTTATTAAAGAAAAGTTTAACCTAGGCTCCCATTGTGAAGGCACCTGATTGGAGTTAGCCCTTTGAATTCATGTGTGATGCAAGTGATTGGGCAGTCAGTGTAGTGTTGGGGTAGAGGTATGACAAGAATTTCCACCGGATTTATTATGCAAGCAAGACTCTAAACCCAGCTCAAGGAAATTACTCAACAACTGAAAATGAGCTATTAGCCATTGTCTATGCCTTCAATAAATTCCATCCTTACTTAGTACTTTCAAAGGTTGTGGTGTATACTAATCATGCTGCACTTAGGTATCTCCTGTCAAAAGCTGATGTAAAACACCGGTTGGTCAAGTGGATCCTTCTTCTACAAAAATATGACTTCAAAATTTGAGATTAAAAAGGTGTCCAAAATGTAGTTTCAAATCACTTGTCATGCTTTAAATACTCTAAAGACGTGAGGAACGGTAATAGAGAAATTGATGATGCCTTTCTAGAGGAACATCCTTACTCAATATAAGAAAAGTGTGCGGGGATTCATGATTGCCCTTGGTTTGCTAATTTTTCAAATTATCTTATGGGGCAGATTATTCCTACCCATTTATCCTATCAACAGTTGAAAAATTTTTTGTTCGATGTTAACCACTATTTTTGGAAAGATCCTTTCTTATATAAACTTTGTGCCAACTTGGTAGCGCGGCGATGTGTGTTACATGATGAAGGATAGGAAATTCTTGAGTAGTGTTATTCAGGAGTGATAGGAGGACATTTCAGTGAGAATCACACAGCCAAGAAAGTTCTAGATGATGGTTTCTTTTGGCCAACATTGTACATGGACGCTCAGAAATTTGTATCTACGTGCGACCATTGTTAGAAGAGTGGTAATCTCTCTAAGCTTGACGAAATGAAAAAACTCCCATTCAATAGTGCGAGGGTTTTGACGTTTGGGCCATTGCCTTCATAGGACCATTTCCTTGAATGGGAACAAGTACATCTTGGTAGCAGTAGACCATGTTTCCAAATGAGTGGAAGCTCAAGCACTCCCTATGAATGATGCAAGGGTGGTGGTGAAATTCTTAAAGAAGATTTTCTCACGATTTGGCAACCCAAGAGAAATTATCAGTGATCGGGAAATGCATTTCTGCAATGCCCAGTTTGAGAAGGTAATAAAAAAACTTAGCATGACCCATCGCATTACCACATCTTATCATCCGTAGACTAGTGGTCAGGTTGAAGTCACAAACTGAGAATTGAAAAGGGTCCTGGAAAAGACCATGTAACACAACAGACGTGATTGGTTTGAGCATTTAGATGATGCTCTTTGGGCTTACAAAAGAGCTTATAAAACATCCATGGGTCATACTCCTTATCGGCAGCTCTATGGGAAAGCTTGTCACCTATCGGTTGAGTTAGAGTATCAGACATATTGGGCTATCAAATCTTTGAACTTCAATATCAGGGATGCTCAATGAAAGCATAAATTTTAGCTGAATGAGTTAGAGGAACATCGACAAAATGCTTATGAGAATTTAGTGCTGTATAAAGCAAGAACTAAGCATTTGCATAATAGTCATATCAAGAGAGGGAAATGGTTTCAGATCAGAAAACAAGTCTTTGTATTCAACTCGAGATTAGAACTCTTCCTTGGGAAACTTAAATCTTGTTGGTTAGGACCATACATAGTTACCTAAACTTTCCTTCATGGTGCAATTAAAATCTCTCATCTTACTAAGAGGACATTCAAGGTGAATGGGAATCAGTTGAAACCCTACGTGATGAGGGAAGATCCTTCCTTATTAGCAACATCTAGAGCATTCTTATTCCATGAACCTCCTTGAATGAGCGGAGTAGGTACGCCAAGCTAGTCACATTAAACAAGCGCTTCTTGGGAGGTAGTCCAAGGTTTATTTTGTGATTTTTCTTAGTTTAGTTGTGTTTTGGTTTGATTGCTGTATGTGTGCTTGTTATTGTTGGTTCTCCCTGTGTGTTTCATTGTGTCAACTTTGTGTGTTGCTTTTGTGGTAGCTCAAGAGAGTAATTTGCTTCATTTAGTGGTGTAGTGAAAAACTAAGTCTTGGTGTAATTCAAGATGAGCATGGATAGAGCATGCCCTTGCTCAAGACGTGATTCTCTCTATTTTGTTCTTCAGGAGAATTCCAAGCTGAGCACGGTCTCTGAGCTCCTTGCACGCTCGTACTTCTCAAGAAGTATGGTTTGTGTGCTCCTTGTACCACCGTACTCCACTTCTTGGAGGTTTCGAGTATTTTCATGAGATAATCACGGCTAGGAAGCACAGTGTCAGCATGACTGAGCTTCCCCTATTTTAAATGCCCTAGCTAGAACACGTGCGAAGCACTATCATGCTTCCCAGGTCTTTAAGTTGTTGCGTGTGCTGGCCTTGTCTTCTCCTTCTTCTCTTGCCTTGTTCCTCTCAAGAGTTGTTTGTTCCATCACCTTCATTTATTTGTTTTGTTCTTTCACCCATCCATCATCTAATTTTCCTTGTGGGGTGCCAATTTCTTTTACTGTTGGGCTTGTTTTTGGTCCACAGCTATTGTTTTGTCCACCTGGCATCGTTGGGCGAGGTTAAGAATAGGTCGCTCTGGCTTCACACCTAACATTTCCAAGGCATCATCTCTCAGGTCACATGTACTCGGAGTTATTCATGTGTTACTTAGTGGCACATTTACTAGAAGGAGTGATAGTATCGGGATCATTAATAGACACAAATTCTACTACCTCCTGAGCATGGCTAATAACATCCCTTATCATATGGGGTTTGTCCATGCCACAATGTTTCACCACCATGAGACTAAGCCCAAAGCAAGCACTATTTTTGTCGGCCCTTACATTACCTGCCTCCTTCGGGGATGGGTATATTAGGGAACATGGGTCGATTGACTGTTGTGGGTGGATATAACCCTATCACATTCCAGAACCTACAAAAATTGGGCCTACCCATGCCATCTTCTTCCACGCTAGAGCAATCACCACTACCTACATTTATTGAGCATTCACAGTGAGATGATCCTTCATTACTACAAGAACCATCTTCGATTTAGTGGTCGGGATGGAATTTACAGTGTATTGCAGGCCATTATGCGACATCATCTTCGCATCACCCCATTGTTCGGGCAGCCACACCAGATCCACCAGACGACCAGTGCTCCATCTTCAATTTTATGCAGCTTTCAGTTTTTTATGTTTATTATTCTGGACTTGTACTTTCTTTGGTTTCAATATTGTTGGACTTATTTAGTTCAGTTTAGCAAGGGGAGTTCCCTACTAAACTGCCATTTTTGTTTGTTTCATTTATGTATTTTCTTTTGGTATTTTTTAGTTTTTATTCCTTTTATTTTATTGTGTGTGTTGAGTTCAACTTGTGTTCCTCTTATCTCATCTCAGGGATTGTATATGGTTAATTGGAGTTTGGAAAGCATGTTAAGAGAAGCAACATCATTCTCAATGTTAAATAACTACGTACTTGAATGGATGATTGGAAGCACGTTGAGAGCAGAAACATCACTCTCCATGTTCAAGAAAGTTTTATGAACTTCCCTTTAATTCATTTTGTTCTTAGTTTTTTGTTTTCATTGCTTATGGTTGTACATTGGGGACAATGCATGATGTATTCTATGCATGTGCACAGGTCGCACACAAGTAATACAGTGGTACCCCATGAGGGGTAAGGGTGGTCCAACCATAGGGATTGGACTCAAAGTACTAATTGATATTCTAATGTCTATAAAATCAACGATGGTTGGTAAAAGGGTTACAACTAGATCCTAAAGGGGGGAAAGATGACAGGTAAGGGCTGGAATGGAACTAGGTGAGATATATAGAAATAAAGCAGTGCCTCGGACTAATCCCTTGGAGAAATAAGCAATGGACTTGCTTCTAATAACTACCAGGTACATCCAAAGGTTCATGTGTGTGCTCAAGAGCAATATTGCATATATGGTTCTCAAATACACCAAGGCCTTCTAGGGTAACTATTCATCTCAAACACATCGAGTTTTGCAATCACAATAAGTAATCACAACTATGGTCATCTATACACAAGGTTTTACCAAAGCATCTTTGCAAATTAAACACATCAAGTTATGCAAATGCAAACACATCATTAAACACAAGAAATCAATAGAACTCCGTAGATATATTAAAAGCAAGTAAATCGACATAACACATAAGCATCCAAGTTCATAGATCCGAGGCACCAGAGAGTGGCTAGCCCCTCATAGTTTTACAAATCCATAAAAGAATAAAGAAAACAAAAGGTAACAAAGCCATGAAACACTCCCCTCTTTGCTTCTCAACAACTCCGATAATGCTTTAATGAAGTTTCGCCAGCTTAACTCCACTCCATTCATGATCTTACACCATAGCTCCGCTCCGGCCCGAGAAAAATGAAGGGGAAAAGCTTGGCAGCCGCCCCCCAAGAAGGAGGAAGAAAGGATCTAGAGAAGATGTCCTAGATCTGACTTAAAAAGCAGTTTTTGGGCACGACACGGTCTGCACACAGTCGTGCCACTCCCTTAGATTATCACTGGAATGTCTAAACAATTGAACCATAGAATTCTAGCACAGAAATGCCCCTGCTTCGCCTCCTAGCATGATCGTGCTAGGAGCACACAAACTGTGCGCCTTCTCCAAACTTGTGCTATAGTGATTTGCTATAGTACTTAGCTACAAAATTTTCCTGGAATAATCAGGGGATACACACAATAATACTGATAGTAGCACCAAATCACAATAAATAAACGCTTAAAGATAAGATAAATACATGAAAAGGGTATGGAAATATATATATGAAATGTACTCATGAATGCACTATCCAAGTGAAATGTACTCATGAATGCACTATTCAAGTGTGGGGGAGGGTTTGTTTTACCTTGTATGCCTGTTGTGATGAGTACTTAACTAAGGATGATCTATGTTTGTTTTTGTTAGAAATTCTTAAACCTAGGGGGACATGTGTGTTAGTGACTTATTTGGAGCAAAATTGTAGACTCACTCTTGTTTTAAGGACCAAAGTTTCATCACATCGGCCAAAGTGTGGAGCCACTTGCTTCAGGATGACATCCTACCTCTTGTTGACCATGTTATCTTGTTCTTTTAATGTGTTAAAATAACAATAAAAAAAAGATTGGGAACTTAAATTCCTTTTGGAATGCCCTACAGGTCATTTTTGATATTTTTGTGTAAAAAGATGGTAGAAAGAGCTATCACATTAGAAGAGTGAAAGCCGCTCTTTAGTAGTTGAATTTTGGGCATTACAAGTGTACATTTGATGACCTTCCAAGAGAGAAGGCTACCTCTAGGGTGTATGAAGCTACTACCCACCCTGCATTGTCTAATTAAGGTCCATTTGTGTTAGGTTGACTCCTTATAATCATGGGGCACTAAAATTAGGGTTACACACACATAAGGTCTTCGAACTAAAGAGTGTAGCCTTTTATTAAGCATTCATATTTTCTTCTAACTCCCGTTGTTTCCTCTATTCCTAAGAATTTTCTATTCTCTAGAGATTAGAAGTAATGCACTCATCTTTTCTTTTGTTGAGCGACATGAGATTGATTAAGGACAAGCAACGACTCAAATATGGGGGTATTTGATGAGTGCAATTTATATCATGTTTTACTTGCTCCCAATTCATTCGTTTGCTTGACTTTTAGCACATTTTATATATATTCGATGCTAGTTTGGGTATATTTATTCATGGTGCAGGAATTTAGGGTTCAAAGCATTTAGGAGTGAAATCGATGATAAAACAAGCAAAGAATGAAGATTTTCCCTAAGTGTCCAAGCCAAACAGGGCAGAGCACGGTCATGCTCTGTCCCCATGATTATCACTGTCAGAAGATGCCTGAGTAGCTAACTAAGCATAAGTGTGCTTCTAAGCTAAGCACAGTTAGAGCACGGTCATGCTTCCTCCCAGTGATTATGTCTGAATTAAAGCAACTTTTGCTCACAGGGGAAGCACACTTAGTGTGATCCTTGCATAGTCCTACTCAAGTGAAGCACAGGCAGAGCACTATAGTGCTCGTCCCGTGATTTTCTCTGGCAAACACTTAGCCGATTCACCTTGAAGTCTCACAGAAGAGCACGGTATGAGCAGGACCATGCTGAGACCGTGTCAAGCCCTAAAGTTCTTTTTAACTCCCAAATTTAGGGTTTCTTAGCATATTTTGTTCAGGAGTTTTCTTCTCAAAAAGGGGGAGCTCTCAAGAAGACGATGATCAAGATTCACCACATAGTCTAAGGGGATCAAGGTCGAGTGGGAGGCACAAGGAAAGTGAAGTTAGATCATCCATGAAGCTTTTGAAGCTCAACTAAGAAGATCTTGTATAAGGGGGAAGTCATGATTTCTCTCCTTTATGCATTCCTTTATTCTTCTCAGTTGTATGAATTTATGACGTGTTAACCATGCCACGGTACCCCTGGGATGTTGAACTATGTTGCCTAGTGTACTTTGACTACTTGTTTTTAATATCTACGGAGTTCTGATGCATTCTTGTGTTTATTCATGTGTTTGCATAACTTGGCGTACTTAATTTACGTAGATGCTTGTGTAAAAGATGGCGTGTGTGGATTACCGTAATTGTAATTATCCAGTGTAGTTGCAAAACTTGGCATGTATGAAGCCCATAGTTACATTTGTAGAACTCTGCATATTTGATAGTTGTAGATGCAACAATGCTTTAGAGTACCTGCATGGATCTTAGGATGTACCTGGTAGATATTTGGCAACACCCTATTGCGTGTGAACCGCAAGTGCACGGGTTTATGGAAGTAATAATACCCTGGTGAGTGGGTAGTCGTATCCACAGGAAATAGTGAGCAGAAACACAAAGATTGCTATTTATCTAGAATGAAGATGAATCGATATTGGTGTGAACAAAATTAATGAAAATGGAAATAAGGAAAGAAGAAAGAAGAGAGACGCTATAAAAAATGAGAGGAAAGACAATCGATAGAAAGTGGGGCACCTGTACATTGCTCCCCCGAGGACAATTTTTTCAAGTGCAAAACCAACTATTATGTCTCCTAACTGATGTTTAATGAGTCATGGAAATCCTAAAATACACAGTTCCAAACCTAAGGTCAATCGTGACTAACCTATACTATGCCCCGGCAGAGAAATCTCTAAAGTCTCAACACCTGACACTGTGTAAAGTGGCTTAAACCACTGGGGACTCCAACTGATAAACCATATTCCCTAACATAGATCTAACCTTTTGGTCCAGGCAAAAGACCCCTAGTCACAATTAAGCCCAAGCACTAAGGATTACTTCAACGCTTTACTCTGTTGCTTGTGCAACTAAGCCCCAACAGAGTTCCTCTCTTAGCACTTCACTCTATTACGACTGTAAAGAACTCTTAGAACAAGGAGGTAGGATAAATCACACTGAAGAGGAAAGGGAAGGTTTCACTACCTCTTGACTCACCCTCTCGATCCTCTCCAATCTTGCTTTGTCTAACCCTCATGGTGTGTCATTTAGTCACAAGGGTTACCAATGTAGGCTCTTAACCCTAGTGTCACTCTAAGGGAAAACTCATTCAACAAGCATTCAAGATTGGAACTCAATTAAAGACATCAATTAAAAAAACATAATAGAAAGGTCTAACAAGCAATATCATCCTAGGGTTTACAAGTCCAAGTACCCACTAGGGGTTTAGCTCTCCATGGAGCAAGATACAATCAATAATGAAATCAAAAGTAAGAGCATGCAATCCATAAGTAAAACCTCCTTGGTATTCATGTCGATGGTCCTGTGGAGTGGCCGCGTCTTCTCCAAAGGTTCCCTCATCAAGCCTAAGGCACACATCGCCAAATCGATGCCGATGAAAGCTCCCCCAATAACTCTCTTCCGAAGGAACGTGGTGTTGAAAGCCGTAGAACCACTTCATAAGCCTTGCTAAAGCCACTCTAAACCCTAGCCGCAAGCATCTCCAAAGATGGTGAAGAGATAGGCAAAAGATAGGAAAATGATCTTCCAAATGAACTGAAATCGCAACTTAAATAGGGCTAGAATCGGGCATCCACATGGCTTGTGGCCTTTCCACACGCTTGTGTGAATCTGCCAGAATTGATTTTTACTGGCCTGTGAACAGTAACTGCTATTGTACTCCGCCAAAATATTCTTGAATTCAAACTTTTAATCGAGGCCACATGAATGGGCACACATTCATGTGGAAGATCGCGTTGCTTCTTCAACAAAATCACATTTGATGATAATCTTGCTAGCATTGCACAAGTCGGAACACATGAGTGTGATTGCCTTTGTGCCCCTCCAATTTGCATGTTCACTCGAGCACAACATAGGTTGGTACACACTCATATGTTTTTGAGCACAACTTGTGTCTTCACATTTGTTCACCCCAAGATTTCATCAATAACGTGCATTCACTATCTACTTTGGCTTCTTTCTTCCATACTTGTCTCCACAACCCTACATGTACAAAAGTAACACAAATACACATGTATGAGCAATAAAATCTGAGAAAATTAATGCTTATTATCAGAAAATAATACTTCGTATTATTAATACACAAGCACTTATAAAACTCTCCCACACTTAAGCTTTTGCTTGTCCTCAAGGAAAAATAAAACATTGAAGTATAGAAGAATGAAATATTGAAAGTTCTTAGCTTTAGGTTTACCAAAAGTATGCAAAATAAGCATTCTATAGGTAAGAAAAATTTCAACACTAAATACGAAAAATAATTGCTCAAGCTAAAAACTCGAATAAAAAAGGACAACAAACCCAAAATCGTGTAAGTGTGTGTAACTCACTTAAGTCAACTCAATGTATACTCCGCAAAGTTCTAAGTATAAGGGACTTATTTATCTACAAAACAAAGCAAAGAGACAGTAGTAGCTTCACACATCCTCTTAGGTAGCCCTTTCAGAAGTGGCCACTAAGGTGGCTTTCACACTTTTGAGGTTCTAGCTCTTTCTACCGGGGTAGTAGCTTTCAATCATCCCATAAGATAGCTCTTTCTCTCATTAGGGCATAGCTAGTATCCGACTTATGAGAGTGGCTTCATACTTCATAGGCGGTAGCTCTTTCCACCCCAAATGCCCAACTAAAACAAGTATATATTTACCTTTTTCTATTCATTCATCCATTTTTTCAGCAAGAAACATAACTAACTAGTCCCTTAAACATCGAACTTGAGTTTCCAAAAAGGTTTAATGAGCGAGTAGTGCAACACGTGTCAATCAAGCAAAAATTCCTAAAAAATTCAAGTAAAAACTAGAGCATGAGAACATTCAATGTTAAAAATTCTTCTAACTTAAGAATACAACCATTACAACTAAGGTGTATCGCCATTGGCTACATGAGCATTTTTAATCAAAACTTATGTGAAGAACATATGTAATGTGAACTCCCCCCTACACTTAAGATGTACATTGCCCTCAATGTACACATGCAAGAACAACAAAAGTATAACACTCAAAAGCATATGTGAAGGTGGGCAATTGAAACAATACTCCCCTGAACTACTAATGGTTCATTTGATGGAGCTATTTTCCTTGAGAGTTGAGTTCCAATGGGTTGTGGAGCATACACGGCCATGTGAAAATCACATTGATTGTGCCCATGACTATTCCTCAATTTTCATACTCACAAGACCATCTGTACGTATACACAAGGGGGTTTAGTGAAGCTCAATAAAAACAAAATAAACTCAAGTATGTAAAGATAAAGCAATGAAATACAATTTGAGACAACGAAAAATAAAAGATAAACTCGGAATGAAGATCCTTTCTAAGAAGTATAAGTCCAAAACATAATACTGAAATGAAATATGAAAAATAAAAACAAAGAAAAGTAAAGACACCTCAAGCGTCAGTGTCTGGTGCTATCTCTGCTAGTGCTGGTTGTGATGAAGATGATGCTGGTAGACCAGTCGCCGCTGCTGGAACTGGTGATGGTTGTCCCGGTGATGCCTGAGGGGTACGAGATCTCATCACAAATGGAGATGCCACGTCTCGCTCAAGTAACTGCTGTAGGACATCAAGACGCGCCATCACCTCAATGTGGTTCGCTGCTTGTAGCGTACAAACCTCGTCCTGGTCACTCTAGAGCACCCCTATAGTACACTTGAGCCTCTCAAAACGATCATGGGCTTGAGGTGGAGAGAAAATGCGCACTAGAGGTTGCTCCTGTGCTGTGGAAGGTGCCTCTGTCTCCATCTGCTCCTCCTGTGGCTTGGGAACAAGATGAGAAACCTCGTTAGCATCACCTCCTCTGTCGGCTATCTCTGGAGCAGGTGCAATCAGTACATAAACTCCCAGCCGATACCTATGTAGCATCCCCATCTATCTCATCGTCTCTATACCCAGGGGAGCTTGTACGATCGCCTTCTCGGCCTCATGAATAGCGTCCAATAAACCCATCCCGATGATGAGTCTAGTAATATAGTGCCCAAAGAAGAGAACACCGATCCTGGCATACTGACATTGATACTGTAAATACTCTGCCAGGATGTGTCCCAAGTGAATCGGTGTACTCTGGACCATAGAATATAAATACAAAAGCTCCTGTCGACTAAGTACACCAGTGCTGTCACCACGGCCGTTCACTGATCTGCTTAGGACGACATGAATGTATTGATAGCTTGACCGGGAAAGGAATGTCGCCTTTGACACCTCGGGCTCATACTGTCCCTGGCCACATAATGCTCTATACGCGCGCTGAGGAGTAAGAATGCTTGGATAATTAGTCGGTAACTGCTCATACTCCTTAGTGTCAATATATGCCTCATCGTATAAATTCAGTCTCATGGAGAACTGCCTCGCACTCATACTATGACATTGGCCAAATGCTTTGAACTGAATCGCGTCGATGATGTCAAAACTAGAATATGATATGTCAAACTCAAATGATGCAAGTACTTCTAGTGTCAATATACGAATGGCCGGCTCACAAATCAGTAACAGACGGCATCAATTCCCCACGGGAAGTAACTCTCAACCTCATCTGCCATGTCATCAGCCAACTGAACCTCCCTAAGTGTACTCAAGTCTGGGAATCATGTCTGACCAAACTTGAGCTTCGAAAGCCGCTCAAACTGAACCTAGCGCTCGGGAATCGCAAATTCCATATGCTCTAGCTCAGGGGAGTGCTCTCATGGACGTTTGCTGGTCGTTTTCTTTGTTCTGAGAGCCATTTCTGCGAAAATTAAATAGAGAATCGATCAAATAAACTCACAAAAATAATACTGTAGAAATCCACACAGTCTTGTGGAAATTCGACACCCATGTGTGGATCCACGGGGCATGAAAACCGCACGACCACTATACAAAAATCAACAAATACATAAAAAATTTGCTCAAAACTCACTCCAAACTATGCACCAACCATTTTAACATACAAATGAAGCAACAATCACCCGTTTAATCGAATGAAATCAAGTATGGCGGAAGGAATAGAGAAAGACGGCTTACCGACAAGATGAGGATGAAAAGCTTTGAATATGGCCGGCAAACAACCCTAGATCCCTATATATAGATGGTGAGAAGTTGATAGAGTGAAGAGAGGTGTCGTTTAAGTGTTTGGGAGTTAAAAAATTAAGGGGCACAAGCGTTTTATAAAGAAAAAGTCACGCCTGTTCACTGTCTGCACATCCACACTGGCGTGTGGAAATTACCCATGGGAGCTTTACAGGGGCACTCACACGACCCTGTGTGCTCTTAGGATAGTATAACTTGCCTCTGAACGCACCCACACGGGCGTGTGAAAATTTTTGACGCCCATGTGCCCAACCCACAGGGGCACCCACACGCCCTTGTGGCTTCTCTGCCCATCTGAGATATTTCTCTAAGTGTTTCATACGCTCGTGTGGAAATTCCACACGGCCGTGGATCTTCACAAGGACCACTCACATGGGCACTCACACGCCCCTAGGTCTTCTCAGGATGGAGGAGAACTTCTCTACAGAGTTTCACACGGGTGTGAGGAAATTATCCACGCCCGTGTGTATTTCACAAGGTTATCCACAGGGGTAGACACACGTCCCTGTGTCTTCTTGGGATAGAGCTTTGAACTCTGTATAGAAACACACGCCCCTATGGAAATTACCCACGGCCGTGTAACCGTCACAAGGTCATTCAGAGGGGCAGACACACGTCCCTGTGTCTTCTCAGGATTTGCTCTGAATGAAAACAGACGCCCGTGTGGAAATTCCATATAGTCGTGTGTCTTCTTTGGATGACTTAGAAAAAATTTCAGGCATCTGCAGTTAAATTCTGCACATTTATACATACTCAGAGCCTGCCTACATTATGCAAAACTAAGCAGAAAATTATGAAAATCACGATCAAATGACCAATAAACTTCGCCACATACAATTAAGTACACAAAACACCAATAATCCATGAGAAAATCATAACAAAAGCATGTAAAAGATTAAGACACCAACACTCAAACTCTTATTCACGCAAGCACTATTGATAAGTGCTTGTGTGTTAAGAATGCGACGTTTTCTTTCCTTACGATGAGCATTACTTTTATCAGATTTTAGCGCTAATACATGTGCATTTGTGTTCTTTTGTGCATGTAGGGTTGTGAAGCCAAATATGGAAGAAAGAAGCCAAAGTAGATCGTGAACGCATTATTTGATGAAATCTTGGAAGAAACAAATGAGAAGACACAAGTTGGGCTCAAAGATACGTGAATGTGTGCCAACCTCCATGTATTCAAGCAATTATGATGAGTTGGAGGGGCACGAAGGCAGTCACATTTGCGTATCCCAAATGTGCAATGATAGCAAGATCTTCACCAATGAACCTATTTATTGAAGAAGCGAAGCGATCTACAGCATAAACGTGTGCTCGTTTATGTTGCCTCGATGAAAAGTGGATTTGGGAGTGTTTTCGGCGGGGGTACTGGAGCAGGTTACTACAGCAAATCACTGTAGCAATTTACTGTAGTAGTACTGCTCACAGCAGGTCGAAAATCAGAATTCCAGAGAATCCACATGGGCATGTGGAAATTCCACATGCCTGTGTGGAAATTCCACAGGGGCATGTGGAACATCCACAGGCCCGTGTGGATGCCTGATTCCAGCCTATTTAAAACCATTTTTCAGCCCGATTTCAGCATCCTTTTCCTATCTTTTCTCCAACTTTTGAGAGGCCAGTGGCTAGGGTTTAGAGAGGCTTTGGCAAGGCTTTTGGAGTGGTTCTACGACTTTAACACCGTGTTTCTCTTGGAAGATAGTTATTGGGGGAGCTTTCATCAGCACCGATCCGGCGAGGTGTGCCTTAGGCTTGACATAGGGACCTTTGGAGAGGACGAGGTAACTCCACAAGACCATCAACATGAATACCGAGGGGGTTTTACTATATATTGCATGTTTTTACTTTCGATTTCATTATTTATTGTATCTTGCTCCATGGAGAGCTAAAACCCCTAGTGGGTACTTGGATTTGTGAACCCTAGGATGTATTTGTTTTATTAAACTTTTATTATGCTTTCCTTAATTGATATCTTTAATTGAGTTCCAATCTTGAATGCTTGTTGAATGATTTCTCCCTTAGTGTGACACTAGGGATGAGAGTTTACATTGGTAATCCTTGTGAGTGAGTGACACACCATGAGGGTTAGACAAAGCAAGATTGGAGAGGGTCGAGAGGGTGAGTCGAGAGGTTGCGGAGTGTCCCCTTTCTCTTCCGGTATGATTTATCCTACCTCCACGTTACAAGAGTTCTTTGTGGTCACAATAAAATGAAGGTTTAATGGATGAACTCGGCTGGGGCTTAGTTGCGCGAGCAACAGAGTGAAACGTTGAAGTAACTTTAACACCTAGGGTTTAATTGTGACTAGGCGTCTTTCGCCTGGACCAAAGGGTTAGATCTACATATAGGAATATGGTTTATCACTTAGAATCGCTAGAGCTTCTTGCTACTTTTATACAATGTGAAGTGTTGAGACTGGTTGATTTCTCCACCGGGACATAGTGTAGAGTTAGTCACGGTTGACCTTAGGTTTGGGACCATGTATTTAAGGATGTCCATGACTCATTAAGGATTAGTTAGGAAGCATAATAGTTGGTTATGAACTTGAAGCAATAATCATAGAAGTAACACTATCCGAGTACCCCACTTTTATTGATTGCCTTTCCTCTCATTTATTTGTGACTCTCTTTCTTATTTCTTTAGTTTGTTTGCATCAATCTTTATCCACACCATCATTGTTTCATTTCCACTTAGTTAAGTAGCAATCTTGGTGCTTCTATTCCTTATTCCCTGTGGATATGATACCCCACTCATCTGAGATTTATTACTTTGACAAACCCGTGCACTTGTGGGTCACACACAAGGGGTGTGTCAACTATGCTAAAACCTAGAAAATGGTAAAGACTTTGGTTGCCTCCCAAAAAGTGCTTGTTTAATGTCACTAAGCTTGACGTATCTGACCTTACCTCATGGGGGTTCACTAAACTTGGCATGTATGAAGCTCATAGTTACATTTGTAGAACTTGCATATTTGATACTTGTAGGTGCAACATTGCTTTAGAGTACCCACATGGATCTTAGGATGTACCTGGTAGATATTTGACAACGCCCATTTCCGTGTGAACTACAAGTGCATGGGTTTGCTAAAGTAATAATACCCTGGTGAGTGGATAGTCGTATCCACAGGAAATAGTGATCAGAAACACAAAGATTGCTATTTAACTAGAATGAAGATGAATCGATAGTGGTGCAAAAAAAATCAATGAAAATGGAAATAAGCAAAGAAGAAGAAGAAGAGAGACGGTATAAAAAATGAGAGGAAAGGCAATCGATAGAAAGTAGAGCACTGATAAGTGTTTGTGCGATATGAATGCGGAGCGTTCATTCCTTATGTTGAGCATTACTTTTCTCAGGTTTTTACATTAATATGTGTGTTTTTATGTTACTTTTACGCAGGTAGGGCTGTGAGGCTAAGTATGAAGGAAATAGGCCAATGTGGATCATAATGCACCTATTTTTGGAGGAGATCTTGCTAAGGTTCAAACGCGAAGACATAGGGACGGTGTGAGATGCTAGAGTGTGTGCCAACCTCCTCGCATTCGAGTGAGTACATCCATTTGGAGGGGCACAAAGGCGGTCACACTCGAGCATTCGTCTTATGCATACAAGAACAAGAACCCCACCAACATATATATCATTGAAGAAGCAAGTGATTCACGGCGTGAACGTGTGCCCGTTTGCGTTACCCCGATGAAAGTATGGAATTGGGAGGTTATTCAGGTCGAAGATTGTAGCGAGCACTCGCGAGCAACACTCTGCAATAAATCATCGTAGCAGACCTTTGTTCACGAGCCGAGAAATCGGAGAAGCAGAGAATCCACACGGGCGTGTGGAAATTATCCACGGCCGTGTGGAAATTCAGCACGGGCGCGTGTATCGTTCACGCCCGTGGAATTGCCCGATTCGACCCTATTTAAAAGCCGATTAAGCCCGATTTTGGTATTCTTTTCTCCATCTTTTTCCCTCAACTTGGGAGAGGGCTTCGGCTAGGGTTTCGAGGGGTATTGGCCAAGGTTTTGGAGAGGTTCTACGGTTCCGACATCGTGATTCCATTAGGGAGAATGTTGGTAGGGGAGCTTCGATCGAGGCGTATCCTATACCGGACGAAGGAATTCTGGGACGACGAGTAAAGGACTTTCCACAAGACCATCGACACGACCATCGAGGGGGTTTCTTTATGGATTCATTGCTCTTACATTCAATTTCTTTGATTGTACTTAGCTCCATGGAGAGCTAAACCCCTAGTGGGTACTTGGGTGATTGTGAACCCTAGGATGTATTTGTTTCTTTGAACTTCTTTATTATGCTTTCAATAAATTGATGTTTATTGTGAGTTCTAACCTTGAATACTTGATTGTATGAATATTTCCCCTAGAGTGACACTAGGGTTGAGAGTTCTTGTTGGTAACCTTGTGAGTGAGTGACACACCACGAGCGTTAGACAAAGCTAGGTTGGATAGGGTTGAGAGGGTGAGTTGAGAGGTACATGAGCGTCCCCTTTCCCCTCCGACGTGATAGATTCTACCTCCGTTCCTCGAGTTCTTTGCGGCCATAATAGAGTGAATGGTCTAAGGGATGAACCTCCGCTGGGGCCTAGTTGTGTGTGCAATGGAGTGAAGCGTTGAGGTGATCTTAGTATCTAGGGCTTAATTGTGGCTAGGGACCTTCCACCTGGACCAAAGGGTTAGGTCTAAATCTAGGAAGAAATTTATCACTTGGAATCCCTAGAGCTCATTGCAACTCTATGCGAGTGCGAGGTGTTGAGATTGTTCGATTTCTCCTCCGGGACATGTATAGAGTTAGGCATAGTTGATCTTAGATTTGGGACTATGTATGTAAGGATTTCCACGACTCACCATTGCATTGATTAGGAAGCATAATATAGAGTTCTTGCACTTGAAGCGATTATCCTAGGTGAAGCATCATCCGAGTACCCCATCCTTATCGATTGCCTTGCCTCCTCCTTACTTTTGCTCTCTTACTTGTTGCTTTTAATTTCTGAGAATTGAATCATTACCACACTTATCATTGTTGATACTTCACATAGCTAAGAATCGAATTAAGTGTCTTTACTCCCTACTCCCTGTAGATTCGACCCCGCTCACCCGGGATTATTACTTCGACAAACCCGTGCACTTGCGGGATATAAGCAAGGGGACCTTGTCAGGCACCCAGACATTGCTCTCCCTAGGACTATTGCTTCAAGTGCAGAACCAACTATTATGTCTCCTAACTGATGCTTAATGAGTCACAAAAATCCTAAAATAAACAGTCCCAAACCTAAGGTCAACTGTGACTAACCCTACATTGTGCAAAGTTGCTTAAAGCTCTGGGGACTCCAAGTGATAAACCCTATTCCTTAGCATATATCTAATCCTTTAGTCCAGGAGAAAGACCCCTAGTCATAATTAAGCCCAAGCACTAAGGATTACTTCAATGCTTCACTCTGTTTCTTGCGCAACTAAGCCCCAGCGGAGTTCCTTTCTTAGCACTTCACTCTATTGTGATCGCAAAGAACTCTTGGAACACGGAGGTAGGATAAATCACACCGAAGGTGAAAGGGGATGTTCCGTTACCTCTTGACTCACCCTCTCGACCCTCTCCAATCTTGCTTTGTCTCACCCTCATGGTGTGTCACTCACTCACAAGGGTTACCAATGTAGGCTGTCAATCCTAGTGTTACTCTAAGAGAAAACCCATTCAACAAGCATTCAAGATTGGAACTCAATTAAAGACATTGATTAAAGAAACATAATATAAAGGTCAAACAAACAATATCATCCTAGGGTTTGGTTTAGCTCTGCATGGAGCAAGATAAAATCAATAATGAAATCAAAAGTAAGAACATGCAATCCATAAGTAAAACACCCTTGGTATTCATGTCGATGGTCTTGTGGAGTGGCTACGTCTTCTCCAAAGGTTCCCTTGTCAAGTCTAGGGCACACCTCACTGAAGCGATACCAATGAAATCTCTCCCAATAACTCTCTTCCGAAGGAACGCGGTGTTGAAAGCCTTAGAACCACTCCAAAAGCCTTGCCAAATCTACTCTAAACCCTAGCCTCAAGCGCCTCCAAATATGGTGAAGAAATGTGCAAAAGATGGGAAAAAGATCTTCCAAACGGGCTGAAATCGCGACTTAAATAGGGCTAGAATTGGGCATCCACAAGGGCGTGTGGATTTTCCACACTCCCGTGTGAATCTGCATGAATTGATTTTTCAGCGGCTTGTGAATAGTAACTGTTACAGTAATTTGCTACAATAACCTGCTACAGTACTTCACCAAAATACTCCTTAATTAATACTTTTCATCGAGGCTACATGAATGGGCACACATTCATGTGGAAGATCACGTTGCTTCTTCAACAAAATCACATTTGACGATAATCTTGCTAGCATTGCACAAGTCGGAACACATGAGTGTGATTGCCTTTGTGCCCCTCCAATTTTCATGTTCACTCGAGGACAACAGACGTTGGTACACACTCATATTTTTTTAAGCACAACTTGTGTCTTCACATTTGTTCACCCCAAGATTTCATCAATAACGTGCATTCATGATCTACTTTGGCTTCTTTCTTCCATACATGTCTCCACAACCCTACATGCCCAAAAGTAACACAAATACACATGTATGAGCAATAAAATCTGAGAAAAGTAATTCTCATTGTAAGAAAAGAATACTTCGTATTACTAATACACAATCACTTATCAATATTAGAAGCAAGTTAGTACACTACAACACATAGGATTCGTCTTGGGACATTGCTCTCTTGTTGTTGAAAACTCAATCCTAGTTTACCTGATAATTTCACCCATATCCTTTTATTCTTATTTAATGATTGTTCTACCAACCAATTCTTAATCTGATAGACATTAGAGGAGCAATTAGTACTAGAAGTCCAATCACTGTGGTTCAACAACCTTATCTTTCGCCAGGTACCACTTTATTACTTGTTACAATCCGTACACTTGCAGAGAGTTCAAAGCCTTGGTGGGGAGTTTTATTTACCTAGCAGTTACTCATCTAGATATCGCTTATGCAGTCTATTTAGTTAGTCAATTTCTCTCTTCTCCTCGACCCACTAATTTGTTTTTGTAGTTCTTCGCATTCTTAGATATCTAAAGGGTACCATGTTTCACGGACTATATTTTTTTGTTAATCTCCTCTTTATATTTGCAATGTTATTGTGATATAGATTGGGCAAGAGATCCCACTGATTTTAATTCCACCACTAGTTGTTATTTCTTTCTCAAGTCGTCACTTATCTCTTGGCATCAAAAGAAGCAAAATATTGCCTGTCACTCTAGCAATGAGACTAAATATTAACCTCTTGTAGATGTGACATCCGAATTAGTATGGTGAAGATGACTTCTTCAAAATATGGGTGTTTCTCATCAATCCAGAAGTACTATTCATTGTGATAATCAAAGTGCTATTCAGATAGCTCATAATGATGTCTTTATAAGCGCATTAAGCATATCGAGATTGACTGTCACTTTGTTGGTCATCATTTGCTTCTCATTCCTATTATTACTCAAGCCTACAAAGCTAATATCTTCAACATATCATTTTCCCCAGGTTAATTTCTTACACAAGTTTCCAAACTCAAGTTGGCTTCTATGTTACAATCTTGAGTTTGACGTGGGGTACTAAAGAAATGATCAATCATGGTTCTTATTATGTTAAGGATATATTCGAGATCATCAATCACAGTGTTGATTATGTTAAGGAAATATTCATGGTGTTATTTACCATAACTAGATAATATGGTGATATTGACTAGAGATCATTATGGGGTTAATTATGGAGATAATTAGGAGTAACTCTAGGAGAAAGTTAGGGTGATTTTTCATTTTTAATCTCTATACAAAGGTTCTAACCTTCTTATAATTATACAAATTCACAAACATACAATTCAATTATTTTCACATCAATTTAATTTCTTTTTCATATTCATTTTTTCTTTCCATGGTACCAGAGATTCTTCATATATGGATTTAAACCAACTACTCTTATTCACATCATCATTACTGGCATGCACACGACGACGACCACCACAATCTTCTTTCTTTCTTTATTTTCTTCTTCCTCCTCACCATCACCCACCACCACCACCATCACTCTCATTCACCACCATTGTCACTCTCATTCATCACTATCACCACCACTACCATTGTCATCACTACCACCACCACTCTTACTTGCCATCGCTGCTATCACCATCACCACTCTCATCCATCATCACCATTACCAACACGGACCTGACAACCACCACCACTAACACCTTCTTCTTCTTCTTATTCTTCATCCATCAAAACACTTATATTTTTTGGTCAAAAAACCACTAGAATTCGCTAAACTGCTAGGTTGAGGTGGCAACCTACTAAATTTTAGTGATAGTCTACAAAGCAATAAACCAACAAAGTTCAAGGAATTGCCTTTACATTATAATTATTATTATCATCATCATCATTATCTCCTTCTTCTTCTTCTTCTTCTTCTTCTTCTTAGGTTAGTAGTGGCTTTATTTTCTTGTATTGTTCCCTCATTATATATCATCATCATAATTTTTTTCTTCTTCTCCCAACTCTTCAGGCATAGTGAAAATGTGGCTATACTAAACTACGAAAAAGAAAAATAAGAAACTAATATATTTATATAATAGAGAAATAGAATAAGATGATGATGATGGTGAAGAAGATGAATAATTTCATGGCTCAATATTCAATGCATTTAACTTTTGTATAATATAAAAGGACATGGGTAGCATCATTATTTCTCACTGTATTTATTAGTTGTTGCCCTCTTGGAAAATATCTTAAGAAGAAAGGTTCTTAAGGTCTCTACAAAGTTGTAGGGACTTCATAGCCAATGACAAGGTTGGGAGGACTGTACAGATCTTTTCACGTTAAAATTTTGAAACAACTATTATTATTATTTGTGTATTTTTTTATTTGTCCTCTTTTACATATAGTCATTGTTATCTTTATAATGATTTAACATATATTCCATTTAATAAATATATAAAGCGAATCACACATTATCCACTTTTACTTCAAACAACCTCTTTATCAAATTCCTCACCAAGTTGTAAAAAATAACAAAAAAATAAATTTATATATTTTTTAATATTTCATATTTTATAAGGGTTCATTTGGATCACGGAATAGGAATGGTAATGGTAATGGTAATGGGTAATGGGAATAAAAAAAGTTGTTTGGTTGGAAATAATAAAACATTAGGAATGGAAAAATTGGGATAAAGAATTATATATAAATTACTATAATGCCCTCAATATAAGTAATGATATCTTATATATTAATAAGTACATATAAATAAATATTTATATTTTATAATTTTTTAATTAATTATTTAAAACAAATAATTTCTTTTTATCATTATTCACTTTAATATTAATTATTTAAAATAAATAATTATTAGAATCAATTATTTTACAATTTTATTATTGTTGAAATTATGTTTAATATTGTCTATCAATAGTTAAAATTAATATTTCATTTTAACCATATTTATTTTCACAACTATTGCTCATATGTAATTATTATTATAATTAAATATTTTATATGTAATAGACAAGATGGATATCACTCTAATAGATTTTAGGTGGGACTTTGGCATGTAAAAAAATGACAATTGTAAATATTTTCTCATTTACTAGTACATTTGTGAATGGAGAAAAAAATTAAACATATGAAATAACAATAACTATTGCCCACAATAACAACTTACCATAGTACAAAATAACATAATTCAACTCCATTACCTAGTAGTCATAAAACAATACATCACTAATACCAAGTACTCATAATACAACTAGATTACAAACATTTTTTTTTTGTTTAATATTCCAATACAAACTTGCAATCTTGCAAATTTAACAAGAAAAATAAGTTCCACATAAGTCAACTACTAACAAAGTCCATAATCAAAAGTCCACAACCACACAATCACCAAACCTAGAACAACATGTACGCAAATGAGGCTTACATGTTAGGTAGGTGAAATGACATCCTCACTAAAATCAAATGAAGAAAATGTAGCTTCTTATCATCTTGCAAGTCCCAAAACATGTCAAGTTCATTTTCATCTCTTCACAAAAACTGTATTACAACTAGTGCTTCATCCTCCGATAAACCATCAATTTTGAAAATGACTTCATTTAGTAATTTTTTCCTTTCTTCCAACTCTTTCTTCTTTTTATCAACCTCTCTGCAGGATGCTTCCATGAGAGCAACAGTCTCAGCATTTCGAACCGCGCAATCTGCTATCACCTTAAGTCCAGGCCCAACTACCTCCACAAATTGTGCTATTTTTTTAGAAATTACCTCGAGAGTTGGGTCATTGGCAAAACCTTTTTTTTCCAGCGTTTAGATGTCATCGAGGCATTATTTTCTGAAGTCTTGGGTGATGAGGGGTTAACAGGTTCTTGCGTAAATGCAAAAAAATCATCGCTTGGAAGTTGAGAAGGCCCTGTATTCTCCTCAAAACTAGTGTTTTTGTGCATATATTGAGTTGCATCATCCCCCAAGTCACCCCTTGCATTACCATGCGCTCGATATTTTGTGAAGACAGGGGAAAGTTCATTGAAAAAGGGAAAAGATTTCCCATAAAGACCGACAGCTTCTTTGTGATTCTACATTACAATAATAAAGAAAGTTAACATCAAAAGTAACAAATAAAGGCATTTATTAATATGAAATTTAATTATAATTACCTTGACATATTCATCATACAAGCTTTTCTCACATGCAATTGTGTTATTTTCATGATTCCAAACAAAGCCACTAATGCATAGAAGATCGGCAATAGCTGTAGTCTGTCTCCGTAAGAGTTTCACTTGAGACTCAATGTTTGGTGTGGCCTTCATTGTAGTTTGTGGAATTTTTGCCTTAATCATTCTCTCCAACTAAAATAAGTATCCATTTCGAAATCCATTTTCACTCCACCATAAAGCATCTGTGGATAGCTCAACTAAGGCTTCAATTCGGGCCTTATCTTCTTCTGTAGTCCAATAATGTTTGTTTTGACCCCTTCGCCTATGTTGAGATTCTCCAATTTCCATCCTTGAAAAGCTTGAAAACAGTAAAGTATGAAAATAAGCTTTGGTTAATAATAGACATGAATATTACTAGAACATGAATATTGACATCATGAATAATAAAGTATGAAAATAGCTTTGATTAGTAATAAGCATTGGCAGTTTGCATATGGTATAATTGAAGAAATAGTGACACTAAACATACAAACCTAACTTTCTCAACAATCCCTACAAATTCTAGTGCCATTGAAAAATAAATATTTGCCACTAAGGCAAGACAACAATCTGACCAATTCACAGTGCAAATATGAGAATGAAGACAAAACAACACCTCTATCTCCTCCATATATCTGAACAATTGATGGATTGCTTATACAACTATTATTAATCTTTACACCAAATAACTATGTATTATGTTCATAGTTAATCATGATAATTCTTTTCACAATATGAAGGAGATGAACATTGTTTTAAAAAGGAAGAAACATGGTAATATGGCACAAATAAACTTGAACCCTCAACAAATAGATCATATTCATGTAAGAAGCATTTTCACTATTAAGTGCAAATAGGAGATGCAAACCAATAATGAGGCATGATAACAATCTGTTATCTTACAAACTATGCCAATGCCTAAAAATGAGCTACTTTTACAGGCATGTCCAACCACATTTAATAAATGTCATAAAATTAGCATTAACAGAGGTAAGACCAATTGGATACAAAATAGTCTCGATTAAACATTCGATTCTATCCAACTAAATTAAATAACCAAACACACTAATAAGGATAATTTTGGTCATTAAAACAAATCAAACCAAAAATGAGATGGTAACACAATTAAGGGAAGCGAGTCTTCACATAGAATTGAGGATTTCATTTATTTAATTCAAATAGCTGGCTAAGCATGTACCCTGTGCATTATATACCCAATAGAAGTCAATCATTCATGTAATTAAATAAGATAAATAAAATAGTGGTAGCCATTATCATTATTTGCTAGTATTTTGAATGATTTCTACTTATTGTTTATTAAACCATTCCAAAAACTCCCAGATCCTGAGTCAACTAAATATAAAAAATTAAAGAATATTAGGCAAACATGTCATCAGTAATAACAAAGACACTAATAAAAATTTGAAGTTCCAATTCATGAATGTTAAGTCTGTTATGATGGCTTGGGTGCAATCATACAGTTTCTCCAGGTAAAAAGTCAGAAACTTGTAGCCAATACTGCATACCTGAATCTCAAGGTGGTGTTGTGGAATTTATTTCTGAAGTCCAGAAGGTTGTTAACAACCAATGAAGAAAACCAGATTACCCAAATACATCTAACATATGAGGTAAGTTGCACCATAAGAAGGTGTGAATTTTACTTGCCAGTAAGTATCCACAATAGTGAACAAGATATGTATTTTCTTAGAGCTCATGCCATTGCATCATAAAATAGATTGCACTCTTCCTATGTTATTGAATTTGTGCTTGAATTAAGAGCCACTTTGTATAAAAAATTCAACATCACTAGAGAAAAGATAATAAAATTAAAAAATAAACAGCAACCTTACCTCTAGAGTTGACCAACCTACCTTTTTTTTTTGCTATTGAACTCATGCAACAAAGGAATTTCAGAATCATTTGGCTACAAGAAGGGTATTAACAAAAAAACTCACAGAAACTACTACAGGCAATGTGTACAAAATTCCATACCATTTTATACGAACTTAGGAACCAAAATTACTAGCTTCCCTCCTTCCACATCAACCATGGCATGTTTTTTCAAGAAGATATTTTCTGCAAATGAGAAGTATATCATTATTTGCTAGTATTTTGAATTATTTCATCCATAAACAAACAAAAGAAAAATATAAAACAGATTTTCTGGTGAACATGTAGATAAATAGATACCAAAAATTCCAGTACAAAAATAATTCACACATTGCATGGGAATAGAGAACTTTAGAAAATAGAGAGCTAAAAGATCTAGCAACATCGATTACTAGTTATTGTTTATGAAACAATTCCAAAAGCTCCCAGATCCTAAGTCAACTATATATAAAAAATTAAAGAATATGGCACCGGCAAATGAATCAACATCTTCTGCAGATCATACCAATAAATTCTTAAGAAATACATTCAAAATGAAGAATATATAAACTACTGCAATGACTTAGAATTTCTAAGTTACTGTCATGTAAAGATAAAATCGTATTGACAATCAACTAACTGGATACCAAAGAGCTAAGAAACCCAAAGCAATATCAAACAGAACAAACAAAGAATTGCTCTTGATATGAATCAAGAAAGAAAAACAATTTAATTTTTACAAACACCGAAAGCAGGTATCTTTACTGACATTCATCTTTAATACATTCACTAAGAACTAGGGAAAGAAGGAATAAGAGCCAGATAATGTTTAAGACCAGAATAAAATGCAAACATGAATAAAATGCAAACATATGAAGTTTAAGACCAGACGTAAAATCACAGCCAAGATTGTACACTTCTGAATGTTACACATTAAGACGAGTTAATATTCAATCAATCACTAAAGATAACATTCACACAAATTAAAGGGTACATTCAGTCAGGTTAACACTTGCTTTCTTCGTTGATACAAACACCACAAGCACTACATACAAAAGCTATGAATTTTGACAACATAGATAATAATTATCAAAATCAATTACAAGAAAGATTACCACATTACAAGTTTAGTTTTGAGTACATAGATATTAAATATCGAAATCAACTTGATCGCCATGTATTGAACATGTCCACTGCCATGTCATTCCTAAATTGGGTCCATTCATCTGTTGGATCAACTGCTATGATGTTGTCAACATCATCTTCTGTGTTCTCTTCTAACATTAAATTATCTACTTCAGATTCTGCAGGGTTTTCTTGCATCTCTCTCCGAATGAAGTTGTACAATAAGCAACATGCATTAATTATGCGCCTTTGAGCTACTATATTGTAAAAGCTTGGACACTCAAGAATTTTGCATCGAATTTTGAGAAGACCAAAGGTTCTCTCTATTACATTTCTCGCACTAGCATGTTTCATATTAAAAAACTCTTGAGCTGTACGAGGTTGGCATCCATCGGCCCAAGAACTCAAATGATAACGTTGCCCTCAAAACGGTGTAAGAAATCCATGTCAGTTTGAATAGCCAGAGTCAACCAAATAGTAAAAACCTAACATACAATAGAATATATGTCATTAGCTAATGGTTTAGGGATCCATTTGGTTATTAATAATAGATTAGAAAAGCAATGAGAGCATATTTTATTTACCTATTGGAACCTTTAATCCATTAGGCTTTGTAACTGCATATCTAAGAACTCGACCATCATGAGCCGAGCCCTCCCAACCAGATAAGACAAATATAAATTGCATATCTTGGCTACAAACACCGAGTACATTAGTGGTGATTTCTGATTTTCTTGTTCTATATATTGGTCGATCAGCTTTAGGCACATTTACTCTAATATGAGTTCCATCTAGTGCTCCAAGGCAATTCTATGTTGAAAAAAAAAGTTATTTCTTACAAACCATTGCTATGATTATTTCATAAAAAAACATGTGGATTTGGATTATTACCTTGAACCACTTCCACCAAAAATCAATTAAATTCTCGAGGACATGTTCGGGTTTCTTTAATAATACTCTATGACAAAGTTTGATTGCCTTTAAAATGACGTGGAAATGATGACAAACTGTTTCAGCAGATTGGACGAAATCAAACTTAATTACTCTATTCTTGACATGGTGTGCCACAATATTCAAGAACATTGCGGTCATCTCCTCAACCAAAACATTTCTTGTATCACTCAAACCACCAGTAATGGTTAGCAATTGGCATAAACTATGGAACAATGGCGATCCATGCATAATTTATCAATACACTGAATATCGCTTTCGTATACCACATGATGAAAGTATTCATATTGTTTGCGTCGTGATAAGTGCTTGTGCGATAAGAATACAAAGTGTTCTTTCCTTGTGTTGAGCATTACTTTTCTCGGGTGTTAACTCTAATATGGGTGTATTTATGTTACTTTCATGCAGGTAGGGTTGTGAGGCCGATTATTAGAGAAAGAAGCTAATTTAGGTCGTAATGCACTAATTTGGAGGAAATCTTGCAAAGGTTTAAAAGCGAAAACATAGGTCGGGTTCCAAATGGAGGTATGTGTGCCAACCTCCTCGTACTTGAGTTAGCACAACTATTTGGAGGGGCACAAGGGCAGTCACATTTAAGCATTCTGACTTGTGCATATAGAACAAGATCTCCACCAACATGTCCGTTATTAAAGAAGCAAGGCGATCATCAACGTAAATGTGTACCCGTTTGCGTAACCTCGATGAAAGTATGGATTCGGGAGTATTTCAAGCCAGCACTGTAGCAGGGTATTGTGGAAAACACTGTAGTGAATATACTGCAGCAGCACTGTTTACAGCCGGCCGAGAAAATAGGAAAACAGAGAATCCACACAGGCGTGTGGAAATTCCACACGCTCGTGTGAGAACTCCACAGGGGCGTCCACATGGGCGTGTGGATTCCCAATTCCAGCCCTTTAAAAGCCGATTTCAACCCCGATTTCAGCATTCATTTCTCCATCTTTTCCCCAACTTGAGAGAGGGCGGCGGCTAGGATTTTGAGAGGTATTGGCTAGGGCTTTAGAGAGGTTCTATGGCTCCGACATCGCGCGCCATTTGGAAGAAGGTTAGTGGGAGAGCTTTCGTAGGCACTGATCCGGCGAGGTGTATCCTAGGCCGGACAAAGGCACCCTTGCGACGAGTAGATGACTCTCCACAAGACCATCGCCACGACTAACGAGGGAGTTTTCTTTGGATGCTTTGTTTTTATATTCGATTTCATTGATTGTATCTAGCTCCATGGAGAGCTAAACCCTTAGTAAGTACTTGGGTATTTGTGAACCCTAGAATGTATTCATTTTATTGAATCTCTTTATTATGCTTTCAATTAATTGATGTTTATTATGAGTTCCAATCTTGGACACTTGATTATATGAATACTCCCCTAGAGTGACACTAGGTTTGAGAGTTCTTGTTGGTAACTCTTGTGCGTGAGTGATACACCATGAGAGTTAAACAAAGCTAGATTGGAGAGGGTTGAGAGGGTGAGTCAAGAAGTAGCAGAGCGTCCCCTTTCCCCTCCGGTGTAATCTATCCTACCTCCATGTTCCAAGAGTTCTTTGTGGCCATAGTAGAGTGAATGGGCTAAGGGATAACCTTCCACTGGGGCTTAGTTGCGAGTGGTGAGAGATCTTCCACCTGGACCAAAGGGTTAGGTCTATACATAGGAATAGGGTTTATCAATTGGAATCCCTAGAGTTAATTGCAATTCTATGTGAGTGCGAGGTTGAGAGGTTATTCAATCTCTCCTCCGGGACATGTATAGAGTTAGGCATGGTTGACCTTAGATTTGAGATCATGTAATTAAAGATTTTCACGACTCATTGTTGCATCAATTAGGAAGTATAATGGAGGCTTCTTGCACTTGGAACGATTGTCCTAGGCGGATCAATATCCGGGTACCCCATCTTTATCAATCACCTTACCTTTTCCTTTACTTATGCTCTCTATCTTGTTGCTTTTATTTCCGTTATTTCATATTTTGTCACACTTATCACTATTTATCTTCCACATTAGTTAAGAAACAACTTAAGTGTCTTTATTCCCTACTCTCTGTGGATATGATACCCACTCATCTGGGATTATTACTTCGACACCCGTGCACTTACGGTTTACACGCATATACGGTCGTGTCAAGTTTTTGGCGCCGTTGCTGGGGAGTAGGCGTTTAGAGATACTTTGTTTTCTTAGTTATTCATTCATTTAATTTCATATCTTCTTTTCTATCATCGTTCTTATTTTGTTTTCTTTCTTTTGGTACAGCTCCAGGTTATGATCCGAGGGAACCCTTCGATATTGATTGAAGGAGATCCCGAGCTCGAACGTACACTTGGAAGAAAAAGGAAAGAACCTGTGCAAGAACAGTCTAATCTAGCTAATATGGGAGTAGAAGAATCTGAAAACATAGAAGAACAGAATGAGCAACAGCAGACATTATCCGATTATGCCAGACCTTCAGTATTGGGGACACAATCGAGCATTGTACCTCCCCAGATTACAGCTCAGAACATCGAGGTGAAGCTGGCATTCATCCACATATTGTAGTAATCCGCACAGTTTAATGGTTTGGCCGATGAGGATCCGAATAGTCATATAGAGGACTTTCTCAAGGTGTGCAACATGCTTAAGATAAACACGGTAACGGATGATGCCATCAAGTTGAGAGCCTTCCCATTTTCCTTGAAAGGGAGAGCGAAGCAGTGGCTACACTCATTACTTAGAGCATCAATTACCACATGGGAGGAGATGGTAGAAGCTTTTCTTGCCCGTTATTGCCCTCTCAGAAAATCTGCAAAGCTTAGGAATGAGATCTCATCCTTTGAACAATTGGAATTGGAGTCTCTATTTGAGACGTGGGAAAGGTTCAAGGAGCTCCTGAGAAAGTGCCCACAACATGGATTCCCCGAGTGGATGATTGTTTAGACCTTTTAGAACTATTTGAATCTGAGTACAAGGTAACTCTTGGATGCGGCAGCAGGGGGTACCTTAGGTAGCAAGACCCCCGGTGAGGCCCGTCAACTAATTGAAGAAATGGGCTTAAACAACTACCAATGGAATGCTAAGAAGAACAAAAAGGTGGCCGGCCTCCATGAGATAGATGCAGTAACCTCATTGGCGGCTCAAGTGGAATCATTGAGTAAGAAGTTAGATCTCCTAACTTCGAATAGAGTGGCGACCATGACTACTTACACCGAGTGTGGTGGAGGACATGCTCCCTCCATTTGCCCGATCTCTATTAGTGATGCATCTTCGATTGAGAATGTCGATTTTGTAGGTAATGCTATGAGGAATCAAGGAAACCCACACAGAAACACCTACAATCCGGGTTAGAAGAGTCATCCCAATTTCTCGTGGAGCAGCCAAGGTCCACAAAAGGCCATGGGGCCACCGGGTTTCCAACAACAACATCAAGCCCCAAATATGGAAAACAGAGTTTCAGGTTTGGAGACCCGAATGAAAGATTTGGAAAAGGCCTTAACTAGGTTTGTGCAATCATCTGATACAAGGTTCCAATCAGTTGAGGCTACACTTCACAACCACACCGCCTCTTTGCATAATCTTGAAAATCAAGTTGGGCAGATTGCGAAGTCCTTATCAGAAAAGCCACAAGAAAGCTTGCCGTGTAACAACGAGACCAACCTTAGAGAGCATGTGAAGGTGATCACTATGAGAAGTGGTCATGAGGTTGAGGGTAAGCTTCCTAGTGAGAAGCCCAATGAACACGCACCCGAGGTTATAGTGGTTGAGAAGGGAGCAAGCAAAGAGAAGGAGGTGGCACCCCCACCTTTCAAGCCAAGAATTCCTTATCCCTCTAGATTGAAGAATGACCACGGGGATGAACAGTACAAAAAGTTCCTGAGTTTGTTCAAACAACTCTACATCAATATTCCCTTTGTTGAGGCATTGGCTCAAATGCCTAAGTATGCAAAATTCTTGAAAGTTTTGTTGACCAACATGAGGAAGTTGGAGGACAGTGCTTCAGTGATCTTAGATGCTTCTTTCTCGACGGTGTTGCAAAAGAATATGCCTAACAAGAAGAAAGACCCGGAAAGTTTCATCATTCCGTGTAACATTGGCAATTTGGGTGAAGAAATGGCATTGGCGGACTCAGGGGCCACTATCAACGTCATGCCATACACCTTCTTTCAGAAGCTAGGCTTGGGAGAGCCTAGGCCCACTCTTATGACTTTGCAATTGGCGGATCGAATAGTGAGACATCCGAGGGGTATCATTGAAGACGTGCTTGTCGAGATGGACAAGTACATATTTTCTGTAGACTTTGTGGTGCTAGACATTGATGAAGATGCGGATGTACCCTTGATACTTGGGAGGCCGTTCTTGCAGACTTCCAAAGCATTGATTGACATGGACGATGGAGAGTTAACATTGAGAGTTGGAGATGACAAGCTCACATACCGCCTTGCTGAAGCCATGCGGCATTGTCTTGATTTCGATGATACTTTGTATCTTCTAGACACTACTGATGAGATTGTTGATGAATATTGTAGGAAATGTTCAATCCGGACCAGTACGAGGGTTTGTTTGACCAAGAGGTGGACAATGAATGAATCATGATGCTTGGTTTGACAGAAGAAGTACCATCTAGCTCGGGGATCCTGAAGAAGGTGCTCCGAAAGATGAAGAGGGCTAGGAGACGCCACCGGAAACGCTCCAAGGCTGTTGGAGACATGGGCGAACCGAACAAATTGGATGAATCATTGCTAGGTGGTCCCAAGCCTGATAATTCCCCCTCTATCTTCAAGAAACTTTGCTCATCATGTTTCGAAGTCATGGGTAAGAGGGCAACCTATGAGCCCCCGTGGGTAAGACAAGGTACGTCAAGCTAACTGACGTTAAACAAGCGCTTCTTGGGAGAAAACCCAAGTGTTTACTGTTTTCTTAATTTGGTAGTTTAGTGTTTACTTGAATAAATTATTGAGTGTTGGTGTCTTGATTTGTAGATGCTTTTGTTGTGATTTTCTTGTGGACTTGTAATTTCACCGTATGTTTTCATGTGAATTTGATGAAGTTTTGGTCGTTTGAGCTATCTATCATGTTTCTCACTGGTATAGTTTGCATATTAGGGCAGGCTCTGAGTGTGTAAATGATAAGTGCTTGTGTGTTAAGAATGTGAAGTGTTTTTTCCTTACAATGAACATTACTTTTATCAGGTTTAAGCGCTAATACATGTGTATTTGTGTTCTTTTGCGCAGATAGGGTTGTGAAGCTATGTTTTAAGAAAAGAAGCCAAAAGCAGATCGCGAATGCACTATTTGATGATATCTTGGAAGGAACAAACGCAAAGACACAAGTTGGGCTCAAAGATACGTTGATGTGTGCCAACTTCCATGTATTCAAGCAATTACAATGATTTGGAGGGGCACAAGGGTAGTCACATTTGCGTATCCCGACTCGTGTATTGATAGCAAGATCTTCACCAATGAACCCGTTTATTGAAAAAGCGACGCAATCTACGGCATAAATGTGTGCCCGTTTATGGTGCCTCAATGAAAAGTGGATTCGAGAGTGTTTTTGGCGGAGTACTGTAGCATGTAATGTAACAAAGTAGAGCAGCAATCTACTGTAGCAGTTACTGTTCACAGGCCACAGAAAACCAGAAATTCAGAGAATCCACACGGGCATGTGGAAATTCCACAGGGGCGTGTGGAAAATCCACAGGGCCATGTGGATGCCCGGTTCCAGCCCTTTAAAAGCTGCGATTCAGCCCCGATTTATGGATCATTTCCCCAATCTTTTCTTCCACCTTTCCCCATCTTTGGAGGCACCAGCGACTAGGGTTTGGAGAGGCTTTGGCAAGGCTTTGGAGAGGTTTGACGGCCTTCGACACCGTGTTTCCTTCGGAAGAAAGCTATTGGGGAGCTTTCGTCGACACCGATCAGGCGAGGTGTGCCCTAGGTTTGATGAGGGGACCTTTGAAGAAGACGCGGCCGATCCACAAGACCTTCGACACTAACACAAGGGGGTTTTCATTCATGGATTGCATCTCTTTACTTTTGATTTTATTATCTATTGTATTTTCCTCCATGGAGAGCTAAACTTCTAGTGGATACTTGGGTATTTGTGAACCCTAGGCTGTATTCGTTTCATTGAATCTCTTTATTATGCTTTCAATTAATTGATGTTTATTGTGAGTTCCAACCTTGGAGACTTAATTGTATGAATACTCCCCTAGAGTGACACTAGGGTTGAGAGTTCTTGTTGGTAAGCCTTGTGAGTGAGTGACACACCATGAGAGTTAGACAAAGCTAGATTGGAGAGGGTTGAGAGGGTGAGTCGAGAGGTAGCGGAGCGTCCCCTTTCCCCTCCGGTGCGATCTATCCTACCTCCACATTCCAAGAGTTCTTTACGGCCATAATAGAGTGAATGGGCTAAGGGATGACCTTCCACTGGGGCTTAGTTGCGAGTGCAACGGAGTTAAGTGTCGAAGTGATTTTAGCACTTAGGGCTTAAATGTGGTTAGGGACCTTCTACCTGGACCAAAGGGTTAGGTCTATACATAGGAATAAGGTTTATCACTTGGAATCCCTAGAACTCATTGCAATTCTATACGAGTGCGAGGTTGAGAGGTTATTTAATTTCTCCTCCTGGATATGTATAGAGTTAGGCATGGTTGACCATAGATTTAGGACCATGTATTAAAGGATCTCCACAACTCATTAATGCATTAGTTAGAAAGCATAATAGGGGGTTTTGCACTTGAAACGATTGTCCTAGGCGGAACAATATCCGGGTACCCCATTTATCGTCGATTGCCTCCACTATCTTTTACTTGCGCCTCCTTTATCTTTTCTTATTTTTATTTGCATTGAGTTTGTTTTCACATCACTTTCAACATATTTTCAATCTAGTTAAATAGCAATCTTGGTGGTTCTAAGCACTATTCCCTGTGGATTCGACTACCCTCTCACCGGTGTATTATTACTTCGACACCTGTGCATTTACGGTTTACACGCATATTCAGTAGTGTCAGTAAACATGTTCAAAAATTTTCTGCAGAGCCTGCAGAGTTTTCTAAGGCATCTAAAGAAAACACACGGTCGTGTGGAATTAACACACGCCCGTGGTTTTGTATTGCGAGGACGTGTCTTTCCCGACCTGCGTATCAATATCTACATGCCATCATGAGCAGGTCAATGAATGGCCGTGGTGATAGCACTGGCGTTCTAAGCCGGCAGGAGCTTCTGTAATTGTATTCGATGATGCAGTACATACCGATCCATCTAGGGCACATCATCACTGAGTACATTCGACATCAGGGCCAGTATGCCAGATTGGGAGCGATCTTCTCGGGTCCATACATTAGATGATTAGCTCTGGGTATGGGTCTCTTGGGCGCGATTCACGGGGCCGAGAAGACGAGTATACTTGCGCCCCTGAGCCTGGAGACGATGAGATTGATGGGTATGGTTTGTAGGGTTCGGACGGGGGTTTATGCTCTGGTGCTACCGGTTCCAGAGATAGCCGAGGAGGAGGATGATGATGCCAAGGCTTCCTAGCCTACCCCCGAGCCTCAGCCAGCACCGATGGAGACCGAAGCACCTCTGATGGCAGAGGATCCACCCAAGTACACATGTTTTCACCATCTCAATCCCATGATTGCTGAGATTCGGGCTATGCAAGCCACACAGCATACAGAGTTCATGGCACGTTTTGACATTTTACAGCAGATTTTAGAGCGAGACGTCGCCTCGTCATTTGTCCTGCAGCCGAGAACTCCCCTGACATATCTAGCACCTCCACCCCCTATTCCAGCACCAGTTGACCCACCATGTACTTCATCACCAGCACCAGCAGCAGCAGAGGAGCCAGAGCATGACACCGACACTTGATTTATTTATTTTTATTTATTTTACTTTTGCACTTATATTTTGGACTTGTATTCTCCGAAAGGACTCCCCTTCTGAGTTTATCTTTTATTTTGCTGTTTCGAGTTGTATTCATTGCTTCATCTTTTATATACTCGAGTTGTTTTATTTTTATTGAGCATCATTGAACCCCCTCGTGTATGCGTGCAGATGGTCTTATCATCATTGGAATTGAGAACTTTGTCATGGGCACGACCAAGGTGTTTCGGCACTTGGCCGTGTGAGCTTCACAACCTGTTGGAACAACACTCCCAAGGACTTTCCTCCATCAAATGCAACACTAGGAGTCAGGGGAGTATTGTTTCATAGTGCACACATCTTTTATATTAGTTTTGATTGATATACATGCTCACATAGCCAATGGTGGTTCACCTTAGTTGCAATGATTTTATTCGTGAGTTAGGAGAATTTTTCACATTGAATATCCTCATGTTCTAGTTTTTTCTTGGACTTCTAGGAATTTTTGCCCGATTAACACTTGTTGTACTTCTCACTCTTGAAGCCCTTTTGGAAACTCAAGTTTGATGTTAAAGGGACTAAGTATAGTTGTTTCTTTCGTTAATTAAAAAAAAATCAAAATAGTTTTATTTCTTATTTGTGCTTGTTGGGTGGAAAGAGCTACCACCTATGAAGTATGAAGCTACTCTCATAAGTCGGATACTAGTTATGCCCTAATGAGAGAAAGAGCTATCTCATAGGATGGGTGAAAACTATCACCTCGAAAGTGTGAAAGCCACCTTAGCGGCCGCTTTAGAAAGGGCTACCTTAGAGGATGTGTGAAGCTACTACCACCTTTGAAATGTTTTTATTACTTTGTGTAGATCAATAAATCCCTTGTGCTTAGAACTTTGAGGAGTATACTGTGGGTTGTTTTGAGTGAGCTCAAGCACTTAAATGATTTCGGGTATGTTGTCCTTTTTAATTCAAGTTTTTAACTAGAGCATTGATTTTTCGTATTTAGTGTTGAAATTTTCCTTACTTGTAGAATGCTCTTTTTGTATGCTTTGGTGAACCTAAGGCCAAGCACTTCCAATGTTTCCTTCATCTATGCATATAATGTTTTAATCTTTGCTTGAGGACAAGCAAAAGTTTAAGTGTGGTGGAGTTTGATAAGTGCTTGTGCAATAAGAATACGAAGTGTTCTTTCCTTGTGTTGAGCATTATTTTTCTCTGGTTTAAATGCTAATATGGGTGTATTTATGTTACTTTCATGCAGGTAGGGTTGTGAGGTCGATTATGAGAGAAAGAAGACAATGTGGGTTGTAATGCAATAATTTGGAGGAAATCTTGCAAAGGTTCAAACGCAAAGACATAGGTCAGGTTCCAGATGCAGGAATGTGTGCCAACCTCATCGTACTCTAGTTAGTACAACTATTTGGAGGGGCACAAGGGCAGTCACATTCAAGCATTCCAACTTGTGCATATAGAAAAAGATCTCCACCAACATGTCCATTATTAAAGAAGCAAGGCGATCTACGATGTAAATATATGCCCGTTTGCGTTACCTCGATGAAAGTATGGATTCGGGAGTATTTCAAGCCGGTACTGTAGCAGGGTATTTAGAAAACACTGTAGCAAAAATACTGCGGTAGCACTGTTTACAGCCGGCCGAGAAAACAGGAAAACAGAGAATCCACACGGGCGTGTGGAAATTCCACACGCCCGTGTGAAAAATCCATAGGGGCGCCCACAATGGCATGTGGATTCCCGATTCCAGCCATTTAAAAGCCTATTTTAGCCCTGATTTCAGCATTCTCTTCTCCATCTTTTCCTCAACTTGAGAAAAGGCAGTGGCTAGGGTTTTGAGAGATATTGGCTAGGGCTTTGGAGAGGTTCTAGGGCTTCGACATCGCGCGCCATTTGAAAGAAGGTTAGTGGGAGAGCTTTCGTCGGCACCAATCCCGCGAGGTGTATCCTAGGCCGGATAAAGGGACCCTTGCGATGAGTAGCGGACTCTCCACAAGACCATCGCCTTGACTAACGAGGGGGTTTTCTATGGATGTTTTTTTTTACATTCGATTTCATTGATTGTATCTAGCTCCATGGAGAGCTAAACCCTTAGTGGGTACTTGTGTATTTGTGAACCCCTAGGATGTATTCGTTTCATTGAATCTCTTTATTATGCTTTCAATTAATTGATGTTTATTGTGAGGTCCAATCTTGGAGACTTGATTGTATGAATACTCCCCTAGAGTGACACTAGGTTTGAGAGTTCTTGTTGGTAACTCTTGTGAGTGAGTGATACACCATGAGAGTTAGACAAAGCTAGATTGGAGAAGGTTGAGAGGGTGAGTTAAGAGGTAGCAGAGCGTCCCCTTTCCCCTCCGGTGTGATCTATCTTACCTCCACGTTCCAAGAGTTCTTTGCGGCCGTAGTAGAGTGAATGGGCTAAGGGATGACCTTTCGCTGGGGCTTACTTGCGAGTGCAACGGAGTGAAGCGCTAAAGTGATTTTATCACCTAGGTCTTAATTGTGGCTAGGGATTTTCCACCGGACCAAGGGGTTAGGTCTATATATAGGAATAGGGTTTATCACTTGGAATCCCTAGAGTTCATTGCAATGATATGCGAGTGTGAGGTTGAGAGGTTATTCAATCTCTCCTCCGGGACATGTATAGAGTTAGGCATGGTTGGCCTTAGATTTGAGATCATGTAATTAAGGATTTCCACGACTCATTGTTGCATCAATTTGGAAGTATAATGGAGGCTTCTTGCACTTGAAATGATTGTCCTAGGCGGATCAATATTCGGGTACCCCATCTTTATCGATTGCCTTACCTTCTCCTTTACTTGTGCTCTCTATCTTGTTGCTTTTATTTCCGTTATTTCATATTTTGTCACACTTATCATTATTCATCTGCCACATTAGTAAAGAAACAACTTAAGTGTCTTTATTCCCTACTCTCTATGGATACGATACCCACTCATCTGGGATTATTACTTCGACACCCATGCACTTGCGGTTTACACTCATATACGGTCGTGTCATGTCGCCTAACAGAGGTTGTCTCAATGTCATGTTGGACCATACTATTTCATAAATTGCTCCGTTTTATTGCATATGAAGCAATCATGACATTCAGTAGGAATATATAACATATGGGCATTAAATAATATAGTCGGAGTCCTTCCATATTGTCCATATAAACTGTGAGCATATGTTTAAAAAAAAAACACAATAAGATTATGGGAAATGTATAAAGACATGAAACACATTCACTAGTACTAATGTGCAAAGACATGAAACACAATCAAAACTGACTATCTTATCTTGTTTATAGAGATGCTAAAAGGAACAACTCTATGGCAAAAAGAATTTTCGTTAAATTAATTAATATTTTGTTTGTCTAACCAGAACTGTCAACTAATGATCCTTATTAGTTAAATTAAATAATATTTTGATTGATAAGTAAACTGTCCATCAAGCATTTTGTTATATGTTATCTTCTTCTTTCCTAATCAGAAAAGATAAAACATGAATAATGGGAATAGCATGAAAAAATAAAAAATCAACAGATAAATGGCAAAGGAAAAACAAAGGGAAAAGATGAGACGATGAGATGAAATGGATGAAGAGCACATACCTAAGATTTTGTCAACTAGATCTGCTTCTTCCCCAGTGTCATTTTTTCACTGATGACCGTTTGCTAGGTTGGCTTCTAATGGAGGAAGTGAGACGATGTAAATTTGTTTGCAAAATCATGAAGAAAGAAAATGGTGAAGAAGATCTACCATATTTGTCTCTCCCGATATGGTGGTTCCTCTCCCGGTGTTGTCGGTCCTCAATTCTAGTATGGAGCCGGTGAGGCGAGGAGGCAAATGAGAAGATCGAGTTGGTGGGGGATGGGGCCGACGAGGAGGCTGGAGTGGAGGTCTACCATTTCAAAGACAGAGAGGCGGATGAGGAGACCGAGTTGGTCGGGGATGAGGCCTGTGAGGAGGTTGGAGTGGAGTCGACGACGACAACGGCGAAGAGGTAGACAAGGAGACAAAGTTGGTCGAGGATGAGGTCGGTGACGTGGTTGGAGTGGAGGTCGATGATGTTGAAGGCCGAGAGGTGGATGGGGAGACTGAGTTGTTCGGTGATGGGCCGTTGAGGAGTTTGGAGTGGAGGTTGATGATGTCAATGTAGGTGCAAAGGGCGGCAACTTGAGAAGGGATGAAGCCAGACAGGAGGTTGGATGATAAAGCAAGAAGGCCAAAAATGTCAATTCCCACCTCAATCCAAGCATTACCCCAATTTGGTGGGTAATGACAAGAGCTAGTTGACCCCCATCACATGCCTTTCTCCTTGGAATTCTGAACATGCCTAGAGGTACCCAAAGATGGGTATAGATGGATGGGGGTAATGTTTCCCAAACCTAAGGCTCCATTACCCCCATCCAAAAGAGTCCTAAATTTTGAAACATTTTTGTTAGTTTGTAAATATTAAAAACGTAATTACAATTTTGATTTTTTTAACATCCATTTTAGATTTTATTTTAAAAGATTAGATTTGGAAAGTAGAATAATTAAAATTCATAGATTGATATAAAAAAAAATTGAGTTATTTATAACAAAAGTGGACAATTTATGAGGTGTTTTTTCAATAGTTATATCTAGGTGTTAATCACAATAAACTAATAAGATAGTGGTTGTTTGTAAAAATAAAAAATGAAAAAATAGTCTAGAGAATATTTATGAAAAGGATTTTTCCCAACGGAACGAAGCAGACAAGGTAAAATAAAAATAAAAAGCACCCTAGCAGACATCTTTAAGAGGCTAGTAACCATTGAAGAAATTCAATAAAGTGATAGTTAGAATTCTGGTTTAGTGATTGACTTCCACCAAAGATAAGGCAACTTGGGACAATATGACTAAATTTTAGAAGAAATTTCTAACATTCCAATGTTGAATTTTTGTGGACAAGTCTAGAGGTGGAAATTGATGTGATTAAGGTAGTTACCGATGTTGGCGTTGGATTTTAATTTAGTACCCTTTGTTTCAAATTATTTAACATTTTAGAAATTTTTTTATCAAATTATTTGTTAGTTTTGAGAATTCTATAAAACATTAATTATTTTTTTTCAATTTTATCCTTTTCATTTAATAAAATTGATTCACGAAGTACACACAGTTTTGTGGATGTAAAGGTCTCTAAGTAGTTGGGTTGTACATTAGAACTAATTGTATAACCAAAGGTGACTACAACTAATGGGAATTAATTAACATGCTAGAGATCTGTAGAGCATTTGGGTGGAGTATGCAGGGATATAAGTTTAAAAGAGATTTCTTGATGTTACCTTTGGATAATTTTGACATGGTGCTAGGAATTCAATGGTTGACAGAACTTGGTGATATTATTTGGAATTTCAAGCAGCTGCAAATGAAATTCGAATTGGTAGGATAGGAATTCATTTTGAAGGGTGAAATGGATAATTAGTTCCAGTTGATTTCATAAGAAAGCATGCTAAATTGTTGAATAAAGAGGCATAATTGTCATTATCTCAATACTATGCTATAATAGTGCAATCATTGTAGGATTCCATCCATCAATAGCTATTAATCATTTGGCAAAGATTAGTAGTCTTCTAACAACAATGGCTGAATTGTTTAAGGAGTTCTCTTCATTTTTTTGGAGCCTAAAGGATTGCCACATCACAGATATATGATCATGGGATCCTGTTAGAAGAAGGAGCACAGTTAGTCTACATAAGACCCTATAGATACGGGATCATCCAGAAAGATATAATTGAGAAATAGACAAGAATTATTTGATACAGGAGTTATATTTGGCAGCAATTCCACATTTTTATCTCATGTAGTTCTAGTCAAAAAGAAAGATAATACTTAGAGACTATGCATTTAGTATAGGACCCTCAACAGTCTAACTATCAAAAATAAATATTCTATACTTGTTATAGAAGAATGGCTAGATGAATTGCATGGAGCCATGTTATTCTCTAAGTTGGACTTGAGGCCAAACTATCACTAGATCAAAATGCGTCCAGATGATGTTTAGAAGACAACATTCAGATTATATATAGGCTACTATGAGTTTAAGGGTATGAGATTTGGTCTTACTAATGCATCTTCTACATTTCAAAGCCTCATGAATGACGTTTTTAAACCTTGTTTGAGGAAATTTTTTCTAGTATTTTTCGATGATCTCCTGATTTACAGCTAGGATCTAAGACAACATGCTGCACATATTAGTTAGATTTTCCAATCGCTACTTCAAATACTCTATATGATAAGCTTAGCAAATACAACTTTGCAAAGGACTAAGTAGAGTATTTGGGTCATATTATACCTTACAAGGAGTTGGAAGTTGATTTTAGGAAACTTCAAGCAATACTCAAGTGGGAAGTTCTAGATTCAATTAAGCAGTTATGGGATCCTTGGGCCTCACTGGTTATTATTGCAAGTTCATAGGGAATTTTGCTGACTTTCACATATCTTGAATTCTTTATTAAGGAATGATGTTAAATTTCATTAAAATATGAAGTTAAAGGAAGCTTTTGATTCACTTAAACAAGCACTCACCTGAGCCCCAGTGTTAGCATTGCCTAATATCAAACAATATATGATGGGTAAGCACTTTATTATCAAAACTGGCCATCAGCCTTTGAAGTACTTTTGGAACAGAAACTGACTACCCCTAGTAAGTATACCTGGCTTTCCAAACTAATGGCCTTTGATTACAAAAGATAATTGATACGCCCCTTGTGTATTCGCAAGTGCGCGGATCGTACAAGTAGTTAAGTGTACCCAATAGGATCGGGTAGCCGAATCCACAAGGACTAGTATAGCTCTTAATACTCACTCATTTTCTAATATCTATCCAGTTCAAAGATTAGGGTTGAATTAATTAATCTTCTAAAGAATAGAAGAATAGAAAGGAAAGAGGAGACAGGGTTGGGTTGAAAAGGTAGCAGTGGAAAGGACAGTACCCCGGATTTATCCCCATAACAAATGCAATGACTAAACAATGATTCAATAGTTTCACTTGGACTGTGGTGAACACCACAGAGGGTTTGGAAATGTACATTCTTGCCCATAGCTCGGAGCAGACTCAACCCCTCTCCTAATGTGTGTCATAGCTAGACGAGTAGAAATCACCCTCTAGACAGCAAATCGATCTACGGTTAAATAGCAACTTTAAATACAATGGCAACCAATGAGGAAAATAGCAACAAAAATTCATGCATACATGGATAATTGGCAAGTCCCCCATTAATCTAGCTGCATACAAGAATCAAGGCAAGAAACACATAGATGAGAAGCAATATGAATAATAAGAAGACCACCAGGAAACTCAAGAATCAATATCACTAAAATCAAAGCATTAGAAGTCAAGGTTCATAATCCGAGGCACTAAAAGACGGTTAGCCCCTCATTGTCTTACAAACAATTATAGGAAAGCAACAAGAGAAATAGAAATTATCCATTAAACTCCCTTCTTGCTTCACAATCATGTTGGAGAAGGCTAGACAATAGTTATCACCAATGATCCTCTTTTTCACGCTTGTCTCCTCTCTAGATATGGCCTTGAATGGTGCCGACGACTGCCCTAATCCTTGCCTCTAAAATGAGAGAAGAAAATCCCCTTGAAATTAAACTTTAGGGCTTAAATAACCCTTTCCTGATGTAAGCACACCCATGTTGACGGGGGTGCTAATGACCGTGCTTGGCTCTTAGTCCTAGGGAATATTATTTTTGTGCAAATCCAGTAAATCACTCGCTGGTAAGCATGCCCGTGCTTACTGCTCGTACTTGGAGAGTACTCTAGTGTAAGGAGCATAGTGGCTTTGTTGATCTTCTCATAAAACTTCCAGTAAAACGCACAAGGGTTCATCACGCCCATGCTTCCGAACGTGCTCCCTCAACATAGATATATTCATGCCTTGATTTCTCGTTCTATTTGTGGCCGGGCTGATAGCACGGGGGTGGTCACACAATCTGATCTTTACACGATGTATGGCATCATTGAGCAGCGCTCTACTCATCTTGGCCACCTTATTACTGATGCATTTCTTCACCAGGGACAGTGCGTGCGATTAGGAGCCATATTTTCTGGGCCCTATGTGACTAGATTGATTCATGGCATGGGTTTATTTGAGTAGCCTCGAGGCATGACCATTGTAGGAGGTGCAACATCCCTCGGGAAGGCCAACCTACAGGCGATCAGCTTGGTGGTGAGTGAGTGTGAGAGTGACAGACCCACACGTTACCCTGCCACTGGTGAGTCCAGTAATTGAGCGCCTTGCACGCAGAGTCAGAGCCTGAGGGCACACCTGAACCTATCCCCGATACCACATCATTGCCTAATTTTGAGACAAGACTGAGGGGGATTGAGGGAGGGATTCAAGCTGTGCGTCAGGAGCAGCGCGAGATTCATGGCCAGCTTCGCTAGATTATTGAGGAACAGTGTCAACTCATGGAGGATTTTCACCGATTCGTCATCTCGCACCATGGTTCATCCTCACATACCATGACCACTTCTTCTGCAACTTTGCCACCACCACCTGCACCAGCCTGTGATGAGTAGCAGCCATTTAGGCATGGACACTTGTTATCTACTTTGGTTTGCTTTGTTTTGTGTGTTTGCATTTTGATGGGTTGGCACGGTTCTTACCCTACCAACTTGTGGTGTAGAACTTTATTTCCTTTTCATCTATGTGTTTTGTTGACTACTCCCTAGTTACTCCCTTGTGTTTGTATTTGTAAATTTTTGTGGAATGATGATGTCCCCTTTTTGCCTCGCAGGGCATTGATTGAATTTGGTGAGCTTTCCTAGTTTTAAATGGAGGTCGGACAAGACACGTATTGCTCACCACACCTTTTGTCGAGTCATACCTCACGACGAGCATAAGATGTACCGGGGAAGTTTGTTTTCACCCACCTCTATTATTTTCATTGCTTCATCTAGCATTCTTATAATGATTAGTGTACATTGAGGGCATTGTACAACACTAAGTGTGGGGATGGGTGTATTTCATGTATTAGGACCATTGTTTACATGCTAGTGTTACCTATGATGGCTTTGTTCATTCTTGTAAGATTCTTTTAGCTTGGTGACAATGTCCCCTTGCGTATATCCCGCAAGTGCACGGGTTTGTCGAAGTAATAATTCCGGATGAGCGGGTATCGTATCCACAGGGAGTAGAGAATAAAAACACTTAATTCGCTTCTTATAAATGTGAAAGATGAATAGTGATATGTGTGACAATGATTCAATTCTCAAAAGTAAAAACAACAAGTAAGAGAGCACAAGTAAAGGAGAAGGTAAGACAATCGATAAAGATGGGGTACCCGGATATTGCTCCACCTTGGACAATCATTTCGAGTGCAAGAACCCTCTATTATACTTCCTAATCAACGCAAGTGAGTCGTGGAAATCCTTAATTAGATAGTCCCAAATCTAAGGTCAACTATGCCTAACTCTATACATGTCCAAGAGGAGAGATTGAATAACCTCTCAACCTCACACTCGCATAGAATTGCAATAAGTTCTATGGATTGCAAGTGATAAATCTCTTCCTAATTGTAGACCTAACCCTTTAGTCCAGGTGGAAGGTCCATAACCACAATTAAGCCCTAGATACTAAGATCACTTCTGCGCTTCACTCCGTTGCACCAGCAACTAAGCCCCAGCGGAAGGTCATCCCTTAGACCATTCACTCTATTGTGGTCGAAAATAACTCGACGGACGGAGGTAGAATCTAACACATCGGAGGGGAAAGGGGACGCTCCTGTACCTCTCGACTCACCCTCTCAACCATCTCCAACCTAGCCTTGTCTAACACTCGTGGTGTGTCACTCACTCACAAGGTCACCAACAAGAACTCTCAACCCTAGTGTCACTCTAGGGGAGTATTCACAAAATCAAGCATTCAAGTTTGGAACTCACAATAAACATCAATTAATTAAAAGCATAATAAAGAGATTCAAAGAAATGAATACATCCTAGGGTGCACAAATACCCAAGAAAATAGAATGTAAAAGCATTGAATCCATAGAAAACCCCCTCGATAGTCATGTTGATGGTCTTATGGAAAGTCCTCTACTCGTCGTCCAAAGATCCCCTTGTCCGATATAGGATACGCCTCGATGGAAGCTCCCCTACCAACCTTCTTCCAAAGAGATGACGATGTTGGAGCCGTAGAACCTCTCCAAAACCCTAGCCAATACCTCTCAAAACCCTAGCCGAAGCCCTCTCTTAAGTTAGGGAAAAGATGGAGAAAAGAATGCTGAAATAGGGGCTGATTCGGCTTTAAATAGGGCTGGAATCGGGGATCCACACGCCCCTGTGGACGCCCCTGTAGATTTTTCACACGGGCATATGGATTCTGTGTTCTGTAGCTTTCTCGGCCGGCTATTAACAGTGCTGCTACAGTACTTTGCTATAGTGTTGCTACAATGCTCTGCTATAGTATCCGGCTTGAAATACTTCCCGAATCCATACTTTCATCGAGGTAACGCAAACGGGCACACGTTCACGTCGTGGATCGCTTTGCTTCTTCAATGATGAAAAAGTATGTGGAGATATTGTTCTATATGCATAAGTCAGAATGCTTGAGTATAACTGCCCTTGTGCCCCTCCAAATGGTTGTGCTCACTCAAATACGAGGAGGTTGGCACACACTCTAGCATCTCACACCCGACCTATGTCTTCGCGTTTAAACCTTAGCAAGATTTCCTCCAAAATCGGTGCATTATGATCCACATTGGCTTCTTTCCTTCATAATCGGCCTCACAACCCTACCTGCATAAAAGTAACATAAAAACACACATATTAGTGTAAAAACCCGAGAAAGGTAATGCTTAACATAAGGAAAGAATGCTTCGCTTTCATATCGCACAAACACTTATCAAACTTTCCCACACTTAAGCTTTTGCTTGTCCTCAAGCAAAAATTAAACATTTTGTGCGTACATGAAGGAAATATTGGAAGTTCTTGGCCTTAGGTTCACCAAAGTATGCAAAGAGAGCATTCTATAAGTAAGGGAAATTTCAACACTAAACATAAAAAATCGAAGCTCTAGCTAAAAACTTGAATAAAAAAGGACAACAAACCCGAAATCGTGAAAGTGTGTGGACTCACTCAAGTCAGCCCAAAGTATACTTCTCAAAGCTCTAAGTACAAGGGACTTATTTATCTACAACAAGAAAACAACACCAATTTCAAAGACGGTAGTAGCTTCACACATTCTCTAAGGTAGCCCTTTCCCAAGAGGCCGCTAAGGTGGCTTTCACACTTTCGAGGTGGTAGCTCTTTCTACCGGAGTGGTAGCTTTCACTCATCCTATGAGATAGCTCTTTCTCTCATTAGGGTATAACTAGTATCCGACTTATGAGAGTAGCTTCATACTTCATAGGTGGTAGCTCTTTCCACCCAAAATGCAAAATAAACAAGAAAACTATTTTGTTCCTTCTTTTAATTCATTTTTTTAAGAATCTAACACAAGAAACAACTATAACTAGTCCCTTTAACATCGAACATGAGTTTCCAAAAGAGTTTAAAGAGTGAGTAGTACAACGAATGTAAATCGGGCAAAAATTCCTAGAAATTCAAATAAAACTAGAGCATGAAGACATTAAATGTTGAAAATTCTTCTAAACTCAAGAATGCAATCAATGCAACTAAGGTGAACCGCCATTGGCTATGTGAGCATGTATATCAATCAAGAACAATAGAAAAGATGTGTGCACTATGAAACTCCCCCCACACTTAAGTTGTACATTATCTCCAATGTACACATGCAAGCTCACTCATAATGTATATCAATCAAGAATATATGTGGGAGAAGCAATCAAAACAATACTCCCCTGATTCCTAGTATCACGTTTGACGAAGCTAACTCCTTGGGAGTAGTGTTCCAACGGGTTGTGAAGCTCACACGACCAAGTGCCGAAGCACTTTGGCTGTGCCCATGACAAAGTCTCAATTCCCAAGATGACATGACCATCTGCACGCATACATGAGGGGGTTCAGTAAAGCTCAATAAAAACAAAATAACTCGAGTATATAAAAGATAGAACAAGGAATACAACTCGAGATGCAAAATGAAAATAAACTCAAAAGGAGAGTCCTTTCTGAGTGAACAAGTCCAAAATAAAGTGCATAAAAGTAAAAAAAATGGAAATAAAATCAAATGTCGGTATCACGCTCTAGGTCCTCTGCTGCTGCTGGTGGTGAGGAAGTACATGGTAGGTCCACCGGTGCTGGTGTAGGTGATGGGGAAGATGCTGGAAATGTCGAAGGTGCCTGAGGAGTCCTCGGTCGCAAGACAAATGATGAGGCGACATCTCGCTCTAAGATCTGCTGTAGTGCGTCAAAACGTGCCATGAACTCTGTATACTGAGCAGCCTGCGTGGCCCTGATCTCGGCAATCTCTACTCGGGCCTCAACGACCTCTGTCTGTATCACTCCTAAAGCACTCTCGAGCCTCTCAAAGCGATCATGGGCTTGAGATGGTGAAAACATACGTACGGGGGGAGCGTTCTCTGCCACTGGGAGTGTCTCAGTCTCCATCGGTGCTGGCTAAGGCTCGGGAGCAGGCTGAGATGCCGCGGCCTCATCACCCTCGTCGGCAGCTGTCTCTGGAGTCAGTAGAACTAAGGCGTAAACCCCTGTCCTAACTCTCCGTACCATCCCCATCAATCTCAGTGTTTCCATGCCCAAGGAAGCAGGTATAGTCACCTTCTCAGCCCCTCTAATCGCGTCAAGTAATCCCATACCAATGACTAATCTCGTGATATAGGTGCCTGAGAAAATCACTCCAAGTATGGCATACTGCCCCTGGTGTCGTATGTACTCTGCCAAGATATGCCCTAAGTATATCGGTGTAAGACGCCCAATCGAGTATAGATATAAAAGTTCATGTCGGCTAAGCACACCAGTACTGTCGCCTAGCCCGCTCACTGATCTACTCAGAATAGCGTGAATGTATCTGTAGCTAGGGTGAGAAAGGCAACTAGCCTTCGAAACCCCAAGCTCACACTGCCCCTACCCACATAATATCGTGTACACACACTGGTGAGTCAAACTCCCAGGATAATCTATGGGCAGCTACTCATACTCCTCTGTCTCCGTATAAGCCGCATCATATAACTCCATCAAGATCGCAAACTGAGTCATACTCAAGCTATGATGCCGTCCGAGGGCTCTGAACTAAATAGTACCAATGTTGCCGAAACTATAGTATGAGCGATCGAACTCGAACGAGGCTAACACCTCGAGTGTCAGTGTGTGGATGACCGGGTCTCAGATTGATAGTAAACGACCCCAACTTCCAACTACAAGCATACCCTCGATCTCGTCTGCTATAGCCTCAGCTAACTGAATCTCCCTGAGTGTGCTAACGTCAGGGATCCTGGTCTGGCCAAATCTGAGGCTAGACAACCGCTCGAACCTCGCCTGATGCTCAGGAATGGTAAAACTCATACTTTCGAGTTTAGGAGATGGCTCACGCGGCCGCTTATTAGCTTGCTTCTTCCACCGAGGTGCCATAATCTGCAAAATTTGAAAGGAAATCGATCAAACAAGTTAATTAACAAATACTGCAGAAATCCACATGGTCGTGCGGAATTTCCACACGCCCGTGTGGATCCCCTGGGTGTGAAAATCGCACGGCCACGCCTCAAAAATCCAAAAATACAATGTACAATTACTTCTAACTCCGTTCTAAACATGAATAATCATTCTAATTGAAGAAACGAAGCATTATTAACTAGATTCATCGAAGAAAATCATGAATTGATGAAGAAAATAAAGAATAGGTCTTACAGCCGAGTTAAGATGAGAGAATTTAGATTCAGCCGGAAAACCTCGTAAAAATCCTACCAAATCGGCGCTAAGGGGTCAGGAAATGATGTGAGAGTTCTCTCAGATGAACGGAGGATGTGAAGAAGAAGAGGAATGGCTATCCTTTAAAAAGATATCGTGCCTCTTGGTGTTCTGTCCATCCACACGGGCGTATGGAAATTACCCACGCCCGTGCGCCTCCATAAAAGAACCGCACAGGGGCAGTTGCACGCCCCTGTGCGCTCTTAGGAAAAAAACACCCACTGACTCTGAACGCTCTTACACGGGCGTGCGGAAAATACCCACACCTGTGCGCCCAATCCACAGGGGCAGCCCCACGCCCCTGTGCTTCTCTAGACATCCGAGAAAATTCCTAAGTATTCAGCACGCCCGTGCGGAAATGCCACACGGGCGTGGACATTCACAGGTCCAATTCACAAGGGCAAGTGCACGCCCCTGTGTCTTCTTGGAATGGAGAGAGCTCCTCTGCAGAGATTCGCACGGGCATGCGGAAATTATCCACGCCGGTGCGAAGTTCACAAGGTCGCCCACTGGGGCGAGTTCACGCCCCTGTGCGCTCTCGGGATAATCTGCCAAACTCTGCAGGAAATCACATGCCCGTGCGAAAATTATCCACGGGCGTGCGATATTTACATGGTCATTTACAGGGGCAGCCGCATGCCCCTGCGCCTTCTCTGGATGAGCTCGCAGTGCAAATCCACGGGCGTGCGGAAATACCACACGCCCGTGCGTTTTCTCTGGATGCCTTAGAAAAATTTGCAGGCTCTGCAGAAATTTTCTGAACATGTCTACACACTCAGAGCCTGCCCTATTATGCAAGTTGTACCAGTGAAAAACATGAAATGAAGCCCAAACGACCCAACTTCGCCAAATCCTCACGAAAACACACGATGAATCCTCAAATCCTAATATAAAATCGCAGCACAAGCATCTAAAAATCAAGACACCAACACTCAACAATTTATTCATGCAAAATACTACACTATTCGACTAAGAAAAAACAGGAAACACTTGGGTTGCCTCCCAAGAAGCGCTTGTTTAACGTCACTAAGCTTGATGTACCTTGTCTTACCTCACGGGGGCTTACAGATGAATGTTGCCTTCTTACCCATGACTTGGAAGCATGATGAGCGCAATCTCTTGAGGTAGAGGGTGTATTATCGGGCTTGGGGCCACCTAGCAATGGTTCATCCAACTTCTTCGGTTCACGTACATCTTCAACAGCCTTGGAGCGTTTCCGGTGGCGTCTCCTAGCCCTCTTCATTTTCTGAAGCACCTTCTTCAAGATCCCCGGGGTAGATGGGACTTCTTCCGTTGAACCAAACATCATTACTTCTTCATAATCCTCCTCTTGGTCGAACAAACCCTTGTACGGGTCCGGATTGAACATTTTCTGCATGTATTCATCAACAATCTCATCAGTAGTGTCTAGAAAATATAAAGTGTCATCAAAATCAAGAGAATGCCGCATGGCTTCAGCAAGGCGGTATGTGAGCTTGTCATCTCCAACTCTCAAAGTTAGCTCTCCGCCGTCCATACCAATCAATGCCTTGGAAGTCCGTAAGAACGGCCTCCCAATTATCAAGGGTACATCCGCATCCTCATCGACGTCTAGCACCACAAAGTCTACAGGAAATATATACTTGTCCACCTTGACAAGTACATCTTCGATGATACCCCTTGGATGTCTCACCGTTCGGTCCGCCAATTGCAAAGTCATCCGAGTGGGCCTAGGCTCACCCAAGCCTAACTTTCAGAAGAAGGTGTATGGCATGACGTTGATGCTGGCTCCTGAGTCCGCCAATGCCATTTCTTCACCCATATTGCCAATGCTATACAGAATGATGAAGCTTCCCGGTTTTTTCTTCTTGTTCGGCATGTTCCTTTGCAACACCGCCGAGCATGAATCATCCAGAATCACCGAAGTACTCTCCTCCAACTTCCTCTTGTTGGTCAACAAGTCTTTCAAGAACTTTGCATACTTAGGCATTTGGGCCAATGCCTCAACAAAAGGAATATTGATGTGGAGTTGCTTGAACAAACTCAGGAACTTCTTGTACTGTTCATCCCCTTGGTCATTCTTCAATCTAGAGGGATAAGGGATTCTTGGCTTGAAAGGTGAGGGTGCAACCTCCTTCTCTTTGCTTGTTCCCTCTTCGACCTCTATAACCTCGGGTGCGTGTTCTTTTGGCATCTCACTCGGGAGCTTACCTTCAACCTCACGACCACTTCTCAAAGTGATCGTCTTCACCTGCTCTCTAGGGTTGGTCTCTGTGTTGCTCGGCAAGCTTCCATGTGGCCTTTCAGAGAGAGACTTCACAATTTACCCCACCTGATTTTCAAGGTTATGTAAAGAGGCGGTGTGGTTGCGAAGTGTGGCCTCAACTGATTCAAACCTTGTATTTGCAGATTGCACAAATCTAGTCAAGGCCTTCTCCAAATCATTAATTCGGCTTTCCAAACCTAAAACTCTGTTTTCCACATGCGGGGCTTATTGTTGTGGTTGGAAACCCGGTGGCCCTATGGCCTTTGGTGGACCCTGATTGCTCCATGAGAAATTTGGATGATTCTTCCAACCCGGATTGTAGGTATTGCTATATGAGTTTTCTTGAGGTCTCATGCCATTACCTACAAAATCGACGATCTCAACCGAAGATGCATCACCAATAAAGATCGGACAATCAGAGGGAACATGTCCTCCACCACACCCGTTGCAATTTGTCATGGTCGTTACTCTATTTCGAAGTTAGAAGATCTAACTTCTTACTCAAATTTTCCACTTGAGCCACCAATGAAGTTACTACATCTATCTCATGGAGACCGGCCACCTTTTTCTTCTCCCTAGCATTCCATTGGTAGCTATTTAACCTCATTTCTTCAATTAACTGACGGGCCTCATCGGGGTCTTGCTACCTATGGTACCTCCTGCTGCCGCATCCAAGAGTTGCCTTGTACTCAGGTTCAAACCATTGTAAAAGGTCTGAACAATCATCCACTCTGGAAATTCGTGTTGCGGGCACTTTCTCAGGAGCTCCTTAAACCTTTCCCATGTCTCAAATAGAGACTCTAATTACAACTGAACAAAGGATGAGATCTCATTCCTAAGCTTCTACCATCTCATTCATGGTAATTGATGCTCTAGGTAATGAGTGTAGCCAATGCTTCGCTCTCCCCTTTAGGGAAAATGGGAAGGCTCACAACTTGATGGCATCATCCATCACCCCATTTATCTTCAGCATATCACACACCTCAAGAAAACTCTCTATATGACTGTTTGGATAATCATCGGCCAAACCATTGAACTGTGTGGATTGCTGTAACATGTGGATGAATGCCGGCTTCAGCTCAAAGTTTTGAACTGTAATTGGGGACGCACAATACTCGATTGTGTCCCCATCACTGAAGGTCTGACATAATTGGATAATGTCCGTTGTTGCTCATTCTGTTCTGCCATGTTTTCAGATTCTTCCACTTCCAAATCAGCTAGATTAGACTGTTCTTGTACGGGCTCTTTCCCTTTTCTTCTAAGTGTACGTTCAAGCTCGGGATCTCATTCGATCAATATTGAGGGGTTCCCTCGGGTCATAACCTGGAGCTGTACCCAAAAAGAAAGAAAAAGAAATCAGAACGATGATAGAAAAAGAAGATATGAAATAGAATGTATGATGAAATAGCTAAGAAACAAAATGCAAAGTATCTCTAAATGACCACTCCCTGGCAACGGCGCCAAAAACTTGACAAGGTCCCCTTGCGTATATCCCGCAAGTGCACGGTTTTGTCGAAGTAATAATCCCGGATGAGCGGGTATCGTATCCACAGGGAGTAGGGAATAAAAACACTTAATTCGCTTCTTAACTATGTGAAAGATGAATAGTGATATGTGTAACAATGATTCAATTCTCAAAAGTAAAAACAACAAGTAAGAGTGCACAAGTAAAGGAGAATGTAAGACAATCGATAAAGATGGGGTACCCGGATATTGCTCCACCTAGGACAATCATTTCAAGTGCAAGAACCCTCTATTATACTTCCTAATCAACGCAAGTGAGCCGTGGAAATCCTTAATTACATAGTCCCAAATCTAAGGTCAACTATGCCTAACTCTATACATGCCCAAGAGGAGAGATTGAATAACCTCTCAACCTCGCACTCGCATAGAATTACAATAAGTTCTAGGGATTGCAAGTGATAAATCTCTTCCTAATTATAGACCTAACCCTTTAGTCCAGGTGGAAGGTCCCTAACCACAATTAAGCCCTAGATACTAAGATCACTTCTGCGCTTCACTCTGTTGCACCAGCAACTAAGCCCCAGCGGAAGGTCATCCCTTAGACCATTCACTCTATTGTGGTCGCAAAGAACTCGACGAACGGAGGTAGAATCTAACACATTGGAGGGGAAAGGGGACGCTCCTGTACCTCTCGACTCACCCTCTCAACGCTTTCCAACCTAGCTTTGTCTAACACTCATGGTGTGTCACTCACTCACAAGGTTACCAACAAGAACTCCCAACCCTAGTGTCACTCTAGGGGAGTATTCACAAAATCAAACATTCAAGGTTGGAACTCACAATAAACATCAATTAATTGAAAGCATAATAAAGAGATTCGAAGAAATGAATACATCCTAGGGTTCACAAATACCCAAGTACCCACTAGGGGTTTAGCTCTCCATGGAGCTAAGTACAATAAAAGAAATAGAATGTAAAAGCAATGAATCCATAGAAAACCCCTCGATAGTTATGTCGATGGTCTTGTGGAAAGTCCTCTACTCGACGTCCAAAGATCCCCTTATCCAGTATAGGATACGCCTCGACGGAAGCTCCCCTACCAACCTTCTTCTAAAGAGATGACGATGTCGGAGCCATGGAACCTCTCCAAAACCCTAGCCGAAGCCCTCTCTCAGGTTGGGGAAAAGATGGACAAAAGAATACTGAAATCGGGGCTGACTCGGATTTAAATAGGGCTAGAATCGGGGATCCACACGCCCCTGTGAACGCCCCTGTGGATTTTTCACACGGGCGTGTGGAAATTCCACATGCCCGTGTAAATTCTCTGTTTTGTAGCTTTCTCGGCCGGCTGTAAACAGTGTTGCTACAGTACTTTATTACATTTTTGCTACAGTATGACTGCCCTTGTGCCCCTCCAAATTGTTGTGCTCACTCAAATACGAGGAGGTTGCCACACACTCTAGCATCTCACACCCGACCTATGTCTTCGCGTTTGAACCTTAGCAAGATTTCTTCCAAAATTGGTGCATTATGATCCACATTGGCTTCTTTCCTTCATAATCAGCCTCACAACCCTACATGCATAAAAGTAACATAAAAACACACATATTAGTGTAAAAACCCGAGAAAGGTAATGCTTAACATAGGAAAGAATGCTTCGCATTCATATCGCACAAACACTTACCACTTGGATTAATGATTGATGTGAGTTACTTGTTTTTATGCTTATTGAATCCTGTTTCACCCCTAGTATTGTCTTGTGCACTGAATTTTCTGTCAATGCCCAGGGAATAGCCAATGTGACTACTCTAACTCTCTTGTATGCTGAACACACTACTTTGAGTACTTAGGCTTAAAACACTAAGTTCTATCCTTCAATGTTTTCCTTAAGAACTTCTAAGTCTTGTTGAGCTAATCCTAGTTTTGTGGCATGTAGATTACTGGCCATGGTGCCTCAAGAAGTCCGCTACTATGTGCCCAAGGTGAATCGGCACGTCCTAGACCACAGAATATAAATAAAGTAGCTCCTGTCGGCTAAGACACATGTGCTATTACCTCGGCCATTCCCACATTTGCTAAGGACTGAGTGCAAGTATCTGTAGCTCAGCCGAGACAACCATGAAGCCTTGGAAACTCCCGATCCATACTTCCCCTTTCTACATAAAGCTCGGTATGCCTACTGCAGGGTCAAGGTGCCGGGGTAATCTGTCAGCAAGTGTCCATACTCCTCTGTATATGTGTAATCTGTCGGCAAGTGTCCATACTCCTCTGTATCTCTGTATCTCTCGTTAAACAAGCCCATCCGAACTAATAACTTAGTGACACTCATGCTGAACTAATGTCCAAATGCCCTAAACTGCATGACATCAATGCTGTCGAACCTCCTATACGACAGATCGAACTCGAAGGATGCCAATACCTTCAGTGTCAATGTGCGTAAAGCTAGCTCTCAAATCGATAATAATCTCCTCCAGCTTCCCATGGCCAACAGCTCATCTATCTCGTCAGCTAACTCATCTCCTCGTCGAACCTCTCGTAGCGGACTCAAGTCCACGAAACAAGACTGTCCAAACCTAAGTCTCGACAACCGCTCAAACCGAGTCTGGTGCTCAGGATTCGAAAATTCAATATGTGCCAACTTAGGTAAAGTCTCCCTAGGATGCTTATCCTCTTGCTTCTTCGAACGAGGTGATATATCTGCAAGAATTGAAGAAAAAATGATCAAAGAATCTCACAAAGTAATACTGCAGAAATCCACATGGTCGTATGGAAATTCCCCACACCCGTGTGGATCCGGGGTGCATGAAAATTGCACAGCTGCGCACCAAGAATTTAAGTATACAACTCCAAGATGTTCCTAAACTACTTCTAAACATGTAATTACATTTCAACCGAAGCATAACCACCAGTTCTAATCCAATGAGAATGAGAAATGGCGAATAAAAGAGGGATTAAAGGCTTACCGACGAGTTGAAGATACAAACTTCAAAATCGGCCGAAAAATCTAATAGGAATCACTATAAATCAGTGGTGCGAGGTCAGGAGAATGATAAAGGGTGTTCTCGGAGAGATTGGGAGTATAATGAAGAAGAAACGCAAGGAGATTTTATGAAAAACCCGCGTCTCTTGTAATTCTGCACAACCACACGAGCATGTGGAAATTACCCACGCCCGTGTGACTCCACAGGAGCAGACGCACGCCCCTATGTGCTTTTGGGATAACACTCAATGCTTCTAAATGCAACCACATGGGCGTGCGGAAATTACCCACGCCAGTGTGTCTGACCGTCAGGAGTAGACGCACGCCCCTCTGGCTTCTTTGTCCATCCGAGAAAAATCTCTAAGTGTTTCACACGCTCATGGGGAAATTCCACACGGGCATGGACCTTCATAGGACCAGTTGTGTATTCTCGGGATGGAAGAGAGCTATTCTATAGAGATCCATACGGGCGTGTAGAAATTACCAACGCTCGTGTGTTTGTCAGAGGGTCATCCGCAGGGGCGAGTCCACGCTACTGTGTCTTCTCGGGAAAAATCTCTAAGTCTCTGTAGGACGAAACACGCCCATGTGGAAATTACCCACGGGCATGGACCGTCACAAGGTCGTTCATAGGGGCGAGTCCACGCCCCTGTGTCCTCTCAGGATGAGCTTGCAATAGAGACCCACGGCCGTGTGGAAATTTCACACGGCCGTGCGTTTTCTCTGGATGCCTTAGAAAACTCTGTAGGCTCTGCAAAAAATTCCTCAACATATAAATACACTCAGAGCCTACCTTACAGAGAAAATATATCAGGGAAAAACACGAAAAACTCGCTCAAATGACCAACAACTTTGCCATAAACATTTAAGCACACGATAACACCAAAATGTCCACGAGAAAATCACAGCAATAGCATCTAAAAATCAAGATACCAACACTTAAAGCATTATTCATGCAAACACTAAACTAAAAACTAGGAAAACAGTAAAAACTTGAGTTGCCTTCCAAGAAGCGCTTGTTTAACGTCACATAGCTTGATGTACCTTTTCTTACCTCACGGGGGCTCATAGATGAAGGTTCCTCTCTTACCCATGACTTGGAAGCATGATGTATATAGCCTTTTGAAGGTAGAGGGAGAGTTGTTGAGATTGTTACCCATGACTTGGAAGCATGATGTACATATTCATCGATTAGCTCATCGGTAGTGTCAAGAAAATAAAGAGTATCATCAAAGTCGAGAGAATGTGGCATGGCTTCGGTGAGGCGGTATGTCAACTTGTCGTCGCCAACCCTCAGTGTAAACATCCCTCTGTCCATATCGATAAGTACCTTGAAAGTGTGCAAGAAAGGCCTCCGAAGTATCAAAGGAACATCAGCATCCTCATCGATGTCCAACACTATGAAGTCTATAGGAAATATGTACTTGTGTACCTTGACAAGAATATCTTCAATGATGCCCCTCGGATGTCTCACCATTCGGTCCCCCAATTTCAATGTCATCTGAGTAAGCCTAGGCTCTCCTAAGCCTAGCTTCTGAAAGAACGAGTATGGCATGACGTTGATACTAACCCCCTGAATCCGCCAATGCTATTTATTCACCCAAATTACCAATGTTGCACAAGATGATGAAGCTTCCGGGGTTTTTCTTCTTGTCTGGCATATTCTTTTGCAACACCGCCGAACAAGAGGCATCTAGGATCACCGATGCACTCTCTTCCAACTTTCTCTTGTTGGTCAAAAGATTTTTGAAGAACTTAGCATACCGAGGCATTTGAGACAATGCCTCCACAAAAGGAATGTTGATGTGCAATTTCTTGAATAGACCCCAGAACTTCTTGTATTGCTCATCATTTTGGTCGTTCTTCAATCTTGAAGGGTATGGGATTCTTGGCTTGTAGGATGGGGGTGCCACCTCTTTCTCTTTATTGGCTCTCTCCTCAACCCCCACGACCTCAGTTGCTTCAACATTGGTCTTCTCACTTGGAAGCCTACCCTCGACCTCACGACCATTTCTCAAAGTGATTGCCTTCACATTTTCTCTCGGGATAGTCTCGGTGTTACTCGGTAAGCTTCCTTGTGGTCTCTCCGATAGAGACTTCGCAATTTGCCCCACTTGATTTTCTAAATTGGGCAATATAGCAATATGGTTGTGAAGTGTAGATTCGACCGATTGGAACCGTGTATCCGATGATTGCACAAATCTAGTCAAGGCTTTCTCTATGTCGTTCATACGGGTTTCTAAGCACTTTCTTCTTTTCCTTTGCATTCCATTGGTAGATCTCATGGCCATTTCCTCTATCAACTGTCAGGCTTCTTCAGGGGTCTTGTTCCCCATTGTACCTCCTGCGGTGGCATTTAGAAGTTGTCTTGTACTTGGATTCAACTCATTGTAAAAAGTATGAATGATCATCCATTCGGGAAAACCATGTTGTGGACACTTCCACAAGAGGTCCTTGAATCGCTCCCATGTCTCAAACAAGGATTGAAGCTCCATCTGAACAAATGATGATATTTCATTATGAAGCTTTGCCGAATTCCACAGAGGGAAATACCTTGCAAGAAAAGCTTCGACCATTTCATTCAATGTGGTGATGGATGCTCATAGTAAAGAATGTAGCCACTACTTTGCTCTTCCTTTTAGAGAGAATAGGAAAGCCCTCAATCTTATAGCATCATCCGTAACACCGTTAATCTTCAGCATGTCACAAACTTCCAAGAAGTTTTCAATATGGTTGTTTGGATCCTCATCAACCAAACCAGAGACGCGAGTTTTCCTTAAAGTCTCTTTGCCTTTCTTCTACATTACACCTTCAATCACTCTAAAAACAACTTTAATCACTCCCCTGACCTGTCATCGTTGATTTAACAAGGCTTTAAGAGATTTTTCCGGCCGATTTCTGAAATTCTCATCTTCTTCTCGTTAGTAAACCCTTATTCTTTCTTCTATTTGCCATACGTGATTTTGAACTATTCAAAATGGTAAATGTTGTCCTATCTTATGATAAATGGTCTGTGCATGATTAGAGTGAGTTTAGGAATAGCATTTTTAGTGTATTCTTGGAATTTGGACAAGCAGCCGTGCGGCTTTCACACCCGCAGATCCACACGGGCGTTGGTAATTTCCACATGACCATGTGGATTTCTGTAGTATTGTTTTTTTATGAGCTTCTTTGATCGTTTCTTCATCAATTACTACAGGTATGGCACGTCGTACAAGGAAGCAAGAGGGTAAGCGCCCGAGGGAGACATCCCTTTAGTTAGTGCACATAGAATTCTCGAATCCCAAGCATCAGACTCGATTTGCGTGGTTATCGAGACTCAGTTTTGGGCGGTATCGCTTTGTGGATTTAAGTGTACTGAGTGGGGTCCAGCAAGGCAATGAGTTGGCCAATGAGATTGATGAGCTGTTGACCGTCGGAAGCTAGCGAAGACTATTATCGATCCGAGAGCCAGCCATCTTGCCACTAACGCTAGAGATACTGGTGTCCTTCGAGTTTGAGCAGCCGTATGGGAGATTTGACATCATTGATGTCATACAGTTCAGAGCGTTCGGACGTTAGTTTAGCATGAGTGTCATTGAGTTTTCAGTGCGTATGGGCTTGTATAACGGGACATATACAGTGACAGGAGTATGGACATTTGCGGACTGATTATCCTGGCACCTTGCCCCACAACAGGCATGCGAAGCTTTGTGTGGACAGGGGCAGTTTGAACCGGGAGTGTCCAAGGCCACATGTTTGTCCCGACCGAGCTACAGGTATTTACACTCAGTCCTTAGCAGATTTGTGCATGGCCGAGGTGACAGCACAGATGTTTTGAACTGGCAGGGATGATAAGTGTTTGAGTAGACATATTTTTATATATGTTTTACATGCATTGAGCATCATTTTTACTATGGTTTATGTCTCATATTGTGTATTTGGTGTTCTTTTATGCATATAGGTTGTGAATGCCTTGAAGAGTTAAAAGGAAGCAAAGATAGGCTATAAAGACACAATGTTGGGAGTTCTTGTTCAATTCAAGGACCAAGACAAGAGAGGAGTTCATAAACGTAGAGATGTGTGCCAATTTCCAAGAAGATTCAAGTCAATTCACTATTTGGAAGGGCACAAAGGCAGCCACATCTTCATATTCCTTCTCTTTGTGAAGATTGCAAGACCTCTCAAAGATACGTCGATGAAGAAAAATTTATAGCCTACCACATGAACGTGTGCCCGGACATGTGGCCTCAAGAGAAGAGTGTTTGGACCGCATTTTTGTGAAAAGTACTATAGCAATTTCGATGTAGCAAAATTACTGTTCCGTGTGGAAGAGTGTTTGGCCCGGACATGTGGCCTCAAGAGAAGAGTGTTTGGCCAGCGTTGAAGTTCCACGCGCCCGGGTGGAAATTCCTGCAGCCCACGCGGGCGCGTGGAAAATCCACATGGGCGCGTGGGGGCACGTGACAGACGCTGTCTAAGGCCTATAAATAGCCGTTTCGCTCTATTCTTTCTCATCTTTTGTGCAGCTCTTGAGGGGTGAGATGGCTAGGGTTTGGAGAGGAGGTCTTTGCGGCTTTGGAGGCACTTCGTCACCAACTTTGATCGATTCCTCCTCCGTCATAGCATCAAGGAAGCCACCGGTGAACCTAGCTTCGGAGTGGGTCCTTCAAGACGTCGAAGCTCTCCATCAAGGCCATCAGTTCATATATAAGGGGGTTTATTTCTATGGATTTAATGTACTTTCATTCATTGATGGTGTGTTTTGTATGTTGCTCTATGGAGAGCTACAACCCTAGAGGGTATTTGGGCATGTGAACCCTAGGATTCTCATCTTTTGTGGATTTGCTTAGTGTTTCTATTTAATCCGAGTTTGATTAAGTTTTAATCTTGATTGTTTAATACTTGCTTGCCTTATTGATCTTTTGGTTATTTGGTTTGTATGATTTGTTACCTTGGTGAGAGAGAGGTCTCCATTAGGGTTAGAACCTCAAGATTGAAGAGGGTTGAGAAGGTGAGTCATGAGATAGAGAGCATCCCCTTTCCCCTCCGATTGGTGTATTCTATCTCCGTTCCCTAAGCTCTATCCAACCATATTTGGTGTGAGGTGTGAGATTGAGAGATTTCTCCGCCGGGACCTTGTAGGGGGTTAGGATCCTTCGCCAGGAATTAGGGTTGGATCAATCTTTAGGAATCGGATACACCTCTTGGAATCCCTAGAGTGCTTTGCAGTCATATGTGTTGTGAGGTGTTGAGATTGAGCGATTTCTCCACCAGGACCTTGTAGGGGACTAGTATCGGTGATCGGGAGGCCAGATCCGATTATATTTGGATTTCTACGACTTAACTTACTCTTCATAGAAACACTTTGCTTATCCGGTACCTAATACCTGAATCCTAGGGGGAGCATTGCCCGAATACCCCACTTTTACTGATTGAGATCTCCATCCATTTCACTCTTGCATATTTGTCTCCGGTATTCATTTCTTCGCACATTAGATCACCACAACTTTCCATTTATCATTAGGCTAGAAAGCAGAGAAGAAGTTAGTACTAGTAGCCATGTTCCCTGTGGATTCGACTACCCACTCACCGGGGTATTTTATTACTTCGACACCCGTGCACTTGCGGTTCACACGCATATTCAGACTTGTCAAGGGGTTACTCTATTTATATTCCATGGTCTAGATTATGCCGATTCACCTGGGGTACGTTGTGGGGATTTTCTAAGGCACCAGGGCCAGAATGGGAGAGTGGGAGTATTATTTGCTGGACCCTACATTACTAGACTTATCCTGAGGATGGGTCTTGGGGATGCTACCGAGGGGCCGAACAGATAGTTGTTCCTACCCCTCTTGGACTTGATACGCTCAGGATGATGGGACTAGTGTGCAAATATGCACTGGGAGCTTACATTTTGGTTACATCTACCACCGAGAGCGCCGAGGTCAGAGGAGGCGCAGCGGAGGGTTCCACACAGATGGAGACCAAGGCTCCAGGGCACACGTTCACTCCTTCCCAAGCCTATGATCATATTGAGAGGCTCGAGAGCACTGTGAGTGTATTATGGTCAGAGATCATCAAGATTCGAGCGATACAGTCAGCGCAATATACCGCGATGATGGCCCGTATTGACATGTTACAGCAGTTATTCACTAGCCAACCTCCAGTTCCTCCGACCCCACCAGCCTCACCATCACCTGATCCACCAGCATCTTTCGATTATCCTGCAGAAGTAGCAACAAAGCCGACACCGGGAAACACTGACATTTGATGCATTCTTTATTTTCTTATTACTTTACTTTATTTTGAATTGTTGTTAGACTTGCACTACTCAGAAAGGATTTTCCTTCTAAGTATGTCTTTTATTTTCATTTTGTTGTCTCTAGTTGTATTCATTGCTTTTTCTTCTATATACTCGGGTTGTTTTTGTTTTATTGAGCTTCACTGACCCCCTTTGTGTCTGCGTGCAGATGGTCTTTTCAGTATGAGAATTGAGAACTAGTCATGGACACGGCCAAGGTGTTTTTACACTTGGTCGTGTGTGCTTCACAACCCGTCGGTACTTCACTCCCATGGATTTAGCTCCATCAAATGCAACACTAGGAGTCAGGGGAGTATTGTTTCGATTGCCTCTCCCACATATATTCTTGATTGTTTTACATTGTTAGTGAGCTTGAATGTGTACATTATGGACAATGTACAACTTAAGTGTGGGGGGGAGTTTCATAGTGCACATGTCTTTTATATTAGTTTTGATTGACATACATGCTCACATAGCCAATGGCGGTTCACCTTAGTTGCAATGATTGTATTCTTGAATTTAGGAGAATTTTTAACATTGAATGTTCTCATGCTCTAGTTCTTGCTTGAATTTCTTGGAAGTTTTACCCGATTGACAATTGTTGCACTACTCGTTCATTAAACTCTTTTGGAACCTCAAGTTCAATGTTAAAGGGACTAATTAGTTTTGTTTCTTGTCTTTATTTTGTCAAAAAAAAATGGAAAAGAAAAGAAAGAAAAATATAGTGTTTAGTTGTGCATTTGGGGGTGGAAAGAGCTACCACCTATGAAGTATGAAGCTACTATCATAAGTCGGATACTAGTTATGCCTTAATGAGAGAAAGAGCTATCTCATAGGATGAGTGAAAGCTACCACCCCGGTAGAAATATCTACCACCTTGAAAGTGTGAAAGCCACCTTAGCGGTCTCTTTGGAAAAGGCTACCTTAGAGGGCGTGTGAAGCTACTGCCATCTTTTTAATTTTTGTCGCTTTGTGTAGATAAATAAGTCCCTTATACTTAGAACTTGGAGGAGTATAATTTGGGTTGACTTGAGTGAGTTTACACACACTTACATGATTTCGGGTTTGTTGTCCTTTTTTTATTCAAGTTTCTAGCTAGAGCATTGATTTTTTGTTTTTAGTGTTGAAATTTCCGTCACTTGTAGAATGCTCTCCTTGCATGCTTTGGTGAACCTAGGGCTGAGCACTTTCATTATTTCCTTTTTCTATGCTTCAATGTTTTATTTTTTCTTCAGGACAAGTAAAATCTTAAGTGTGTGGGAGTTTAATAAATGCTTGTATGATAAGAATGCGAATTGTTCTTTCCTTATGATGAGCATTACTTTTATCAGGTTTTAGCGCTAATACTTGTGCATTTGTGTTACTTTCATGCACATAGGGTTGTGAAGCTAACTATTGAGAAAAGAAGGCAAAAGTAAATCGTAATCGCATTGTTTGATGGAATCTTGGAAGGAACAAACGCGAAGACACAAGTGGGACTCCAAGATACGTGAATGTGTGCCAAAGTCCATGAATTCAAGTCACTACAATGGATTGGAAGGGCACAAAGGCAGTCATATTTGCATATCCTGACTCGTGCATTGATGACAAGATCTCCGGCAATAAAGCTTTTGATTGAAGAAACGTGCGATCTACGGTATAAACGTGTGCCCGTTTATGTTGCCTCGATGAACAGTGTGGAAGTAGGAGTGTTCTGGCCAACTACTGTAGCAGTTATTGTTCACAGCCGGACAAAAGATGAGATTTCCAGAGAATCCACACGGGCGTGTGGAAATTCCCCACACCTGTGTGGAAATTCCACAGGCCCTTGGGAAACATCCACAGGGGCGTGTGGATGCCCGATTCCAACCCTATTTAAGCCGCGATTCAGCCAAATTTTGGGGATCTTTTTCACCTCTTCTCTTCCACTTTTCTCCATCTTTGGGAGGCAGTTGGCTGGGATATCGAGAGGCTTGTGGCAAGTCTTAGGAGTGGTTTGAAGAATTCGATATCGTGATTCGCTTGGAAGAAGGTTATTGGGGGAGCTTTCATCGGCATAGATCCGGCGAGGTGTGCCCTAGGCTGGACAAGGGAGCCCTTGGAGAAGACTCAATTATTCCACAAGACCATCGACACGAATACCGAGGGGATTTTACACAACCAAATATGCGTGTAAACCACAAGTGCACGGGTGTCGAAGTAATAAATCCCCGGTGAGTGGGTATCGTATCCACAGTGAATAGTGAATAGAAACACAACGATTGCTATCTAACTATAATGAGAATAAATCGAAGGTATGATGAATGAGAGTGATATAAAAAGAGATAAAAGAAATAAGAGAAAGAGGCACAATAATTGAGAGGAAAAAAAACAATCGATGTAAATGGGGTACTCGGATATTGTTCCGCATAGGATTATTGCTTCAAATGCAAAACCAACTATTATGCTTCCTAACTAATGCATTAATGAGTCATGGAGATCCTAAGATACATGGTCCCAAATCTAAGGTCAACCATGCCTAACTCTATACATGTCCCGGAGGAGAAATTGAATAATCTCTCAACCTCGCACTCGTATAGAATCGCAATGACTTCTAGGGATTCCAAGTGATAAACCCTATTCCTATGTGTACACCTAACCTTTTTTTCCAGGTGGAAGGTCCCTAGTCACAATTAAGCCCTAGGTGCTAAAATCACTTCAACACTTCACTTTGTTACCTCTACAACTAAGCTCCAGTGGAAGGTCATCCCTTAGCCCATTCACTTTACTATGACCGCAAAGAACTTGAGGAAATGGAGATAGGATGAATCAAATCGAAGGGGAAAGGGGACACTCCACTACCTCTCGACTCACCCTCTCAACACTCTCCAATCTAGCTTTGTCTAACCCTCATGGCGTGTCACCCATCCACAAAGGTTACCAATATAGACTCTCAACCCTAGTGTCACTCTAAGGGAGAAATCATTCAACAAGCATTTATGATTGGAACTCAATTAAAACATCAATTAAGGAAAGCATAATAAAATGTTTAAAGAAACAATATCATCCTAGTTTTCACAAATCCAAGTACTCACTAGGGGTTTAGCTCTCCATGGAGCTAGTTACAATCAACAATGAAATCGGATGTAAAAGCAAGTAATCCATAGAAAAACCCCCTCGGTGTTCCTGTCGATGGTCTTATGGAGTGGCCTCGTCCTCTCCAAACGTCCCCTTGTCAAGCCTAGGGCACACCGCACCGAATCACTGCCGACGAAAGCTCCCCTAATAACTTTCTTCCAAGTGGAGCACGGTGTCAAAGTCGAAGAACCACTCCAAAAGCCTTGCCAAAACCCTTCTAAACCCTAGCCGCCACCCTCTCTCAAGTTGGGGAAAAGACGGAGAAAAGAATGTTAAAATTGGGGCTGAAATCGGCCTTAAATAGGGCTGGAATCAGGAATCCACACGCCCCTGTGGATTCACCACACAGCTCGTGGAATTTCCACACAGGCGTGAATAATTTCCACACGCCCATGTGGATTCTCTGGAATTCACTTTTTCAGCCGGCTGTGAACAGTACCTGCTACAGTGAATTTCTACAGTGTCTGCTATAGAGCCCTTCTATAGTACCTCCCCGTAATACTCCCGAATCTATGTTTTCATCGAGGTAACATAAACGGCCACACATTTATGTCGTAGATCTCTTTGCTTCTTCAACAACAGCTTCATCGGTGAAGATCTTGCTATTAATGCACAAGCTGGGATACTCGAATGTGACTGCCTTTGTGCCCCTCCAAATCAAATCATTGTGCTAACATGAATACATGGAGGTTAGCACACATTCTCGCATCTTGAGCCCGACTTATGTCTTCGCATTTGATCCTTCTCAAGATTTCCTCCAAATGGTGCATTCACGATCTACATTGGCTTCTTTCTCTAACATTCAGCTTCACAACCATATATGCATGAAAGTAATATAAATGCACACATATTAGCGCTAAAACCTGATAAAAGTAATGCTCATCATAAGGAAAGAACACTTTGCATTCCTATCAGACAAGCACTTATCAGGGTTTTTCTATGGATTACATGTTTTTACATTCGATTTTATTGTTGAATGTAACTAGCTCCATGGAGAGCTAAACCCCCTAGTGGGTACTTGGATTTGTGAACCCTATGATGTTATTGTTTCTTTAAACCTTTTATTATGCTTTCCTTAATTGATGTTTTAATTGAGTTCCAATCTTGAATGCTTGTTGAATGATTTCTCCCTTAGAGTGACACTAGAGTTGAGATTCTATATTGTTAATCTTTGTGGATGGCTGACATGCCATGAGGGTTAGACAAAGCTAGATTAGAGAGGGTTGAGATGGTGAGTCGCGAGGTAGCGGAGCGTCCTATTTCCCCTTCGATTTGATTTACTCTACCTCCACGTTCCAAGAGTTCTTTGCGGTCATAGTAGACTGAACGGGCTAAGGGATCACCTTCCACTGGGGCTTAGTTGCAAAGGTAACAGAGTGAAGCGTTGAAGAGATATTAGCACCTAGGGCTTAATTGTGACTACAGACCTTCTGCCTGGACCAAAGGGTTAGGTCTACAGATAGAAATAGGGTTTATCGCTTAGAATCCCTATAGCGTTTTAGAATTGTACACAGTGCGAGGTGTTGAAACTAATCGATATCTCCACCGGGAAATGGTGTAGAGTTAGTCATGGTTTACATTAGATTTGGGACCATGTATCATAGGATCTCCACGACTCATTAATGTATTAGTTAGGAAGCATAATAGTTGGTTTTGCACTTGAAACAATTATCTTAGGCCGAATAGTATCCAAGTACCCCACATCTATCGATTGCCTTATCTCTCACCTACTTGTGCTACTTTTATTATTTCTTTTACTCTTGTTTACACCATACCTTATCAACACAATCATTTCTCATCTTCACCTGGTTAAGTAGCAATTTAAGTATATTAACTCCATACTCCCTGTGGATACGATACCCCACTCACCTGGGAATTTATTACTCGACAAACCCATGCACTTGCGGGTAACATGCAAGGGGCATTGCCAAAGATATGAAGTAGAATAAATGATGAATGGCTAAGATAAAAAAGTACAAAGTATCTCTAAATGCCTACTCCATGGCAACGGCGCCAAAAACTTGACAACACCCTTTGCGTGTGACCCGTAAGTGCACGGGTTTGTCGAAGTAATATATCCCAAGTGAGTGGGGTACGTATCCACAGAGAGTAGCAAATAAAAATACTAAAATTACTACTTAACCAAGCGAAGATGAATAATGATTGTGTTGATAAAGTGTAATGTAAGCAGAAACAAAAGAAACAAGAATGAGAGGTCAAAGTAAGTGAGAGGAAAGGCAATCAATAAAAGTAGGGTACTCGAACAATGCTCCCTGGAGATGTAGGGATTCCAAGTGATAAACCTTATTCCTATGTGTAGATCTAATCCTTTGGTCCAGGAGAAAGACCCCTAGTCACAATTAAGCCCCAGATACTAAAGTCACTTCAACGCTTCACTATGTTGCTCGTGCAACTAAGCCCAGCGGAGTTTATCCTTTAGTTCTTTACTCTATTGTAACCACAAAGAACTCTAGGAATTGGAAGTAGGATAAATCACACCGGAGGGGAAAGGGGACGCTCTGCTACCTTACAACTCACCTTCTCAATCCTCTCCAATCTAGCTTTGTCTAACCCTTATGGTGTTTCACCCATCCACAAAGGTTACCAAGATAAACTCTCAACTCTAGTGTCACTCTAAGGAAGAAATCATTAAACAAGCATTCAAGATTGAAACTCAATTAAAAACATAAATTAAGGAAGGCATAATAAATGGCAAAAGAAATATTAACATCCTAGGGTTTACAAAATCCAAGTACCCACTAGGGGGTTTAGCTCTCCATGGAGCAAGATACAATCAATAATGAAATCAAAAGTAAAAACAAGTAATCCATAGGAAAACGCCCTCGGTAGTCGTGTTGATGGTCTTGTGGAGTATCCTCGTCTTCTCCAAACGTCCCCTTGTCCGGCCTAAGGTACACCTTGCCGGACTGATGCCGACGAAAGCTCCACCAATAACCTTTTTCCAAGCGAATCGCGGTGTCGAATCCATAGAACTACTCCAAAGACTTGCCAAAGCCTCTCAAAACCCTAGCCGACGGCCTTTCAAAGAATGGAGAAAAGTTGAAGAGAAGGGTGAAAGATTCCCCCCAAAATCGGGCTGGACGGCGGCTTAAATAGGGCTGGAATCGGGCATCCACACGTCCCTGTGGATTTTTCACACTGACCAATGGAATTTCCACACGCCTGTATGGATTCTTTGGAAAACTGATTTTCGGTCGGCTGTAAACAGTAATTTAGAGCCCCACTTTTGTCTTCTCGTTTGTTTCTTCTAAGATTCCACCAAATAGTGCGTTCACCATCTACTTTTGGCTTCTTTTCTTAATACTTTGCTTCACAACCCTACATGTGCAAAAGAACACAAATACACATGCATTAGCGCTTAAACCTGATAAAACTAATGTTCATCATAAGGAAAGAACACTTTGCATTCTTAACACACAAGCACTTATCAGTATGTATATATGGCTATATATGTGTTCGATGTATGTATATAAAGAGGTAGTTGGGTATATTTATATCATTGGCTTTTATATGTAGACCTAAGGTCATATATATTTCTTATGCTATGAATAAGGATTTGATCCAATCTTTCTCTTTCTCTATCATGGTATCAGATTAGACTCGGTTTCTTTCCCGACTACCTCTTCCGGCCATCCTCCTCAGCCATTTTCTTTCGACTATCTCTCTCGGCTAATTCTCCCGACTATTATCCATCCTCTTGACCTCTTCTTTCTCTTTTATTCTCTTGGCTGATTCCAAAAAAAAAGAGAAATAGCCCACACCTCCACCACTGGAGTCCCCACCTGCACCATCAGCAACTGCGCCTCACCAAGCTTCATCGTCACCGTCGTTGACTACTCAAAATGCTCGCTACTTATTTGTTGCCACCATCTCCGTTCATTGCCATATACTGACACCACCAATGCTCACTTGCTACCAGCCATCACAGCGTCCTTGATGCTATTCACTACAGTTTGCTACTCGTGCCACCGCCGGAGCTCCCACCGGACAGCTAATCATCTGAAACTCAGCCTTGGAGGTTGGACTTTTGCAAACACATGTTCGCATAAAACATGGAGCATCTTTTTCCAATCACAAGCTACCAGGCTTAAGAATTTTGCCAACCATTACTAATGACACACCCCTTGCTTGTAACCCGCAAGTGCACGGGTTTGTCGAAGTAATAAATCCCAGGTGAGTGGGGTATTGTATCCACATGGAAAAGGAATAGAAACACCAAGATTGCTACTTAACTAAGTGGAAATGAAACAATGATGGTGTGGATAAAAATTGATACAAATAAACTAAAGAAAATAAGAACGAAAGGCACAATAAAATGAGATGAAAGCCAATCGATAAAAGTGGGGTACCCAGATATTGTTCCTCCTAGGATTATTGCTTCAAGTGCAAAACCAACTATTATGCTTCATGACTAATTCTTAATGAGTCGTGGACATCCATAAATACACGGTCGCAAATCTAAGATCAACCGTGACTAACTCTATACTATGCCCTGGCGGAGAAATCAACCAATCTCAACACCTCACACAGTGTAAAGTTGCAAGAAACTCTAGGCATTCCAAGTGATAAACACTATTCCTATATGTAGATCTAACCCTTTGGTCCAAGCGAAAGATCCCTAGTCACAATTAAGTCACATGCGTTAAAGTCACTTCAACGCTTTACTCTATTGCTCGCACAAGTAAGCCCCAGTGGAGTTCATCCCTTAACCCTTCACTCAATTGTGACCGGAAAAATCTCTTGGAATGTGGAGGTAAGATAAATCACACCGGAGGGGAAAGGGGATGCTCTGCTACCTCTCGACTCACCCTCTCGACCCTCTCCAATCTTGCTTCGTCTAACCCTCACGGTGTGTCACTCACTCAGAAGAATTACCAATGTAGACTCTCAATCCTAGTATCACTCTAATGGAGAAATCATTCAACAAGCATTCAAGATTAGAACTCAATTAAAGACATCGATTAAGGAAAGCATAACAAAAGGTTAATGAAACAAATACATCCTAGGGTTCACATATCCAAGTACCCACTAGGGGGTTTAGCTCTACATAGAGCAAGATACAATCCGAAATGAAATTGAAAGTAAAAACATGCAATTTATAATAAGACGCCCTCGGTATTCGTGTTGATGGTCTTGTGGAGTAGCCTCATCCTCTCCAAAGGTCCCTTTGTCAAGCCTAGGCACACCTCGCCGGATCGGTTTCGACGAAAGCTCCCCCAATAACTTTCTTCCAAGAGAAATATGGTGTCGAAGCCGTAGAACCACTCCAAAAGAATTGCCAAAACCTCTCTAAACCCTAACCGCCAGCCTCCCAAAAGTTGGAGAAAAGATAAAAGAAAGGATAAAAGATGGATCCTGAAATCGGGGTTGTTCGCGGCTTTATAAAGGCTAGAATCGGGAATCCACACGGAGTGTGGAATTTTCACACGCCCATGTGGATTTCTGGAACTCTGATTTTCTGTGGGCTATGAACAGTAACTGCTATAGTAAATTACTACAGTGATTTGCTACGGTAACCTGGTGCAATACTCCGCCAAAATACTCCCGAATCTAAACTTATCATCGAGGCAATATAAACGGGCACACGTCTATGCCGTAGATCATGTTGCTTCTTCGATAAAAGGTCTCATTAGTGAAAGATCTTGCTATTATTGCACAAGTTGGGATTCGCAAATGTGACTGCCTTTGTGCCCCTCCAAACCATTGTAATTTCTTGAGCGCATGGAGGTTGGCACACATTCACGTATCTTCAATCACAACTTGTGTCTTCACATTTGCTCACTCCAACACATCATCAACAAATTACAATCGCAATCCACTTTGGCTTCTTTCTTTCATATTTGGCTTCACAACCCTTCATGCACATAAGTTCACAAATACACATGCATTAGCGTTAAAACCTAATAAAAGGAATGCTCATAATAAGAAAACAATACTTCGTATTACTAATACACAAAAACTTATCAAACTCCCCCACACTTAAGCTTTTGCTTGTCCTCAGGCAAAAATAAAACATTGAAGCATAGATGAAGGGAACATTGAAAGTGCTTGGCCTTAGGTTCACCAAAGCATGCAAGGGAAGCATTCTAGAAGTAAGAAAAATTTCAACACTAAATACGAAAAATCATTGCTCTAGCTAAAAACTCGAATAAAAAAGGACAACAAACCCGAAATTGTGTAAGTGTGTGAACTCACTCAAATCAACCCAAAGTATACTCCTCAAAGTTCTAAGCGTAAGAGACTTATTTATATACAAAACAAAGTAAAGAGATGGTAGTAGCTTCACACATCCTCTAAGGTAGCCATTTCCAAAGTGGCCGTTAAGGTGGCTTTCACACTTCCGAGGTAGTAGCTCTATCTACTGGGGTAGTAGCTTTCACACATCCCATGAGATAACTCTTTCTCTCATTAGGGCATAACTAGTATCGACTTATAAGAGTAACTTCATATTTCATAGGTGCTAGCTCTTTCCACCCCAAATGCACAACTAAAACAAGTTTTTTTTTTAGCAAAATAGCACAAGAAACAAAAATAATTACTCCCTTAAACATCAAACCTGAGTTTTCAAAAGAGTTTAATGAACGAGTAGTACAACAAGTGTGAATCTGGCAAAAATTCCTAAAACTCCAAGTAAAAACTAGAGCATGAGAACATTCAATGATGAAAATTCTCCTAAACTGAAGAATACAATCATGGTAACTAAGGTGAACCGCCATTAGCTATGTTAGCATGCACAATAAAAGCATAAGTATAGAACATGTGTAATGTGAACTCCCTCCCACACTTAAGATGTACATTGCCTCCAATGTACACATGCAAGTACAATAAAAGATGTAATAATCAAAATATATATGGGAGTGGGCAATTGAAACAATACTCCCCTGGAGTTCTAGTGGTGCGTTTGATGGAGCTAAATTCCTTGGGAGTGGAGTTCCAACGGGTGGTAAAGCACACATGGCCAAGTGTAAAAACACATTGGTCGTGCCCATGACTTGTTCTCAATTTCCATACTGATAAGACCATCTGCACTCATACACAAGGGGGATTCAGTGAAGCTCAACAAAAACAAAATAAACTCGAGTATATAAAAGATAGAGCAATAAAATACAACTCTTGACAAAAATAAAAGATAAACTCAGAAAGAGGATCATTTCTGAGTAAACAAGTCCAAAATAAAATACGGAAATGGAATTTGAAAATGTAAAAGACAAGAAAAGGAAAGACACATCAAGAGTCGGTGTTTGGTTGGGGCTTCTCTACTACTACTGCTGATGCAGGTGATGATGCGGATGCTGGTGGATCAATCGATGCTTGAACTAGTGATGGTGGTGTTGTGGATGCCTGATGGATGCGGGGTCTCATGATGAATGGTGAGGCGACGTCTCGCTCTAATAGCTATTGTAGGATGTCGAGACGTGCCATCACCTCTGTGTGCTGCGCGGCCTGTGTCACGTGAACCTCAGCGATCTCGGTCCGTAACATCCCTATAGCACTCTCGAGCTTCTCAAATCGATCATAGGCTCGAGATGGAGAGAACATGCGCACTGGTGGTGGCTCCCATGGTGCAGGGGGTGCCTCGGCCTCCGCATGCTGGGGTACTCGGATATTCTTCCTCCTAGGATTATTGTTTCAAGTGCAAAACCAACTATTATGCTTCCTGACTAATGATTAATGAGTCGTGGACATCCTTAAATACAAGGTCCCAAATCTAAGGTCAACCGTAACTAACTCTACATAATGCCCTAGCGAAGAAATCAACCAGTCTCAATACCTCACACTGTGTAAAGTTGCAAGAAACTCTAGGGATTACAATTGATAAACACTATTTCTGTATGTAGATCTAACCCTTTGGTCCAAGCGAAAGACCTCTAGTCACAATTAAACCCCATGTGTTAAAGTTACTTCAACGCTTTACTCTGTTGCTCGCACAAGTAAGCCCCAGTGGAGTTCATCCCTTAACCCTTCACTCAATTGTGACCGGAAAAATCTCTTGGAATGTGGAGGTAAGATAAATCACACCGGAGGGGAAAGGAGATGCTCTGCTACCTCTCGACTCACGCTCTCGACCCTCTCCAATCTTGCTTCGTCTAACCCTCACGGTGTGTCACTCACTCACAAGAATTACCAATGTAGACTCTCAATCCTAGTATCACTCTAATGGAGAAATCATTCAACAAGCATTCAAGATTGGAACTCAATTAAAGACATAGATTAAGGAAAGCATAACAAAAGGTTAATGAAACAAATACATCCTAGAGTTCACAAATCCAAGTACTCACTAGAGGGTTTAGCTCTCCATAGAGCAAGATACAATCCATAATGAAATCGAAAGTAAAAACATGCAATCCATAATAAGACCCCCTAGGTATTCGTCTTGATGGTCTTGTGGAGTAGTCTTGTCCTCTCCAAAGGTACCCTTGTCAAGCCTAGGGTACACCTCGGCAGATCAGTGCCGACGAAAGCTCCCCCAAAAAACTATCTTCCAAGATAAACATGGTGTTAAAGCCGTAGAACCACTCCAAAAGATTTACCAAAACCTCTCTAAACCCTAGTCGCCGGTCTCCCAAAAGTTGGAGAAAAGATAGAAGAAAGAATGAATGATGGATCTTGAAATCGGGGCTGTTCGCGGCTTTATATAAGCTGGAGTCGAGAATCCACACGGGCGTGTGGAATTTCCACACGTCCATGTGGATTTCTTGAACTTTGATTTTCTGCGGGATGTAAACAATAACTGCTATAGTAAATTGCTACAGTGATTTGCTACGATAACCTAGTACAATACTCAGGCAAAATACTCCCGAATCTACACTTTTCATCGAGGCAACATAAACGGGCACACGTTTATGCCGTAGATCGTGTCGTTTCTTCAATAAAAGGTCCCAATGGTGAAGATCTTGCTATCATTGCATAAGTCAGGATACGCAAATGTGACTGTATTTGTGCCCCTCCAAACTATTATAATTGCTTGAGTGGATGGAGGTTGGCACAGATTTACGTATCTTCAATCACAACTTGTGTCTTCACATTTGTTCACTCTAAGACTTCATCAACAAAGTATAATCGTAATCCACTTTGGCTTCTTTCTTTCATATTCGGCTTCACAACCCTTCATGCACAAAAGTTTACAAATACACATGCATTAGCCCTAAATCCTGATAAAAGTAATGCTCATAGTAAGAAAAGAATACTTCGTATTAGTAATACACAAACACTTATCAACCAACCAATCTCCTAGGGCCCACTCAACTAACATGAAAAATCGTGCCAACAATTACCAACCTACATCGTAGGGCCCAACCACTTTGCAGAATTGTTTTTCCAAATTACCAAAAACCAACATAGTGGGGCCCATAACATTAAAAAATGGAATATGGATCAAATGGGGTGTTACCAAAGATGCGCCACCGCAATCTCCACCATTCAAATGTGGTGCTTGATGGCACCAACTACATCTCTTGGTGGCTCACTATCAAGCCAATTCTTGTTGCATCTGCATTCTTCGCCACGTTAATGGTACCTGTACTGCTCCTTCTGACCCTTCTCTCCTCGACACCATTTCTTCCTTATAGGCCTCTGCACTTCTCATAGCATTTGAGCAGTAGTTTGAGAAGTGGGTTGTTGATGATTCTACAACTAAGATGATGATCTGTTAGACAGTCACTCTTGAGATTCGTACTCAGATTGCTGATCTTCCCACTGCTTGTGAGATGTGGGAATATCTTGGCGTCGCTACTGTAGTTCTAGTCAGGCGTAGCTCTACACCTTATATTAGGCCCTCACTAGTCTCTAGCAGGATGAGGACACAGTTGACTAGTTCTATAGTCGATACTATGCCCTATGGCATCAGATTGATGCTCTCACCCCACTATATTGTGATGTTCATGCTGTGCAAATTCTTACCTGTTTTGGGTCTTACTCTTGTCACCGTAGCCATGATGAGACACAACGTATGTATGAGTTCATTATATGTCTCCTCATCGACTTTGAGCCAACTCAGGCTCAGTTATTTCATGCTCCATCAGCATACTCTTTGGATAAGGCCTTCGCTTTTATTCGTGCTGAGGAAACCCGACTCCCGGCTTCCTTCACAGGAGAGTAGTATTCTTGTCTCTCGCCCTTCTTTGTCTCTCCGGTATCCTCCTCTACTCGATCTCCGGCTCCTTCTACTGTCTCATCTCGACCTTCTCCACGGCCGAAACAGATTGTGACTTGTTACTACTATGGCATATTTGGTCATCTTAAGCATGATTTCCAGAAGAAGCAACATGGACTTCCATGTATTACTACCTATGGTGCTTCTTCACCTCCTCCACCTTTTGTCCCACTACCCTACTTCCCTCAAGCACATTCTGTACAGGCCTCTTTTGCTACACAATCTCTTGCTCCGTTGTCTACTAGTGATCAGTAGCTATTGGCAATGTCTCGACAGTTCCAGCAATCCCATTTAGCAGACTCCAATAGACATGCCAAATCGGCTCAGGTCCTTCCCTCCACTCTAAGTAATCCCTGTCCTCTCTGGCTTGATTCTGGTGCTTCACTTTACATGACTCCTGATGCCACTCATTTTCATCATTCCCGTCGACTATTACTTATCACACGTGTTCCACTGCTAACAACACACTCCTTGTTCCTTCTGTCTCCCTATGTTCATCATTTATCCATGAACCTTATGTATGTTAGTCAGCTTACTGATTATAACTATCAGGTTATTTTTTACCGTACATCTTGTCGTGTGTAGGATCATAGTGGGAAGGTGATTGGAGCTGACCGCCACCATAGTGGAGTTTATGTGTTAGATACCCTTCACCTCCCATCTTTAGCTGGGCCCATTCATCAATGTCATACTACAGTTTTGGCTCATCATATATAGCATCATCATCTTGGTCATTTGTGTCCATCTTGTATGTCATCTCTTATTCGTTTTGCCATTTTAGGAACCATCTCTCCTTCCTCTAATGTTGTCTGTGTTGGTTGTAAGCTAGGTAAACAGTTACAAATCCCTTATCCTTTGAGTGTATCCCAAACCACTGCTCCTTTTTGAGCTTATTCATTTTGATGTTTAGAGTCCCACTCCCTTTGTTTTTAAAGGAGGTAACCGTTATTATGTTATTTTTAGTGTGACTACACTCGCTTCACTTGGATCTATTTTATGCATCATCGTAGTCAGTTATTGTCAATATATTGATCTTTTATAGCTATGGTTCACACTCAGTTTTGCTGCCTCGATCAAGAACTTTCGATCTGACTCTAGTGGAGAGTACACTTCTTAAGCTTTTCGTGCATTAGTCTTCTGAGGGCACCTTGCCTCAGTTATCTTATCCTGGGGCTCATCCTCAGAATGGGGTCGCTTAATGCAAGCATCGTCTTATTTTAGAAATGACTTGTGCTCTTCTTCTTAGTGCCTTTCTCTCTCCTCATTTCTGGGCCAATGTTGTTAGTACGATTTTTCTCTAATTAACCTTCAACCTTTATCTCACCTTCATGGTCGCAGCCCAGAAGAGTGTCTTCATGGGACACCTCTCTGCTATGATTATCTCCTTGTCTTTGACTGTTGATGTTTTGTTTTGCTCTCACCTCGGGAGCGAACCAAGCTCACCACCCAGTCTGTTTCTTGTGTTTTCCTGGGATATAGCCTTGAGCATAAAGGTTATCATTGCTATGACCCCGTTACTCGTCGTATATATATCTCTCATAATGTAAAGTTTGATGAGTCCACCCCCTTTTATGCTTCTCCTTCTTCTACTGAGTCTTCCTCTCCCTTGGTTCCTTTATCTTTTCTTTTTCCCTACTCATTATCCTAAGGATGCTTCCCTTATGCCTTCCTCTCCTCCCTTACTCACTTCTCCAAAGCTTCTTAGTCCCTCTTCTCTTGATCCTCTTTCTCCTTTATCTATTGAATCTCCTGCAGTGTCTTCCCCGGTCTTCTTCACTTCCTCTTGCTCACCCTCCTGTCCGTTTATTTTACCATCATCGGGATCTCACAGCAACTCTACCTCGGCAAGTCCTCTGACGCATTTCCTACTACTGATCCAGCTCTTGAGGTTTCTTCTCACCTTTACTCCTACCATGATCGCTCCACTTTATATCCCCCTGTTTGTTAGGTCTTTGCTAGCACTAGTGTCTCAGATTTCTTTGAGCCAGGTACATATAGGGAAGCGGATTGATCCGCTAAGTGGTGAACTGTTATGGCTGAGGAGTTTGATGCTTTTTCTCTGATTCACACGTGGGATATAGTCCCTCTTCCTTCCCATGCTATTCCCATCACCTGTCGCTGGATCTACCGGGTGAAGACTTATTCTGATGGGTCTCTCGAGTGCTATAAAGCACATCTTGTTGCTCACGGTTTTCAGCAAGAATATGGCCATAACTATAAGGAGACTTTTATCCCAGTGGCTTACATACACACTGTGCGTACATTAGTTGTTACCGCAGTCATTCGTAGGTGGGTTCTTCATTAGCTTAATGTGAAGAACGCCTTCCTTCATAGAGACCTAAAGGAGGAGGTTTACATGACCCGTCCCCCTATCCTTTAGGTGCCTTCGGGGTCTGTTTGTTGTCTTTTCCGTGCTCTATATAGTCTCAAGCAAGCCCCACAAGCCTGGTTTAAGAGGTTCAGCACAGTCATTGAGGCTACTGGTTTTACTCCGAGCATACATGATCCAACAGTCTTCATACAATCTTCACCTTGTGGGCGGACCATTATTTTTCTGAATGCGGATGATATGATCCTTACTGGTGATAATTCTGCTCACATTACCTTTGTGAAGCAGAAACTATGTGAGACTTTCTTGATGACTGATCTAGGTCCGCTCCGTTACTTTCTGGGTATTGGAGTCACATCTCATCCTGATGACTATCGACTATCTCAGCAGCGTTACACTCTAAATATCTTTGCTAACTTTGTGCTAACTCTGGTTTAACAGATACTCGTACTGCCGCTACACTGATGAAGTTACATTTGCAGCTTCGTGCTTTTGATGGGATTCCCCTTATTGGATCCTTCTCGCTATCGGCATCTAGTTGGTAGCTTGGTACATCTAGTCATCACACATCCTGACATTTCTCATATTGTGCACATTCTTAGTCAGTTCGTTATGGCCCCCACTTCTGCTCATTATGGGCATCTTCTCTAGGTACTGTAATATCTTTGTGGCACTGCCTCGCGTGGTCTGTTCTACTCACACCAGTCCACACTTCAGCTGCAAGTCTATCCTGATGCTACCTAGGTTAGCTCTCCTAGTGATTGGGTCTCTATCACTGGCTATTTATCTTTTTTGAGTCTTGACTTGTTGTTTAGAAGACTATGAAACAGTCTACTGTTGCCAAGTCTAGTGCTGAGGCTAAGCTTCGTGCTTTAGCTTCTACTGCACAAGAGGTGCTTTAGATTCATTCGATTATGCAGGATTTAAGTATACCGATCACTTCTCCTATTCCTATTCACTGTGATAATATTGGAGCCCTTCAGATTGTTGCCGATTCGGTCAAGCATGAGCTAACCAAACACATTGGTGTGGATGCACACTTCATCCGCTGTCATGTACGGGCCCATGTAGTATCACCTCACTATCTTTCTATAGAGCTCCAGGTGGCTAATTTTTTTCACTAAGGCACAGACGCGTGACCAGTATCTCTTTATGTTATCTAAACTCAAGACGCATGATCCGCCTTGAGTTTGAGGAGGTGGTGTTAGATGTATGTATTTATATATAGCTATACATGTGTTCGATGTATGTATGTACAGAGGTAGTTGGGTATATTTGTAACATTGGCTTCTATATATAGACCTAAGGTCATATATGTTTCTTATGCTATGAATGAGGATTTGATCCAATCTCTCTCTTTCTCTATCAAAATTAACTTATGATTTCAAAAATATACTTAAAACCCACTGATAGATCACGAGGCAAATCATCATGTTGTCACTGCAATGGATTTTCTTATTAAAACCCACATTATAGCTAGTATCACAGGGCTGATCCGCCTAGATCGGCACCATGTGGCGATTGGCTACGCTCGTTTGCACCAACCCAGCCTTCTCCCCAAATAGCCCTAGAATCCGATCAAGAAAGAGACAAAGAAGCAAAGGACACCAAGTATGAAGAGAGAAAAAGTAACTCTCTTGAAGTGGAAAAGTTTACAACCTTCACCTAAGGCCACAATTCTCACTTGTCTTCGGGTATGGCCGTTCACATCTTCGGACATGCCTGGACGTTTGCCCATATCAACACCATGGCGTCATAACCAACTGTACAACCGACGTCATCCGATCATGCCCGCCATACCGAGACGCCTCGCCTTGCCAACGCTATGCACCGTCCTTGGCCAAGATACCAGTCCCTGCCAGCTTACCAACCTTACCGGCCTGTCAGGTGCCATACAGCGCCATGTGCTCGCGTCAGCAGAAGCTATACCGTTTGCATCACCTGACCTTACTGAGAGTAACTCGGCCGTGCCGCGCCATGCTTCTTGGTAACTGATCCCTAACCCACCTAAGTCATGGATATATATTATAGGCCAATGCCTTAGAATATTTTTTGCCTCTCTCGGCCTAGCACTGCCGATACCACCACACCTCACTCAGTCATTGCGTGCAACCCTGACGACGCGCCTCGGTCACGCCTTAGGTTAGGTTGCGCGAGATGTTATACCCGCTAATGACCGAGTGTGGTGTCCGGTTATACAATCTGTGCTACCGATGCTCGCCCTCGACGATCATCTCGTCCAAGCGACTCGGTCACGCCCCACCAAGGGCGGACGTCGCAAAGCCTGCTACAACTAGTATGACATAGAAAAGGTATTACCAACTTCCACATGCCAAGCAATGCTACTTGGTTTAAAAAACAGAATAAAAAACTTGGCACATACATTGGTGAATTGGGATATCATCACCTCTAGTAGATCTGAGGGGGGATTAGGCATTCGTAATTTACTCAAGGTTAAGCATTCTCTTATAGCAAAGAATCTTTTTAACTTTCTTAATAAGCATGATACTTATTGGGTGAAAATTGTCCATCTGAAATATGGGGATTTTAATTTTTGGACCATGAAGCCTCCTCCCAATTGTTCTGCTTTTTTCAGAGGCCTTTGTTGTACTGCTTATGTTCTTAACCCTTTTCTTTGGATTAATGGCCTCAACCCTGCTGTCACCTCTTTTCTTTATCACCCATGGCTGTTTGATACCCCTCTTGCTTTTAAACCTGTTTTTATCAATATGAATATTAATGTAAATGATTATCAAGTTTGTGATTTGCTCGTCAATGATAGTTGGAATCTGGATGCCCTGAACTGTCTTCTTGGCAGTAATTGGAACTCTCCTATTATCTCTTTTGGTAAGATTAGTTATGAGGATGGCAACCATTGGGTCTGGTTTCCTGATTCCCATGGCAACAGGCTCTCTTCTAATATATATAAGGTCCTTAACAAAAACCCTTGGGTGGACCAACAGTGGTGTGGTTGGTCTAACAATTGGAAGCTCAATATTGCTCCTAAAGCCAAAACTTTTATATGGCTGTTGATGCATGATAAAATCAAAACATATGACTATTTACATCGTCTTAATTTGGGTCCTCCTGATCCCTGTGTGTTTTGTGGCTTGACTTTGGAAACTTCTGACCATCTTTTAGACTCTGTCATGTCAGTATTAGGATCTGGAGGATGGTTGAATCCCTTGGTAAATGTAAGTTCCATCTTCTGAATGTGTTTACTAATGGTGAGTGGCTCGACTTCAGTATTTAGGGTAATTCTAAAGCTCTAGTTTCTATCACTGCTGCTACTCTTTGGCAGATTTGGAAAAGCAGGTGTAATAAAATTTTCAGGCAGGACTCTCCTGATATTGATAATATTGCTAACTTGGTCATGCTTCATGTGAAGGATTTTTCCTTATGTTCTGTTAATCACTTGTTGCGAAATTATATGATGAATAACCGACCTTGTTCTGGTTTCTTGGGGGTCTTCTCAGCAGCTGCGTGGAACAATGCAACGGGTAAGGGTGGGATGGGTTTTATTTTGATTGATTCTAATGCTTTTGTTTGTTATGCCGGTTCTAGCCCAATCTCTTTGGCTGGTAAACTGGAAATGGATCTTCAGGCCATAAGCTGGGCTCTTCAGTGTACTGTGAATGCCAGGGAGAAGTGTTCCAATATTTACACATGTTCTGAGGAGTTGTGGAGGTTGTTTCTCTTCAACGAGAATTTGGTTTCCTGGCGTCAATGTGCTGCTAAGGCTTCCCTTGCTCAGTTGTTGAACCGGTTGAATCAGCCTCGTTTTGAGCTCATACCCCAACACTGGAATAGTATTGCTGCTATGCTGGCCGCTCGAGGTATCCATGCTTCCAAGCTCTCGCTGTTTCATCGAGGTATGGAGACTCCAAAGTGGCTGATGAAGTTGTATAACCAGTCTGGTTTTTCTGGTTAAAGTTTTGTTTCTCTTTTCTTTTTGTCTTTGGTTGGTTCTATGTTTGTGTTTCCCTGTATTTGGTTTTTTTGTATTTGTTTTTTGTGTGTCTGTTTGTTTGAACCTTTTTTTTTATTATCAATAAATTAGCTACTCTGTGGGTCTTTCCATAAAAATAAAAAATAAAAAAAAATAAAAAAATAAAAAAAAAAACTTGGCACATAAATTTGTATGCCCAATTAAAATAAAGAAAGCTAAATACGGGGATAAAACTGAACAATAAAATTAAATATAAAAACCAAAAGTTGCATTTAGCCATCAGATGAAGTAGCTAGATGGTTAACATCAGAAATATATGCAAATCCTTGTTCGAAGTAACAACAATATTCTGAACCCAACTACACAACAATTTACTTTAACATGACCTGATAATATTGCGAACTGATGAACATGTTCACCACATCATTCTTGATAAAGACATACAATTAGCATGGTTGTCAGACCCGGACCGGCCCGGCCGGTTCAACCAGAAAAACCGGGAACCGGCCATGTGACCGGTCCGGGCATGACCTTTGAACCGAGTATATAAAAACCCGGTATTAATTTAATGACCCGGCCGGTTCGACCGTGAACCGGCCGGTTTACCCGGTAATCCATTGGCCCGGATAATAAGTTTTAAAAATAAATAAAAAAAATAAAGGTCACGGTGGATGGAAAAGAGGCCGCAGCTAGAGGAGATGGAAGAGAGACGGAGGCAGGGATTTGCGAGGGAGATGGAAGAGAGATAGAAGAGAGACGGTGAGAGTTGGATGCGAGAGAGAGAGAGAGAGAGAGAGAGAGAGAGAGAGAGAGGAGAGACTCAGAGAGATGGAAGAGAGACGGTGAGAGCTAGATGCGAGAGAGAGAGATTGGGTGGAAGGGGGCGGCAAGTAGACGAGAAAGAGAGAGACGGGGGAGAGAGATTGTATTTTTAAATTTTGTTTTTGAATTTTGTGAGTCCCGGGATTGAAGTCTTGGGACTTGGATTAGGGTTTTTTTAATATTTTATATATTTTTTAAAAATCTATATATTACACTAAAATTTTGAATATTAAATTCATTATGTTTTAGATATTTTAAAAATAACAGAAAAGATATAAATTAAAATAATTATGTTTTTAAATTATCAAAATATAAGTTAAATTATTTTTTTATCATTATTAATTATTATAATATTTTTTTAATATTTTATTATTGACCCCGGTTCAACCTCGGTTCGATCTGGTTGAACCCATCGACCCCTGACCCCTGAACTCAACCGGGTCAATGCCCGGGCTGGGTCTGACAACCTTGACAATGAGCACATTCTGAATGTAACCTGAAATGGTGGGAGAGCTTATTCATAACTGACAGTGGAAAAACAGTTATTCACAAAGCACAAGCAGTGTTTAGGCCAATTTTCATTCAATATAATACCATATCATTTAAAAAAAAAATTATGGAGAAGAAGAGAAGACAAACATAAAGGACTTGTGTAATTTGAAAGGTTAAAAATATCAAAAAGTAAAAAACGAAATCAATCCAAAAACCTTGTTAAAATAACATGTGCTTTTGCCATCACTCCTACAAATCACATCCATACCTCTTCTCTAACATAATCTGGCTGAATCACACTTTTTTCAGATGCTCAATATTAAACAAAGATATCAAAATTGGTCTCTAAATCAGAGAAAGTTCTCTCAGACAAAATAGTCATGGAGCTATGAAAAATGTACTGCAAAAAACATATGAGAACATGATAACCACTACAAAACAATGGTAGAAAAGTCAATGTGTAATTAAACTAATTTAATAAATTGTCTACCTCTATCTACATTTCTGGAATTCAAATAAATTCTCAACCTCTTTACTTTAGGTCCTGACACAAAAATACTCCTGCAACCACAACAAGAAGTTATCTACATAAAACCTGTCTGTGGGCTATGGTTAAGATAAGATTGAAGTCCTGCCTCTTGCCCTGCAAATGGGTTACCAAATGGATTGCTGCCCTCCAGACCCATTGGTTGCTGTTGCTGTTGTTGCATTATAAGTGATTGTTGCTTGGCCATAGCAGACATCTGCACATTTGCGGATGGTGCTACGCTATTGGAGGCATAGAAAGGATCTTGAGGATATGGAAGAGTCTCGAACGGATTTGGGGCCACCTGCCCCATGTGGTAGCTCCCATTTTGGTTAGCACTTCTGGCTATCGCATCATCGTATAAACTATCTAATGTTAGTTGGTCTATCTCACAAGCCTGCCGATGGAAAATATGATCAGCTTTCGTATATAGCACGATGATGCATATGGTTAGCTTATCATGAGCAAGTGATAAAAGTGCAAGACAAATGCAAATTACCAGTTTAACCTCTATAGCAGAACTTTCGGTGGAACTAGCAGCACCAACGAGTGCAAGCTCCCACCCAGAAGTATCACTTGCAAGATCAGAAGCTACCATAGCATTTGTAGAGTTGCCTGTAATCAGGATAATGTAAATTAAAATAATGAACAATAGAACTCTAGGGTAAAAATGAAATAAGCAACAATTACTTCCACCATCAGTAACAATGGCAAGAGCAAAGGCATTTTTCTCCTCAAGCGCATCTGCACACTTGCCAAAATCATCTAAACTCTGTGATGAACAGAATCAATCAAATTCCAGGCAAATTTTGAGTAGAAATCTAGTTACTCAGACTGTATGTACAGTCAAAAATCTTACCAGTAAATCAGTAACAAGTGCTTCTGCAGGAGGAGGTTCAACTGTAGGTGGTTCGTGAGGTACTGAGGCTGCTTCAGAATTTGGTCTTTCTTGATCATCGTTTTCTTTCTTCTGTTCGATGGCCAAGATAGGCTGGTGCGCTATTTCTAAATCAGCATCAGCCTGATGATGTTTGCAATTTAAAAATAAGAGGTGCCTCAAACCTTTTAGATATGCGTATAAACTCATTAGCAAAGGATAACTAATCTAAAACATTTACAACTTCAATCCCACTTTGAAAATTAATCCATCTTAATATTTCAATCATTGCCAAGTCAAATACCAATAGAATTCACAACCTGATGGAACAAACAGCATATTTGTAATATGAATGAGTACAAGAAAAAGTTGAGAGTTAAGAAAACCAAAAAATGGTTGTTCCAATGGAAACACAACTAGGACAAATCCCATGGACTTTGGGATCCCATTCACAAAGCTTGCCAACCCCTTTACAACACTATTGTCCCAATATGAACTCTTAACTCAAATATACATTTATCAGCATGACTTCCAATTGTCATACTCTATTTGGTAGCTAAGCAAGAGAGTATTTTTTTTTAAAAAAAATAATTTTATTGTGTATGCTCATGCAAAGAAAATTCCGAAAGGAGAAGTTAAAAAAGAAACAGGAAAGAAAAGAAATTTAAAGAAAACATAAAAGATTCAAAATCGTCCCAACCAACAGGTATTTTTCTCCCTTTGGATTTGTAGGTCCAGAAGGACAATATTAACCTATACTTGTTTTTTCAAAAGATTTTCCTCACTTAACTTTCCTTTCTCCCTTTTTATTAGAATTATTTTCTTGTTCCAGGTCTCTCAAGTATCTTGTCTTCTAGATCTCTGAAAGGAACAGGGAATTATTGGGAAAAAACCCCCCACTCTAGTCTAATTTGCATTTTAATAATTACCTTAGACCCGCAAGACAGTAATTAAGTTAATGTTGGCCACAAATTCATCGGTACAGCCCTTATCAGCCTCAGTAACTTAATCAGCTTCATGTCAGTTTAGAAATATAGTTTCTGAGCTTTCAAAGAGTATACATATATATATATATATCTCAAAAACATACTTTTATATGGTGTAATACACATCTTTACACAAAAATTGAGCTCTTATAGAGTATGCATAACATGTGCATGTGCATATCCATGCAAAAGTGAGCTCGTATAGAGGAGCAAATGGAAGCAAACCTTAAATACAAAGTATATATGCTTCAATCTTGGTCTAAGTATAAATGCAATTATAAATTTTTCAGTGGAAGGCAGAAAATCACGCATACATGAGGTTGATAAATGAACAGCAGCAAAAGTTGGCCTCAAGTGGAAAATCTCATGGGTTAGAGATGAAATTTTGGTTGTTTTGTCTAGAAAAAAGATGATAGCAGGAAATTTAGATTTTTGTCCAATAACTCCAAAACTAGGAAAATGTAAAAGCTTCGTAGTAATATTTCCAAAATCATTCAAGGATGATAGCAGTATCAATATCCTATTATGTCCACAGAAATTGCTCAAATTTACTTGAATATACCATATGCCTTTGGAGTGTTAAGGAACGTGAGGCATCCTTTACATACTCTTCCATGGCCGAGATGAATGATGCAGGAGGCTGCATATAAGTAAGCCAAAAAGGTTAAAAATAACAAGGCAATTAATAGGGAAATGTTTAGAAAAATTTGTAAACATGCAGAATTCAAAATCAAAGATCACCCTTGAAGAGAAGGCAAAAATATCACTTGGAAATAAAAAGATTTATAAGTTATAAACCTGTTCAACTTTAACAAACTCTTGGCCTGGACGAAGATCAAGGCCCTTACAGGTTTCATAGAACTCAGACAACAACTCTGCCTGCAACCAAAGGTACCAGAGAATAATTTAAGGCAAAAAATGAAATAACAGCTCTTATTGCGAACACCTCTCTTTAGGGCCAATCCTGAAAGTTTACATATTTTTATAAAAAAGTTTTAAAAAAAAGTATTGTACCTGATAGCCTGCTTTCCGATAAATTTCAAGGGACCTAAGAGCATCATGACGCTGCATTTCAAAGAACTAATAAAAGAGCACCATTAGGTTTTTTCGATCACCATTACTCTAACAACATGTCTATTAATTGGATTACAGGTATAGTGGTTTGCAACTTTGCACATACCTCATAAACCTCAAAATAACATGTGCACCCACAAAAAAGTCCAAATTGTATATTGTACATATAGCATACTAAACTATTGTTAAAATGACTCAATTTCTCATCTTCCTTGCTCCTACTATGATGTAGGAGTATGCACAAAATAAAAGGTTCTTCCTTTGTCAAAATTTCAAAGGACAATCATGGTGGCCATACATGCAAACTATCTATCCTAAGCATCTTTTCCAGGAGGGCATTAGAGGATAAAAAGATAATTCCATGAAATGAAACAAGAATTCTCTCCGATACAATTTCTTGAGCCTATATGTTCTTATTATTATTATTATTATTATTATTATTATTATTATTATTATTATTATTATTATTATTTTTATTTTTATTTTTATTTTTATTTTTATTTTTTTTAATACTCTCGACTTTAAAGGGGTACACATGCAATTACTGAACTTACAGAGGCCATATGCAAATCACACACGCAGAGATTTGTGGATGGAATGAAACCAGATGTCCAACCTTGTCAACAACATTTAGGGTGCCATCATTAATTGCATTGTATATATTTACACTTTCACCAGCAACCTATACAAGACTACAAGTCAGTCATAATAGAAGCTAAAGTCAAATAAGTTAAACCAGAGGATTATTCAAGCAATGCATCTACATACAATTGAAAGTGCATATCGAACTACATTGTTGTATACAGCTGCTCCTTCTGGCTGCAAAAGTAGCACACACCTCACAGTTTTGTAAATATAGCAAAAGTGTACCCTTCCAAACAGCATTACAAGCATCAAGAATTTACAGAAAGACACTGATACTGTTAAATGCTATAAATGCTATAACCTGGCAAGAGATGAGTCGGAAGAGAAGCTGTTGCAAAGCAGGTAAATGTTCAAGCAAGTCAATGGTGTCAAGTTCAGAAGTTCGCTGTCAACAAACATTATTTCAGAATAAGTTGAGCTAAAATGAAATCATGAAACACAAGTTAATCAGCATCCCATGAAACTTTCAGTGCTGCAAAGTCAAAAAATAGAAAACCAGACAGGCTATTGCTAAACTATACTACAAGGAACTATACAAATACTAATGAAAAAGGGACTAAAAGTTAAAGGACAAATTAAAAAGCCACGATTATTGCTGGAATTAAAGGAACCAACAAATCCTACTTTCTCATGGCATCTATCATGAAAAACAAGCATGGCTTTAGAAGGTTAATAAAATGGTAAATAGTAAAATTGAAATTTCTAATTTATGGGCCCACCGCATATCACAACAAGCCTTGCATACATCAATCAGAAGCACTTGCAGAAGAAATTAGTAAGATTACACCAAATAAAAAAAAACACAGATTATGAATTAAGTCAAGCATAGTCAACTTACACGGCGTTCAGTCTCAATATCATATTTCAGTACACGGAAGCATTCTAGTCGCTCCTCCAGATATAGGGCATAAGTGCGAACCCAAGCAGAATAATCCCATGCTTGAGAAGAAAAAGAATAGAAAAGTTTATTTTCATCTTTCATAAATAGTATTGCAACACTCTGCAACAATATATTCTGTGCCGCAACTTAAATCGCCATCTCAATCAAAAAGCATACAGCAGTTGTAACAAAGGACAAGGTGAAATCACTGAAATCTTTGAAAGAGGGAAAAATGATGCAATTGCTGAAGCTACAAAATAATTTTTTTCAAGTGCCAATTTATGCATATGGAACACAAAATATTTTCGTTCAAACAAAATAAAATACAAGAGCAAGTACCATTTAGACTTGAGCCATCTTTGAAATGTGATAGGTTAAGCATATGACCACTGCTCTTGGTGTAGTTGATAAGCTCCTCTCGAAATGATGGATCAACTTCTCTTAAAGCACGATGTATGACAATTAAGATTTTTATGGCAACCTACTAAAACAAAAGTAAATTGATTAGATGCAATCATGATTATCCACACAAGGATGCTTCAGAAACAATAACCTTTGTAATAACCAGTGAGTAAGAAGCCAGTGACCTCACTGGTCGTTTGAACCAAGAGACACATAAATAATGCAAATTTACCTTTCAAATTTGGATATACTTCACCTAATTCAAGCAAGTTTGCATTTTCTATATATAGTTACGCAAACAAAAATGACCTACATATCTATATGGCTTACTTTTAGTCTACTGTGCTATTCATTTTTAGCTCACTTTTCTTCAGAAATTCAAGTTTGAAGCACTAAACTGGGCTTGTATATATAGGTATATTTGTTTAATCATGCACGTCATCCATGATAAACGCCTATGCAACCTGTCCAGAGCAGACCAAGCGTCAGCAAAAGGGCATATTATTGTTTAATGAATTTCTTGTCTGATAAAACTAAAAGTATGAGTAGTGTTTTCAAAGATTGAATCCCAACCAAACCATCCATCAATATAAAAGAATAGGTGTAAACCAATCCAGATTTGAATTTCATTTGTAACAGAGTCTAAAGTTCAACAAGGTGGAGTTCCAGCAAGAATACATAATCAGTTTCTTGGTTAACTTCATGAGTCCTAACCTGAATTCAGTAGTGAATAAAAAGGGACTCAGTAATCAATAGTATTTTATTTGTTTATATATTGAGCAAACGCTCATTCCCTATTATATGCAAATCATTTCTAACAAGAATTTAAAATGTATTATTTATACAATTTGATAACTTACCATAAATTATATATCTAGGAGCTTTATTCGATTTCCAGTCCAATAGGCATCAGCTTCTTCTATGTTGCTTTTTGCCAATGATCTGAGTAATAGTTGCTACATTTGAGGATTATGTCTGCGTGCATGCGCGCACACGCGCACAGACACATACAGATAGGCACATAATGTCCGAGCCATTAGGCAGCAACTTCTTTTGTGTTACTTATGGCCAGTAATTTGAGGAAAACTTGTAATATTTGAGGACCACATCAACACAAACACACACACACACACAGGGCATGCCTGCTCATGTGCTAAACCTCAAATTGTTAAGCTAAAGTTTTAGCACAGAAACAATAAAAAAAACAAGTCACCAAACTAATGCTTGACACTAATAAATAATGGCCATATGGCTATTGCTGGAATAAAATTTCAGTGCAGATCTGGATAATGTAATAAAGCCATGTAGAATTTAGCATAAATGTTGTGAATAATTGTCAAGGTAAATATTGTCCTATGGTTCCCTCTCCTATCAGATGCAGCAGAGATGGAAATGGGTTTTCGCATAGCACAGTTTTTTTTATATGGATGTGTAGAGTTTACCTTCAAGGTGGGTTAGTTCTCTATTCTATAAAAACTAAAAGGATAATGTGAAAAAATTAATCACCATGGCTGGAAAAACATAAGCTAAAGAAAAGAAATGTTGGACAAAATGGGTTGAAAGAGCATACAGCCCAGTTGTGTGTTTTTGCAAGTCGTTTAGCAAGAGCATTTATGCAATATGCAACATCAGCACGGGGTCGTGTGGCTGAAACAGCATCAAAAATAGCTGCACAAGATTTGAAGATGAACATTGTTACAACATTGTCTCACAAATGACACCGTTCAAATAAGATAGAAATTTACAGTTTGAAAGAAATATCAATAGTGTTGCTTGTGAGAAGAAATACTGTGGCTACCTTCCTCTTGAATAATATTAATGATATTAATAGCTAATGGAGCATATGTGCAAGGAAATTGAGAAAAAGAAACTAGAACTCACTTCTTATATGTTTCTGCTTTGCCAATTCCTCCACATGATTGGTGGCTTTGATAATTGCCACATCAAGATCCTGGATGAGAAATTAGGAAAGAGAATGGTTGTTATCCAAGAAATACCCACTGAGAATTAGGAAAATTCAGTATCTTAATAGGAAAAATAAAAGCTACAAAAAACTATAAACACTACCTTGTAATAATAGCTGTTCACTTTGGCCAATCCAACTGTTGTGGAGTCTTTCAATGCTCCAAGAACTTTCCTTAAGCTCTGTTGAGTACTATCACCACCAGCCATTATTTGCCTCTCCTTGTTTTTGATGGAGAGAATTTTATGAGAAGATTATATACTTCTGAAATATATTTTTGTACAGTTAGATAAGTATTGCAATGAAGGCTACAATAAATGCAAACAGAATGAATGGTTACAGAGAAGTTTAATTTGTTCGTGTTAGATGAGTTGAATTTCCTAACAAACATGAACTCGAGGGGCTCAGAATTGCAAATAAGTTTCTCAATAGGTATTCAAGCACAAAGCATGCATTGAAATCACTAGTTGAGATTCATGTTTTTTACCAAAATAAAATAAATGCACACAAAGAAAAAGATGCTGCTTCTTATGCGACACAAAGGACAAGACTAATCTCACAATATACAAGATTAAATCATTTATATTTCTGAACAATCATGTCCAAAAAAAAATTGCAAATAAAGTTCTCACTACATTGACTAGAATAGTTAATGCCAAACTTTAGTATCATTCTAACTAATTGATTGGGAAGGCATAACTTCTGTTCAATCTGATTTTGTTTATTCATAACTAGTAAACATTGATGGAGATCATCTGTTATCAAATTCGCGTACGATGGACAGATCCTTCATCAAGTTATGTACCAAAATATGTAAACAGGATTCGTTACACCACTAATTTCTCTTGTAAAAAACATATGGCTCACAACAATGAAAAGCACTTGCGGAGTAGGGTTATTCAGCAAGTAAAATCAATAATAGGTAAAAATATTGAATATAGAAAACTTAGAATGAACATATTATTAACCATGACATATGATAACTGCAAAGCAAAACTTGGGAAAGGTGCCTTTAAATAAATACACCAAGAAAGAAGCTCCAGATGTTAACAGTGCAAGAAAATACAATGGAACAAAGAAATGGCAATTCCAATTGAAACAAAAAAATTGTCATATTGTCATACAAGTATATAACCTAACTACACATCAACTCTTCATACAACACTCAATTAAGATACTCATTGTAGTCAGCATGTGAAGTATGCGGTTTGGCAATGAATTGGAGAAGGCCACGAAGATCAAAATGATCTTTAAAGACCTCACACAATATGATTGTTCTCATGGTATACATCTAGTACCCTTTAGCAGAGATTGATGGTGTACAAGCCTAAACACAACAAAGCTAACCAGAAACCAACGATTCATCTTCAATTACATAAGTATAAAATCAATATATCGAGACAATTCCACAGCATAATTCTCATCAATCCCTAACTTCTACCTTAGGTAGATGGATCTAGCAAAATTATTCGCCAAATAAATATATATCCTTGCACATGACATAAATTAATACTCAATTGCATAAGCACATGATGAACATATGTAGACTCTTCCACAAACGAGTGTTCTTTAATACTCATCTCCCCATGACTTCTTTATAGAAGCTATACCACACTGCTGAAAATGTCTAGGATGCTAAGTAGCTGATGGTTGCACTACCTATTTCTTCTATATCGACAGTTGTCCTATTGTTTCTTCCCGGTAGTGTGGCATGGATTACGGAATTTCCAGTTTAAACCTATAATTGAATTCCATCAAATGTCACAAAAAGCTAAAGGCAAGAAAAATTCAAGATGCTATACTTAGCTTTAAGCTTTCCTGAGAAACAGAGAACTCCCAAGAGCATGGCATAGACTTAAGTGGACACACATAGATAAAAAGGCTCAAAGGTAAATTTCCTAAAACAAAACTGAATTTGGCCATATCTTTTATTAACAAGGAACTAGAACCCAATCACAGTTAATCAAACAACCAAGTAAAAAACTGTCAGCATTATAAAATGCACCATGTATTGCAGGTAAGGCAATTGTCAACAAGGCCAATCATAGCATAACAGAACAATAAACAAGGCTCCTTCCAGTGACAAATCCAAAGAACTTTCAACCCCCCATAATTTGAGAGTAAAGATTAAACAAAAATCCAAACTAACACAAATAAAGAACATTTGGATGTATGAACATGCGGAATCAGCATTCAAATATATATATATATATATATATATATACATATATAAAAGATTCCACTAAGGAAAGGACCAATCTGCATCTCTAAAGTGTTTATTAATCTTTAACATGTTGAATGAGAAAATAACAATATAGAACCTTTAATAACAGTTCCCCTAAAAAAAAACAGAGCATTTCCTCAACAGCAATAAGTTTTCACCAAATTTACCAAAAAGGAAAAATAAATGCCCCACAAAATTCTAATTTTTGAATAGAATAAGAAAATTATATCTACCTATAATCCAACCTCCAACATTCAAAAATAAATAAATAAATAAAAATACAACCCACAGCTAAAATTCCAATTCCTTGGAAAACCCAAAACAAATCACAACCCAGAAGAAAACCATCACAGGCGATATCCATCACCGTTAGTGCATCAATGGCCACAAAACATTTCCTCGAACAACGAAATCCTTCAAATTACTCGAAATTATGGAGAAAAATTAAGCTAATGCTAAGGTTTTACCGAGCGAGGGATCACGCTGGGATTATGAATCTGGGATGCAAGCTGATTCTGTTCTCTCTCGCTCGCCCGCAGGGCGGTCAGAGTATTTATATGCGGTACGAGTTCACGGCATGAGTAATTAATTGTTAATCAAGGGTTTAATTTAATTCAAGGGTTAATGACCATCTGATATCAACTGACATTAACACCCCTTGAACCAGATCACTATTTAGAATAATTTGTTTTGCCATGCCAAAAATAAACTCCTTATGCTTCTTTTTGTCTGTAACAAATTAACGTTTGTTTTTATCTGTCGTTTTTTAATATTAAAAAATATTTATTATATTTTTTTAAAATTACCCTTAAAATTATATTCAACACTCTTGTTGGAATTAAATATGAGAGAGAAATCTGAATATATAACTTAGGGGTAATTTTGGAAAGATAACTAATTTTTTAAAATTTTGTAAAATAATTAAGTTTCTTGATATAGGAGATTAGGTTAACCACGACAGATAAAAAGGAACGAATGGAGTGCAATTTTTCTTTGACTTTCAAAATTAAAATGAAAAATAGGGGCGAGTGTAGGGACTAGTGGTGTGTTATCAAGTGATGCATGGCCACGACGCATGGTCAAATTCATGGACTAAAGTATTATAGTAGTATCGTTTATGTATTGCTCAGGATACTGTTTATTAGATTTAGGTGAGTTCCTATGGGAGATGGTGCATACGCATTCTTCCCTTATAAATCATAATAAATAATGCACTTCCGCATCTACTTGTCTCTTAGCAGCATTTATCGCATTCATTAAAAAAGAATTTTAGGCCAGAGCATGTTTCATTCTCAATCTCCCAATTAGTCATCAAAGTTTCAATTTTATTAATTGAAGCATGTACTTCATATTTGATGTAATGTGCATCCTTCGTCTGTGTTATTTTGGATAAACTACTAGGTTTTTTTTTAAATATTATATATTTTTATTTTAATTATGTAAATAAGTATTTTTAAAAAAATACTGATTTAGGCAAAACGGTGATTAAATCACTATTTTTGTATTCATCAAAGGAAAACGACAAAGGATTTGACGCATGGAAAACAGTAAATCCTCAATGGTTTTTATTTTTATTTTTAATTTTTACATGCAGCCAAGACTTTGCATGCAGTCATGCAGACATGTACATCCATGTACATCCAACCCTCTTGTACATTCACCCTCTTCATCTTTCATTCTTCAGCGCTACTGTTATATATCTTCTATTGATATCTATGTTATTTAATAAGTATCTAAATGTATGTATTTTCTTATATGTATTTTATACACTTAGCATGCATTTTGTTAAGAATTGATGCTCGTTTTATGTTTAATTGTGTGTTATTTACTTAGTAGGGCACAAAGAAGCCATGGAGAACATGAGGATACAATTAGGGCAAAAAGAAGGAGAAAACCAGGTTGTGCACTACTGTAGTAGATTTACTGTAACAGATATACTGCAATAGTTTCATTGTAGCACCTTGAGATTTTCCGAGGCAGAAACTTTGGCCTAAGTCATGAAGCCTCCATGCGGGCTCTTATCAAACCCGTATACCCCCCGGTATTGACCCCAGTATACAGCGGGAATTTATCATTTTGGCTTCGTACGGTCTTCATACGACCTTCATAAGACCCGTATGGCTTGGGGGTATAAAAGGAGTCTTTTAGGGTTGGAGAAAGAGTTCTTGGGCACAACTAAAGATTGTGTTGATTTTTTTCTTACATCTTGATTCTCCAATGCTTTGAGCTTTAACTCTTTTAGCTTGTGTGACTATCAAGAGGCAATGAAAAGACCCTCTCAAGAAGAACAGTCGCCATGCATTGAACATCACAACAAGCTTCAAGAAAGTTTTTTAAAAGTCTTCAATAACTTGTCCACTTCCATAACTGTCAAGAGGCAATGGAGAGGTTTTCTCAAAGAGAGCTATCGCCATGTATTGAACATCGCGGCGAGCTTGAAAAGAGTCTTTAAGAGTGTTTCAATAACCCATCCACTCCCGTGACTGTCAAGAGACAATGGAGAGGCCCTCTCAAGGAGAGCAGTCACCATGTATTGGACCTCACGGTAAACTTATAGGGTGTCTTATGAAATTACCAAAATACCCCTCATCTTTGCTAAAAAACCCTTTTTTCTTCTTTTCTTTTTTTCCTTTTTGCATTTAGACCCTCTAGCTTTTTATTTTTACACATTTTATCAAATTTTGCAAATAAACCCTCAACTCTCATATTTTCCATGGATTTTGCAGTTAAACCCTTGAGCTTTCATATTTTCACACAATTTTGCATATGTGTCCTCAAAATTTTCCTTTTCTTTTTATTATTATTTTATTTATTTTTATATGAACCAAGAGAGAACTTTAGTACAATGCATGGCATGACTACATGTGTGTAGTATATTAACTTTGGTTCATGTTTGCACATTAGCAGGGTCAGGAAGAGGAAGGATGCATGTGGGCCTAGCATAATAGATGAAGCATGCTTGACTTCTTTAGCAAAAGATGCATGCATACTATAGTTCATCAAGAAAAGTAGCGCATGGTTTTGCATCGGACATGTCAAAATATAGGTGTCATATGTAATTGGGACCCATCATGAAAGAGATTTACATGGGATGACAAAGAATTTTTTTAAGAAAAGTCTAGTCACTTTTACATGGAATTGGCAACCAAAACATATATAAGATCATGCATGAATTTTTCTTTGTATGGAGTTTCATAAGAGCATCTACCTCCTTAAAACAATATCTATTCAACGAACCTCATAAGTATATTGAGGATGTTGACTTCTTGGGCTCTGCAAAGGTGATGACGGTGGCATAAGCCATATATCGTCACCACCACAATGTCCTCCTTCTTATATTTAGCCAGGGTGGTGACGGCGACATAAGCCATAAATCAACACCACCATACTGCACTTTTTCTCATCCTCAACTCTTTTTCTCAATTTTTTTTAGGGTAAATTATCTAAATAGTCACTCAACTTTTTGGGTATTCCTATTTAAGTTACCAAACTTTTAAAAATTTTAATCAGATACCCAAACTTTAAAATCACGCCTATTTGAGTCACCGGCGCTCACGTCGTTAACGGCAATCCAACTTGTCATGACACATCATCACGCCACATGGCAGAGCATCTTTTTTTTTTTTAATCTTCACGCCAAGTACCTTCTTCCCCTTCTTCCTCCGTCCCCGTGAACTCTGAGGCCCTTTCAAGAACCCTAATCGTCGGAGAGGATGAAGCCTGTTTTTTAATCAATTGATGACAGACATCCTCATGATAATACCATTAAACTGAAGAGGTCCCAGCATAGATCTGGCTTATCCATGATACTCCCCTTGGCCGTTAATTAGGGTTTCAGTTTTTTTGTTTATTTTTTGGAAGTGAAAGTTAAGGAACTTGTTTTCAAGGCTATTGAGCATTGTAATTTCATTGTAGGAGACTTTTGGTTTTTTCAGCAAGTTTAATTACCCTTATTAACCCAATTTGTTTTAATTGGGACAAGCTTGTTATTTGATTTTTATTTCATGTCAAAATATAATATTTTACATTCCAATAATTTTCTTTGGGTATAATTTGTTACATTCCTAGTAGACAAGATCCTTGTTAAGAATGCAGGTTGTTGCAAATCTCATCTTCATATTGAGAAAAAAAAATATATTAACATTGTAGAAAATCACATCTTCAAACTGCATAAAGGTAAGTAATTAAATTTTCAGAATTTCTGAAACTCAGCACCATTGTATATTTAATAGATTCATTTATAAATTATGAACATTGCAGAAAAATTTTTGCTATTTTCTTAAGAAGAAAATCTATTGTAAGCACATCTTCATACTGAACAAAAAAAAAATCATGTGCACTTATCAGACTTACATATTTGATTGAAAATACTGAAAGTTTTAAAACTACATGACAAGTCAAACACTTTCACAAAACAGTTATATTTTCAAAACAACTGAACGTGCAACTGCTCCACATTGAACAAAAATTACATGTCAACAAAAATTCATCCAACTACAAAATATTTCTACAGTTTGCACAACCTCCCCAATAGCATTTGGATCCTCTCCTCAGACACCTTTTGCCTTCATTTTGAGGCAATTTTTTTTTTTGTGCTACATTTGCAGCTTGGGGTCTTCCTTCCATGTACCTTGATAGGACTTGCCTGTTTGGTTGTCTCCTTGACACCTCATGTTGGGTTAGCATTTGCAACTCTTGTGATAGAGCTCTGTTGTGAGTAAATAACTTGACTGGAACCTTAGAAAGCATTCACAAACCATGTAAGCATTTTATTAAGAGGAAAACATAGGTTCAAGGCCAACTGACTCACATCAAGCATCCACCTAAGAGTAAATCCAGGTGAATGGGTTATTGTCTCATTTGAAGTAGTTGGATTAGGTCTAGGTCCCTATTTAAGAACAATTTAGTGTATTAGAACTTAGTTTTGTTCCATCCTAAAGTTTGTTGCAAGAGTTACAAAAATAATAATTACTTTTCTTAGATACATTTGAAAAACATTCTCACCAATGCAATTGTATCCTCTCTTTGTCCTCCACTTGCAATTTCATTTTGTCTTTGTTGGGTGGATTCCTAGGAAACATAAATTGCAATTTTTTTTTAGGATATCACAAGTAAATTACAAGCCTTTAAGTGAAAAAACACATTGAACCTCATGAACACTTATGGTATTGAAAGCTACCTATGGCTTCTTCCCCTGGCTCTTCTTACCTGCAATGTAAATGTTTAAATTAGAAGTAAACTTTTGTATAAAGCACACATCATGTATTAATATTTTCACCTCTATGAATGCACCCATTTCCACTCTCTCTTCTCCACCAGCATTTTCAGCTTGCCCCTGTTGTGTGGATAACTAGGAACATGAAGTTTATATTTTTGGAAGTTTATTTTTTTTATTTGAAATGTTGGTTATATGGAAAATCAAAAATAAAAAGACCATTTATATTTATACCCTTGTTGCTGAATCTTGCCTTGGGTTTACTCCTATAGTTCTTCTAACCTAAAATGCAAAATGCAAACAATATTGTTAGTATCTGTAAATTGCCCTACAAATAAATTTACATTACTTACAGCATATTTGGGCAACCTCTTGTTACTCCCAACCTCTGCTTTACATGTTCTAATGTTGTGCCCTAATTTTCAACATTTGTGACAAGTCATTTGTACTCCTTTTCTCCCAACCCTAGAATGATTTGCAGATGGTTCATCAGCTTCCTTTCTTCTACTCTTGTATGGTCTATCTGGAGGTCTTCTCATCATGGGAGGGATTATAGGTTCCAAATTTTGTACATTACTCCACTGGTTTGCTCCTTTGATTAGTTGAATGAAATGTGAATAAATTTTCAATTGAGTGTCCTTATGATAGCAAGCATCAACATATTGCTCAGGCTTTTCTTCTATAGAGAACATCACTGCAACTGCATGCCTACACGGGATGCCAGTTAAATCCTATTTCCTGCATGAACATGTCTTCAGCTCCAAGTCCACCACATGTTGGTCTGCCGATCCACATGAAACTTGGTACTTTGGGCCTCCAGCATGCCTAGCCTAGCATCTATTTGACACATCAATTATTTTGTCTAGCTTCTTTTGGATTTTTGGGCACAAAAGTCCTGTATATTTTTGGGCTACTTCATTTTTTATTGCAATTCTCTGCCTCAATTTTGTCCTTATAATCTCCATCATTGTTAATATAGGCTTCCCTCTTGCCTCCAATATGTATTTGTTGAAGCATTCACAGAGGTTATTGAGCAACATGTCATACCTACTCAATGTGGAGAAATGAGCCTTAGACCAATGTCTTGGCTCCTTACCTTCCATCCATTTATGTGCAGCCTCCGATAAACATCTCATTTCAGACATTGCATCCTCAAACTCCTTCATGTAGGTCGCCCTCACAGCTCTTCACAAACAATCTTTTAATGCCTTTCCTTTGGTGTTGGGTTGAGATTTAAAGTTGGTGTATAAATGGCTCACACAATTCCTGTGCTCAGCATTTGGCACCAACTCCATTAAGCCATCAACTAATCCCTATGAAGAAAATATCCAAGTAATAACTCTGTCATAACTAATGCAGATAAAAAATAATAAAATTCAGTAAGCCAAAGTAAGCAAGTTACCTTCTTTTTATCTGACATAAAAGACCAATGATATGAATTGACAATCTCTAAATCCTGTATCAACAAATTAATAAACCAACACCATGAATCAAAGTTTTCACTCTCAACCGCAACAAAGGCAATGGGGTACATGCAATCATTTGCATCAATCCCTACTGCCACCATTAGATGACCTCCATAGTACCTGATAAGTGCTTGTGCGATATGAATGCGAAGCATTCTTTCCTTATGTTAAGCATTACCTTTCTCGGGTTTTTACACTAATATGTGTGTTTTTATGTTACTTTTATGCAGGTAGGGTTGTGAGGCCGATTATGAAGGAAAGAAGCCAATGTGGATCATAATGCACCGAATTTGGAGGAAATTTTGCTAAGGTTCAAACGCGAACACATAAGTCGGGTGTGAGATGCTAGAGTGTGTGCCAACCTCCTCGTATTTAAGTTAGCACAACCATTTGGAGGGGTACAAGAGCAGTCATACTCAAGCATTCCGACTTATGCATATAGAACAAGATCTCCACCAACTTTTGCATCATTGAAGGAGCAAAGCGATCCACGACGTGAACGTGTGCCCATTTGCATTACCTCGATGAAAGTATGGATTCGGTAAGTATTTCAGGCCGGATACTGTAGCAAAGCACTGTAGCAACAATCTGGCAAAGTACTATAGCAGCATTGTTCACAGCCGGCCGAGAAAACTGCAGAACAGAGAGTCCACATGGCCGTGTGGAAATTCCACACGCCCGTGTGAAAAATCCACAGGGGCGTCCACAGGGGCGTGTGGATCCCCGATTCCAGCCCTATTTAAAGCTGATTCAGCCCCGATTTTAGTATTCTTTTCTCCATCTTTTCCCCAACTTGAGAGAGGGTTTCGGCTAGGGTTTTGAGAGGTATTGGCTAGGTTTTTGGAGAGGTTCTATGCCTCTGACATCGTCATCTCTTTGGAAGAAGATTGGTAGGGGAGCTTCCGTTGAGGCGTATCCTATACCGGACAAAGGGATTTTTGGACGACAAGTAGAGGACTTTCCACAAGACCATCGACACGATTATCGAGGGGATTTTCTATGGATTCATTGCTTTTACATTCTATTTCTTTGATTGTACTTAGCTCCATGGAGAGCTAAACCCCTAGTGGGTACTTGGGTATTTGTGAACCCTAGGATGTATTCATTTCTTTGAATCTCTTTATTATGCTTTCAATTAATTGATGTTTATTGTGAGTTCCAACTTTGAATGCTTGATTGTGTGAATACTCCCCTAGAGTGACACTAGGGTTGAGAGTTTTTGTTGGTAACCTTGTGAGTGAGTGACACACCACGAGTGTTATACAAAGCTAGGTTGGAGAGGGTTGAGAGGGTGAGTCGAGAGGTACAGGAGCGTCCCCTTTCCCCTCCGATGTGTTAGATTCTACCTCCGTTCCTTGAGTTCTTTGCAACTACAATAGAGTGAATGGTCTAAGGGATGACCTTCCGCTGGGGCTTAGTTGCAGGTGCAACGGAGTGAAGCGTAGAAGTGATCTTAGTATCTAGGGCTTAATTATGGTTAGGGACCTTCCACCTGGACCAAAGGGTTTGTTCTACAATTAGGAATAGATTTATCACTTGGAATCCCTAGAACTTATTGCAATTCTATGCGAGTGCGAGGTTGAGAGGTTATTCAATCCCTCCTCCGGGACATGTATAGAGTTAGGCATAGTTGACCTTAGATTTGTGACTATGTAATTAAGGATTTCCACGACTCACTTGCATTGATTAGGAAGCATAATAGAGGGTTCTTGTACTTAAAATGATTGTCCTAGGTGGAGCAATATCCGGGTACCCCATCTTTATCGATTGCCTTACCTTCTCCTTTACTTGTGCTCTCTTACTTATTGTTTTTTACTTTTGAGAATTGAATCATTGTCACACATATCACTATTCATCTTTCACATAGCTAAGAAGCGAATTAAGTGTTTTTATTCCCTACTCCCTGTGGATACGATACCCGCTCATCCGGGATTATTACTTTGACAAACCCGTGCACTTGCGAGATATACGCAAGGAGACCTTATCAGTACCCCTTTAAAAAACATGCATCTAAGCTAATAATAGATCGGCACCCATCTTTGAAGCCACTCTTGCATGCTTGTAGACAAACATACATGCACAAGAATAATCTGGCCTCCAATAAACAGATTGTTGTAGTTCCTTCATTAGTCTGCCGAAGCTCTTGTAAATAGTCATAGATCCATGCATATTGTTCCTTTGCATTCCCGAAAGCCACTTCTAGAGCTAGTGTTTTAGCCCTATAACACTTGCTGAGTGGCACTAGTAAATTAAAATCTGTTCTGACATCTTGTTGCAAGGAACTGATGGAATAATGATGGTCAATGGAAAACTTATGCAAGTAATGAGAAGCCATCCACCTAGAAGTGACATTCCTATTCTTCATCTCTTTTAGGCAAGTATGCTCACCAATATATGTTTTAATCTACCATGTGCTATCCATTTTATCTTTTTGATTAAATGGAGACCCCCACAACACCCATGGACATTCTTTCTTGCATATAGCTTTAACTCTTCTTTTGTCATTCCTTACAAACTTCAAGTTATACCTATTCTTCCTCCCATATTGCTTCACGACTCCCTTAAGTGATTCTCTACTAGGAAAAAGCATGCCTTTCTCTAAATTAGGGTTTCCCATATCTGTTTGGGTGTTAAACTCTAAAAACCTTTTCTTAGATGCATCATCAGAATCATCAACACTGTGCAAAGAATCTGAACTATCATAGTCTGACTCTTCATTGATTTCCACACCATCTACATCTTCAGTATGTACTGCAGTTCTGAACCCATAACCTAAATTATGGTCCACACCACTCATATCCCTCTCTATTCCTAGATCAACACTAATTTCAAATACTTGGTCATCATCATCCTCCATATCATAATCACTCTCATGAAAATCAGAGTCTGAACTACCATTATCAGATTCTATATTAAACCCTACATCCACCCATATCTACTTCAATGCTAGACATTGAATCAACAAATAGTTGTTGGTCTAAAGCATTAAAGTCAACCTGCAAGAATTCAGAACTTGAATAATATTATACAAACTAACAAAAAATTATGTAATAAACCAGAAAGTTGAATAAAGATATACATGAAAAAAACCAAATCAATGTGTATTGCATATTACATACAATATTTTGCTAAATTAAATAACTAATGCAGTATAATTTTAGAAGTCCTCATTTTCTCTTGAGTTGAAATGTAATACAGAGAACAAGGCAGACACAAACTTAGGTTGAACAATTAGTAACTAATTATAAGCAAAAGAAAATATCAATGCCTATTTTATATTTGTGAGTGAAACAACAGATAGGGAAATTATCAAAATTTCACAGTCTGCCAAGATTTGAATAATAAGCTCCTTCCCTAAGTCAAGTAGAAATTCATAATCGATATAATTCAACAGTAGTTTGTTGGCTTAAACATGATTTATCTTGCCTAACTACAGTTTAATTGTAGAATTACACACCTTTATGAAGTAAAAGTTATGAACCCATTCAAATTATTTCATACTTCTATAAACCATTCAATGCAAATAAGACCCCAAAGTTATGAATCCATGAAATTTCAAGAACAGAATTACAACATTCAGGAAGAATAAAACCCAAAAAAGTTTAAAAAGGCAAACCACTTCAAGAACCTAAGTCATAACAAAGAAAAAAAAACAAGAAGACAGTGATGAGAGTTGAGACAAAACATCAAAAGACCAATCCATAGCTCATCAAAGCTAAACAGAACTCTATTAAGCAATGCCCAAAGAATCAGACTCTCATAATGAAGAACCCAACACAACCACAACACTTAAAGAAGACTAAAATTCAAGAGAAATAAAAAACCCCAGAGCATATCGCCAAAACTCAAGAACAAAAATATCAGCCAAACCAACCCACTATCAGAATAAAGAAAAATAAGACTCTCTTGATTAATGCCCTAAGAATATGACACTCATTAATCAGCACACTATAACACTAACGCTCATAATCACTAAAACCCATGAAAATTCAAAAACCCAGACCACTACACCATTCCTCAAGAACAGTGACGCAAAAAATAAAATAAAATCAAATTAAATCAAATCAAAATCAACACTGTCAATAAAACCCAAATTAAAAGATTCACATAATCAAGACCTGATAACTACAAAATAAAGCTACACATTTGGAGAGTAAACCATAACTAAATCCATCTTTCTCACCCCCAAACACTTCTAAATTCCAACCTTTTCAAAAACCATAGACAAAACCGAAATCACAACCCAAACTCAACCACAAAATAAAGGAAAGAAATTCAGAAATTTAAACATGGTAATATGTAACTAGTACATGAGGGGAAAAAGAAATGGAAAGAGAGGAAAAGGGGCACTAACCAGATCTTGCTCATTTGATGCCATGGCTTGGGACAAGGAATCAACTCACTCCCAAAGCAAGATTCTTTGAGAGATTAGGGTTCTTGCAGGCAGAGCTGGGAAATTGAAACAACGGATAGGTTCTCAGCCGATTAGGGTTTGTGGAAAGGTCTCGGAGTTCACGAGGGGGAAAAAAAGGGGGAAAACGGTACCTTGGCGCGAAGATTAAAAAAAAAAAGATGCTCTACCATGTGGCGTGATGATGTGCCACACAGCGTGATGATGTGTCATGACATGTCGGATTGTTGTTAACGACGTGAGTGCCGGTGACTCAAATAGGCGTGATTTTAAAGTTTGGGTATTTGATTGAAATTTTTAAAAGTTTGGTGACTTAAATAGGAATACCCGAAAAGTTGAGTGACTATTTAGATAATTTACCCTTTTTTTTATAATAGCATTCAGAGATAGAGAAAATACATATAGGAGAGCGTAATTGCAAGCAATATATAAAAGCATGCTTGCATATATATATATATATATATATATATAAATTCATTTGAGAACATTCACGTGCATGGTATTGCATTTGATTTGTATAATATGGATATTATATGTAGGCGGGACGGGACCCAAACATATCATGGCATGATTTTTTTTTATTTTTATCTCCTTGTTGTTTCCGAGTAATGCTGCACCTCATCATTAGCCATCCTCCAACAACGTCGATCTCCAACCTTCTTCCTCCTGCTCTTATTCTTCTTCATTGAATGATTCTTGTGAACTTGCACTTGGAGATGAAGAGGGTAGCAATATTCGGCGGCCAGTCCAATTCTGACGGCAAGAGATGCACACTTGTCTGGATTAAGCTTGCACGCTGCCCACAACACCGACAATAAGGACTACGTACAAGCTTCACAAGTTCTCATCAGAAACCATGCCAAGCTGGGAATAGTATGCGGGCATCATCAGCAAGAGAAAACACACTCTTCTCCTGGAGGACACAACAGCGCTTGCTCTACTCACTCAGCTCCTCCTTCTTAAATTTCTTCAGCTTCCCTCCAAACTTATGGGACTTGCCATGGTGGACGTGATCCTTGATGTATTTGGGATCAAACTTTCCCTGGAGAGACTCTGGTTCGTCGGCGGCTTCATAGGTGTCACAGGGCTAGAAGTTGGTGGTGAGGAGCCGTATACCATCACCACCATGGCTCTCTCCAATCTTTTGGTAATGGCATTTAGAGAGAAAGAGAAAATGGAAGATGGAAATAGTAACATGTATGCGTACAACCAATGTGCATGCAAAGAGGTGCCATCGAGGAAGAGCATGAAGTAGTAAACATGGCTACTGACGATGCGGCAGCCACCACCACAACGATTCTCATCGGAAAGATGCACCAGAGGAGGGAGTGAAGCATGCATACAGTATACTTAAGTGCTTCATTTCTCTTAAGACAAGGCGGGCCCACCATGAAAAGAGAAAGCCTCTCATTCATGCCCATACTGAATTTTTTCCTTTTTTTAATACCTCTGGTCCCACCGTAGAAGAGAACCTCCAATCCTTCTTAGCCCTTTTTTTTTCCTTTATCATTTTATTTGGTGGAAATTGCCAAAAAAAACCCCATAAGTTTGCAATATTACCAAAAACACCCCTTTAATTTGGAAATCCCTAAAAACCCCTTCCTTTTAAACCCAATGTTTTTCAAACCCCCAACCCATGTAACGGTGGTTAACGGAGTTATTTTTAAATTTTATGGACAAAATTGCCCTTGCATGAGAAGTCGTGGCACTGCAACCATATCAGCGGTTTGAGAGGAAGTGGGGGGTTTTTCTTAGGGTAACCCCAAGAGACGACTTTACTCGAGCCGTATACTTGTTTTTTCTCAACTCAGCTTTTTCCTTTCCGAAGTTGTCTCTACCGGCACATCCTCTGTAATTTCAGCTTTTCCCTTTCCACCGGTGTCTCAAAGGAGAAGTCCCGTGCAAGTATTCGGCATTTTATCAATTGTAATCTAAGGTATTTATTATGGTTTTATGTTAACTATTCTGTTACAAAGAAAGATTTTTCGGTTTTGTTTTGTGGTTCTGTTTTTATTAGAAGATATTGAAGTTTGTAGGGGGATTTTTCGGCTGGGGTTTTGTTAGTCTACAGGGAGATTTCTCGGCTAAGGTTTTGTTTTGTTTTATATTTTCGTCTTTGTACACGACCGAAATAGTTTTCAATTGTTATGATTTGTGTAATGTTTATAATGTACATTTCCCCTTTCATTTGATATGGTTGCAGTTTTACAAATGAGGTTTACGTTTAAGAAATGAGAGGTTACCATTTAAATTTTGTTGTCTCTGTTTAAGTATTGTTGTCTTTGTTTAAGAAAATAGATCCCTGTTTAACAAGTGATATCTCTGTTTAAATATTGAGAGGTTATCGTTTAAAATCTTATATTTCCGCTTAAAAATTTGTGAATACTACTGAATGTGTTTTTATTGTCGCAGGCTTATGATTATGGCGGTCAACCTAGTTAATGGGCGATGCTACTTGACACCAGTAGTGGAGACTTTGGCTGAATTGAAAGTTCACATGACCCCTCGACATTGGGAGATCATCCGAAGGACACCGTTTGTAGCATTTACTTAGCTGGAAGCTATATTCCAAGAGAGGGCCCTTCTTGATTCTTTATTGCAAAGGTATGATGGCCATATCAATAAATTCAGGATTGGGGAAAGCCTGCTGAGTTTCAGGCCTGAAGATGTGGCCCTCGTTCTTGGTCTGCGTTACGATGGAGACGCAACTATGTTTCAGAAAAAAAAAACACACTCAGCTTTCGAAGAGAGGTATTTATCAAAAACCTATGAGAGGCATAGAGACTCCATCAAGAGCACTCTTGAACAACTTGTTGGATAAAGGGAAAAAGAAGAACATTTTGCCAAACTCCTGATGGTGTACCTCATGGGTACAATCCTCTTCCCAAATACGTTATGCTCGGTTCCGAACAGGATCGTTGATTATGTTGATGATCTACCTGGCATGGGATGATGCACATGGGTGCAAGCGATGCACAAGTGGTTTATGGAGGACATTCCACAAGCGGCCGCTCGAGTGCAAGCTAGATGCGCTTGGAAGAAGACTAATACAGGGTATATTAAGGGTTGCTTGGTCGTGCTGAACATCTGGTTTTACGAGCTGACTGGAACTGGAAAGAAAGTCTGTTTTAGCAAGACCTCAAGGATGTTGTGCTATAGTGGAAGTAGTTACCGAAAGCAAGCGACGATAGAAACTAGTTTGTCATCTCTCGAAGGAAAAGAGGTAATATATTGTCAATAATGTGTTTAACAGCAGTAGTTAATGTTTACATATAGTATTTAGCATTTAACAGTGTTTATTTTCCATTTAAAAGTATTTTTGGAAGTTTAAAGAATTTGTTTTCTATTTAAAAATATGCGATAACGTTTAAATATATAAGTTAAATGTTTAAATATATTTGTTATTGTTTAAACTGAATGATTTCGCTAAGATTGTTTGGTTTACATATGTTACTTTCCTGAGCAGGTCCCGGCGAATGCTGATGAAGTTATATTTGTTCAGGGCAACTGCCGGGTGGATGCTATTGCTCCGGAACCACTTGCTTGAAGGTGATAAGTGCTTGTGCGATATGAATGCGAAGCATTATTTTCTTATGTTGAGCATTACTTTCCTCGGGTTTTTACACTAATATGTGTGTTTTTATGTTACTTTCGTGCATGTAGGGTTGTGAAACCAATTATGAAGGAAAGAAGCCAATGTGGATCACAATGCACCGATTTTGGATAAAATCTTGCTAAAGTTCAAACGCGAAGATATAAGTTGGGTGCGAGATGCTAGAGTGTGTGCCAACCTCACCGTATTTGAGTTTATACAACCATTTGGAGGGGCACAAGGGCAGTCACACTCAAGCATTCCGACTTATGCACATAGAACAAGATCTCCATCATCTTATCCGTCATTGAAGAAGCAAAGCGATCCACGGCATAAACGTGTGCCCGTTTATGTTACCTCGATGAAAAGTGGATTCGGGAGTATTTCTGGTAGAGTACTGTAGCAGGTTATTGTAGGAAATCAATGTAGGAAAAATACTGTAGCAGTTACTGTTTACAGCCGGCCGAAAATCGCAGAAATAGAGAATCCACACGGGCGTGTGGAAATTATCCACGCCCGTGTGGAAATTCCGCACGGGCGCGTAGAGCACCCACGCCCGTGTAGTCGCCCGATTCCAGCCCTATTTAAAGCCGATTTAGCCCCGATTTTGGTATTTTTTTCTCCATCTTTTCCCCAACTTGAGAGAGGGCTTCGGCTAGGGTTTTTGAGGGGTATTGGCCAAGGTTTTAGAGAGGTTCTACGGCTCCGACATCGTCATTCCTGAGGAAGAAGGTTGGTAGGGGAGCTTCCGTCGAGGCGTATCCTATACCGGACGAGGGAATCCTTGGACGACGAGTAGAGGACTCTCCGCAAGCCCATTGACACGACCATCGAGGGGGTTTCTTTATGGATTTATTGCTTTTACATTCGATTTCTTTGATTGTACTTAGCTCCATGGAGAGCTAAACCCCTAGTGGGTACTTGGGTGATTGTGAACCCTAGTATGTATTCGTTTCATTGAACTTCTTTATTATGCTTTCAATAAATTGATGTTTATTGTGAGTTCCAACCTTGAATGCTTGATTGTATGAACATTTCCATTAGAGTGACACTAGGGTTGAGAGTTGTTGTTGGTAACCTTATGAGTGAGTGACACACCACGAGCGTTAGACAAAGCTAGGTTGGAGAGGGTTGAGAGGGTGAGTCGAGAGGTAGAGGAGCGTCCCCTTTCCCCTCCGACGTGATAGATTCTACCTCCGTTCCTTGAGTTCTTTGTGACCATAATAGAGTGAATGGTCTAAGGGATGAACCTCCGAGGGGCCTAGTTGCGCGTCCAATGGAGTGAAGCGTTGAGGGGATCTTAGTATCTAGGGCTTAATTGTGGCTAGGGACCTTCCGCCTGGACCAAAGGGTTAGGTCTATAATTAGGAAGCGATTTATCACTTGGAATCCCTAGGGCTCATTGCAACTTTATTCGAGTGCGAGCTTGAAAGGTTATTTAATCTCTCCTCCGGGACATGAATATAGTTAGGCATAGTTGACCTTAGATTTGGGACTATGTATGGAAGGATTTCCACGACTCACCATTGCATTGATTAGGAAGCATAATATAGAGTTCTTGCACTTGAAGCGATTATCCTAGGTGAAGCATCATCCGAGTACCCCATCTTTATCGATTGCCTTACCTCCTCCTTACTTTTGCTCTCTTACTTGTTGCTTTTAGTTGTTGAGAATTGAATCATTATCACACTTATCATTGTTGATACTCCACATAGCTAAGAATCGAATTAAGTGTCTTTACTCCCTACTCCCTGTGGATTCGACCCCGCTCACCCAGGATTATTACTTCGACAAACCCGTGCACTTGCGGGATATACGCAAGGGGATCTTGTCAGAAGGCAAGATGAGAGGCCAATACACGCTCGACGTAGTTCTCCTACTTCTAGCCCAATGCGCGCACGCATTCCTCGATGCCGAAGAAGCCCTCCCCTACCCTACCCGATTGCAACATCCCCTCCCGACCACGGCAATGATAGTCCCCCCGATCACCTCAGCCCCCTGACCTTGGCAGTCCCCCGACCGTGGCAGTCCCCCGACGGCACTAGGCGACGATGTCATTGCAACTCTTCTGCAGGCGTGCCAGATATTGATGACCGAGTTGTCGCGGCTTGTCACTCGGGTTGAGGCATTGGAAGAACGGTCACAATCGACTACGTCGTCCCTCCAAACAAATAAAGTACTTGGGACGGACGAGGAGTCAGAATTTGATGATGACGACTACATCGGGATGGACATTCCGAGACTGCCACATTCAAAGAGACTTAGAAAAAAAAGGAAAACAATAATGCCTCTATCTCCACTATCGACTGACGATGAAACAATAGCAGCACCATCGGCGGCTAATGCTATTATTGAGTCGATCACCGTTGATGACATGGCCGTCACGGTGGAGAAAATCATAGATGATGTTGCCATTGCCGCGGTTAATAAGATCGTTGACTCTGTTGTCAATGAAATCCCCGTCACGGTGGAACCAGCGGCCGACAGTGTGGTATCGAAGGTGGACACTATCCCCGTCACGGTGGAATCAACTAAGGTTGTGTCTCCCGTTGATGCTGTTGCCGTGGGCACGACTGAGAAGATCATTGACTCTATTGTCAATGAAATCATGGCGACGGTGGAACTAGTGGCCGAGAGTGCTGCATTAAAGGTAGACACAATCCCACAATAACAAGAAGTATGTAAGGATATATCTCCGGCTGATGCTACCGTCATGCTCGCACCAAAGGATGATGCTGCCGGTGCTGAACACTAACAACCATCAACAACAGTACCGTATGATGATCCCAAAACAGCTGTTAACGAGGGGCAAGGGAACGCTACTGGACAAGCAACGAGAGATATGATCCTTGCCAACCAACAATATGAAAAAGACTTTGTTCCGAAGAAGAAAAAATACGTTGGACAATCGTGCCTCAACAAATTCAAGCAGGAGTTGATAAGGATCTTTCTCAACTACTCTATAGACAATTAAGTTTGAAGTTTTTATGTTATTATTTAAATTTGTATGTTAACATTTAATTTATATACTTACCGTTTAAATATGTATAATATCATTTAAATATTTGCTATATCGTTTAAATATTTGCTATATAGTTTAAATATTTGCAATATAGTTTAAATATTTACAATGTCATTCAATAATATTGGTTACCGTTTAAACGCAGGACTGTCGTATGGATGAATGATTCTCTCAGCACGACACGGGCCAGACTATTCACGCTACTTGAGGGGAAGGAGATGGTCTCAAATGATGTGATGGACGCTTTTGTATGCATAATACAAAAGTCACTGAGCAGAGTACCATATCCTTAATATAAGAAGCGCATTTCCATCACACGAAGATTTAAGCTATACTCAACAATTATCTCTACCTTCGAATGTATGTCCGGGCATAAGTAGGTCTCCCATTTGTTCGCTTGCTCATGGCGGTTGCATAACATGCGCATCAACTTGAACCTGTACAACATAGAACACGAACACTTAAATAAGGTTAAGCAAAGACATTGATAGTAAAACAGAAACACATTTTGTTAAACAGTAGGATAATAAATTAAATGATGAGGCATATATTTAAACACAGAAAATGATATTTGAACATTTCTGAAATGTGTTAAAGGATAAGACCAATTCTTAAGTGTAAATGAACATTCGAATATCTTATGGAGTCAACCATTTTGGTCATTAGTAAATGCCGAGTTTCTTTCATCCAAGCATTGAACGACTCCATGACATTTGAATACATCTCACCCCAATGTTCACCTCTGAACAGATAATTTGACCAATGTGCCATATCCTATTTATTAATCAACCAGTGATAGGCTTCGGGTGATGTGGCATGTAGTTCATTCACAGTATCATCAAATTCTTTAGCTGTGGATAACCACGCAATACGAAAGTATATAGACCAGCACTACTTCCTCAATGCCTTCCTAAGTCTGATGTTGGCTTTCATAAAATTGGTCTCCAAGTGTTGAAGACAGTATGCATGTAGGGGAAGAAGGGAAGACTCTCACAATAGCGTTTACAAGGTCCTTAGACCTGTTTGACACGAATGTAATTATCTCATGATAATCTCCTTCCTCATATAAAGCATCACCTAACTTGGCTATGAACCAAGTCCAATTGGCATCGGTCTCGTTGTCGACAATACCGAAGGCAACTTGGAAAAAACCATTGTTTCCATCTTTGCATGTGGCACCCAGTAGAGTACCCCGATACTTTCCAAGGAGGTGGGTACCATCAAGAAATAGCAGCAGTCTGCAAGCCCTCTTGAATCCCACAATACACACTATGAAAGAAAAGAATGCATGTTTAAAATGCTCACCATCTCTTTCCACAATCGCAATGCTGCTGAGGTTTGTCTCAACCACCATATCCACGTATCAAAGCAACAAATCATAACTGGAGATGTCGCTGCCGTTGAGGACCACCCAGGCATGCTATTTTCCAAACCAAGCCTACTTGTATGGAATGTCGACACCATGTTCCCGTAACATGTCCTTCTCAATGTCGATGGCTTTGTACAAGAGCCGGTCCTTGAGCTTCTGAATCACTCGTGTGCTTACCCATTTTTTGGAAGGTTTCGGATGTGAGACCGATCCTATTCCACCACTGCAAGTGTGTAACGGGTTGATTGTCTTGATTCTAAAAGTATTTTTATTATATCCTTTTGATGCATGAAAGGCTCTATTGATAACCAATGGCAGTACATTCCATAGTCACCCGATGTTTTTTGTTCTTTATGAATTTGAAGTCAAAATTCCATTTGATTGCAAAATTTCAAAGTGCGTCCCTGAAATGTTCAATGCCTTTAAAACGTTGTCTGATATCCAATGACAACACTTCAGAATGATCTGACAAGGAAAGAAGGGATCCCACATGGTCAGGGTAACCATGGGGTTGACTGGGAGCGTTCCCAGAATCCGAATTCCTGCCAACACTTCAGTTTAAATGAAAAAGATGAATATTTTAAGCAGAGACATAGATAATTTCAAAATTTAAACGTTAATTCAAATATTTAAATACTGGCATATAAATTCAACGAAGAAGATAAAGTTAAAATGTAAATGCAATATATCTACATAGAGAATGTCAAAGTCAATTACTAATGAACTTATACAACTAGATAAACATAAAAGAGAAGAATCTTACAATGAGAAAAACTCATTTTCAGTAGGATTTGATAATGGGACATCGTCTGTCTTGATAACAAGATCGACGACAGCGCATTTGAAGATGGTGTGCACGTGACACATCCGCTGGAAGTCAACATCATTTTCTATTGGACAAACCGTTTTATATCCATCCGGTGTGATAAACTTCACCCTGACACGGGAAACATCGAGACCCCATCGCTCATATATCTCAGTTTACACCAACTCCCAAGAAGTCAGCGCCATGAACATTAGCACTCTTCCCTCCCCGTTGTATCTAGCAATACCACAAAAAATCTCCATAATATAATGACAGAACTCGAATCGAACAAACCAAATGAGGAGAAGAAGAAGATGAAAAAGAAGAAGAAGAAAAAGAAGAAGAAGAAAATGCAAAGAGCCCTCTAAATTTTCTTTCACAGAAAGCATGCAGAAAGGCAAACAAAAAAGTGCACAATTGTATACATAAAGGTCATACATGATGTGATTGGGCAATATTTTTCCCTTCATCGCAAGGGCAAAAAAGGAATTTCATAACATGGACCCACTTGAAGTGACCGACAAGGGTAATCCCAAGAGACAATCATTACTGCGCCAGTTATACCTTTTTTTCTCTTTCCGCCTCTTCAGGTTTTCTTTTCGGCTGGGCATCTTTGTCTTGAAGTTTTTCTTCGCTTTCCACCATTGTCTCGAAGAAGTATTCTGCATTTTATCAGTTTGCATTGTGTTTATGGTTTTTTTTTTCAAAATGATGGAACAATATGCGGCCGCTCGACTGCAAGCGACGCACAAGTGGTTGATGGAGGATGTCCCATAAGCGGCCACTCGACTGATAGCGAGATGCGCTAGGAAGAAAGCAAGCGATGATAGAAGCCATATTGTCATCGCTCGAAGGAAAGGAGGCAATAAATCTTGAGTCTCTGTTTAAACTTCAAACTTTTATGTTTAAAACATGTCATTTAGTTTTTAAAGTATCGGTTCACTATTTAACTATTTTGTCTATAGTTTAAACACATATGTAAACCGTTTAAATTTTTTCATTTAACTATTTAAAAATATATGTTATTGTTTAAATTGAATACGCCCTCGATGCCGTTCGCTTAATGACACTCCCTCCCCTGATGGCAACATCCCCTTTATTCACGACATTGATACCGTGTAAATAACATTGTATCCCATTTAACTATAACTGAAGTTGTTTAAATATCATTTTCATTTTTTAATTTCTAAGTTTGATATGAATGGGCGTAAGCTAGTCACAAGTGGCTGATGGAGGACGTCCCACAAGCGGCCTCTCGACTGCAAGAGAGATGCGCCGGGAAGAATGCAATCGACGATAGAAGCCATATTATCATCGCTCGAAGGAAAGGAGGCAATAAATCATAAGCCTCTGTTTAAACTTCAAACTTTTATGTTCAAAACATGTGATTTAATGTTTAAACTATCGGTTCACTATTTAATTATTTTGTCTATTATTTAAAAACATATGTAAACCGTTTAAATATTTTGATTTAACTGTTTAAAAATATATGTTATTATTTAAATTGAATGTGCCCTCGATGCCTAATGACACCCCTTCCCCCGACGGCAACATCCCCTTTATTCACGACACTGATACCGTGTAAATAACATTGTATCTCATTTAATTATAACTAATGTTGTTTAAATATCATTTTCATTGTTTGATTTCTATGTTTACCTGTTCAAACAAAATTGTCTCACTGTTTAAATATCATTGTTTTTGGTTTAAATACCGTTGTCACTGTTTAAATAATAAGCGTTTTTGTTTAACTTTTTGTTTATTTATAATGTCATTTTTGTTTCTCAAAATGTTTAAGTACAACGTTAAGAGAGAATGTTTCTGTTTAAATATCAAAAGTACTCAAATAAGTTTGTTTCATTTAAAATATTTAAACATTTACAATGCCTACTCGGACGTTGGACACTTGCGACTCGATCCTCTTTCTTCTATTAAAAATGACGAACATGAAGATTTCGGCTTTCCTTAACAAGTATCTCTACCTTCGAATGTATGTCCGGGCATAAGTAGGTCTCCCATTTGTTTGCTTGCTCACATCGGTTGCGTAACATGCGCATCAACTTGAACCTGTAAAACATAGAACACGAACAATTAAACAAGGTTAAACAAAAACAATGATATTTAAATAGAAGAAATTATATTTAAACTATAATATTAGAAGTTAAACAAAGAGTGAGATAGTTAAACGTAGACAATGATGTTTGCACAGTAAAGAAAAGCTTTTAAAGGATATGAACAATTCTCAAGTGATCAACATCAAGTAATAAGTGAAAACTTTCTTTTCTTGCTCAAGTCAAAATGGCCGCTTAATTGCTTGCCCGTCATCCTCCGCTGGAGAATCCTCCGCATTCATGCAATTACGCGCGTATTCCAACTTAGGCAAGAAAATATAGTTTAACTTGCTGCATGATTGTGGCTGATTGATTCTCCAGAAGAGAATGATCATGAGACATTCTTTATGGTGTGAAGCGAATATCCTGGACACATGAAGAAGAAACTCATCCAAAAAGAATCAGAGGAGGAGGAGGATGAGGACGAGGAGGAGGGGGTGTCTAGGGGAAGGGGTCTTCCTTCTCATTTATGGTGTGAAGTCCATAAGACGGTTGACGCTTCAGATCCGAGAAAAAAAAAGGAAAACGCACGGGGGACAAAGCTTGACTGATAACGAGGAAGGGGTCTTCCGATATTTATGTTCAATTTTACAAAATTTAATGGCGTCATTAATTCTTGTGCACGGGATACCATAAACGCACCATCTGCCACCTGCCAACACTTGAGTTTAAATGAAAAAGATCAATATTTTAAGCGGATACGTAAAGTGTTTAAATGATAAAGTAAAAAGTTAAACGGTAATACAAATATTTAAAGATAGACAAAAGAAATTAAATGGAGAAGACAATGTTTAAATTTAAACGCAATATATTTAAACGTGTACTTGCACAGTTAAATAATAATTAACTTATACAACTAGATAAACATAAAAGAGAAGAACTTTATAATGAAAGAACTCGTTTTCAGTAGGATTTGACAATGGCACATCGTCTATCTCGACAACTTAATCGAGTACAGCGCATTTGAAGATGAAGTACATGTGACACATCCGCTGGAAGTCAACCACGTTTTCTATTGGGCAAACCATTTTATATCCATCGGGTGTGATAAACTTCATCCTAACAAGGGAAACATCGAGACCCCATCTCTCACATATCTCAGCTAACACCGATCCCCAAGAAGTCAGCGCCGTTAACATTAGCACTCGAATCGAAGAAATTCTCACCTTATTAGGAAATCGGCAGAATTCAAATCGAATAAACCAAATGAGGAGGAGGAGAAGAAGAAGAAGAAGAAGAAGAAGAAGAAGATGATGAAGATGAAGATGTGATGAGCCTTCTAAACTTTGTTTGACAAAAAGCAAACAGAAAGTAAAAAAAAAATGCAAAATTGTATGTATAAAGGTCAAACATGATGTGATTGGGCGGTTTTTTCCCACCATTTTCAAGGGCAAAAATGAAATTTCATAACATGGACCCATTTGAAGTGAATGGTAGGGGGTAAAAGGGAACTTCAACAATAACGGAAGAGTTGTCCGGGGTTTGCCAAAGTTGGATGGGCTCTTTTGGAATATTTGAAATTCACAAGGGGGTAAACAGTAATTTTTCCTTTTATTTGTTTTTTACATTGATTTTCTTTTCAGTTTCCAAGATCCGGAAGTTTAATTTTAAAATTTGGATTCTTCCTAACACCCTTGATTTTGGATTTTAAAATAATTAAATCCTTATCCAGTGCACATCCATTTTTTTATAGTTTATATTTCATTTTATTTATTTTATTTTATTATTTTTATCATTATCCAATCAATTTTTTATTTGAAACTCAAATTTAATTTTTTATTTTTTTATTTTTTAAAAATTTTTTTAGCACGAATAAGCAGAACAATTTGTTTATGTATGGATCATTATCATCAAATTTTATTTAAACTCAAATTCAATTTTTTTTATCCTGGTAGTTATAATGCTTAAAATTTTATTTAAATTAAAACTCCCTTTTTTTCCTGTATAAACAAAGTGCCCGTCGTAGTTTTCTCATGTAATCTATTGAAGAGAGGAAAGTACGAGTATTTTCATACCGTTGAGCCTTTAGTCTTCATCCCAATCATCTCAAATTAAGAATCTAACTCTGTCGTTTATGTTTATTCTTCCCATAAACTTTATTCAATGTTTTTATAGAGAGTCAATTTTCACCAATTTTGTTTTTGGAGGATTTGTATGCATGTATTTTGCAACACAACAAACCCTAGCTTCACTTTTTTTTTTTTTTATTACATCTTGAATAACATGCGTATATATATATTATCTTTCCTTTCAAGCATCTTGAATGCCTTGCCTTCTCTCTTATTTGTTATATATATATTTTTTATTTTCTTCGTGCACATGGAACACCACCGGGGTTTTTTTTACAATCATCTTGAATGCACCTTTTTTTTATTTATATATTTCTTTTTGGGCATCTCGAATGTACGGCATCCTTTCTCTTTTTATTATTATTATTATTTTTATTTATTTTTCTCCATTATCAGCCTTCATGAAAGGCGCCATGCACTTCATTATTTATTATTATTATTTTATTTTTATCCGTGAACACTATACTTTTTTTTATTTTATTATTTTTTCCTTTTCCTTCATCCATGAACACCATGCTTTTTTCTTTTATTTAATTATTGTTTCCTTTTCCTTCATCTAGAACACTGTGTTTTTTTTACCAATGGCCTTTGGGTCAATTGGTATCGGGTCCCTTGCGTAGAGTGTTCATTTCGGAAAAGACCTAAGATCGAACCTCATGTCCTCGCAAGGTGAGGGCGCATGGGTCGGTGTTGAGTCTTACTCCCCATACATGCACGTCCCTAGGTTCTCAAAAACTATGCTTTTTTTTTTCTTTATTTTATTATTATTTTGCTTCATCCGTGAGTATCATGCCTCTCTTTTTTTATTTCATTATTATTTTTTCTTTCGCCCATGGGTACCATGCCTTTTTTTTACTTATTTTTTCCTTCTAAAGCATGCTCTTTTTCTTTACTTCTTTATTTTACTATTATTATTATTTTGCCTTTGGCTGGCAGTCAACCCAAGCTTCATTTCAATAGTAGGGAATTTTTCCTTTACCCATGCTCATATATATATATATATATATATATATATTTCTTCTGAACACCACATCCACCTTGCACAGCATGTAATCTTTAATTATACAACCAATTCCTTTTTTCATAATACAATAATTTGTTCTTTTTTATTTTTTTATTATTTATTATTTATATTTTTTTATTATATTTTTTATAGCTTCTCCAATGGCTCCCACCATAAAAGACAAGCTAATAGAGCCCCTTTTCAAACCGTATGATTATCAAGATAAAGCTCCAGATGAGATATCAATTCCGAGACATTATCCCATCGATTCCAAAAACTTAGGAAGACCCATCCGCTATTTGGAAAGTGATTTCAACGAGTGGAACAATATACCATCTGCCTTTCATGAGATAGGTGAACTAACACCTAGTTATTTTCATAAGGGAAAGGGCGCAGCAGGTTATATTACTGAACCCAAATGAATCCACTGTGTCAGATCTCAATTTGAAGACACTTGGCCATCGGGTAAACACTGATCCCATAGCTGACTTATGGACTGGAAGGTCCCTTTTCATTATTATAGTGCCTATCCACCAATGTATGGAACATGGGCTTCTATAGTGATGAAGAGATCATCTGAGACACTTAAAAGGGCAGGCATCCTTAGTGTTGTCGCAATATCAACAAGGACATATGGATTTTATTCATCAGTCATGAAAAGTATTGCTGAAAAATGGTGTCCGAGGACCGACACATTTGTGACTCCTTTTGGAGAGATTGGAGTTTCTCTATGGGACCTCAAGTGCATTGGAGGCTTGCCAATTATAGGAGAATTCTATGAAGAGTATGGGCCTCCAAATCACATGCTCTATTCTGAAGAGGCATATCCCTCTGTTTTGAGAGACCTGTTCAACATCTACCAGTGGATTAGTGATGCTACTTCAACAAAAACAGACAAAGTTACCCATCTTCAATGGACAAATTTTTTCTTCAAGGATCAACACGGGAAAATGAAACTTGCAGTAGACGATGATGGTCCTCCTCCTCCTCAAGCCTGAGAAGAGTGCAGGCTGGCTGCCTTCCTATGTTTATGGCTTCGTCGTTTCATCCTGCCTTGTAGAAGTTCTTTCCTTCGTCCTGAAGTATTTGTAATGACAACTAAACTAGACAAAGGTATAAGGCTATCTCTAGCCCCAGTTGTGTTGGCGTGTCGAAACTTTACAGTTTATATTTATTTATCCTAAAATGTAGTATTTAACTACATTATGTAATTAAAATTAATTGACCATAATTTGGTATTTAGATAAATTAAGACTAACACACTTCAATCTGACCATCTTATATATTATTCTTTATTATTTATTATACATATTTTAATAAATATTAAATTAAAAATCAGGAAATTAGTTAACAATGGCAATATGGCATAGAGTAATAGCAATTTTTTCAATGCCTTTTGATCCAAATCCAAGACCATCCCGGTAGCCCCCAAATAGTGGATTAACTAATATTATTATTATAAAAGAAAATAAAGAAAAATAGTATTTCAAATATAAAAAAGATGGTGTGGTGGCCCATGCCTAATTCTGTTAATCTTATTGAATAGAATCAGATGGAGAAAGACAAAGGAAAATAAAAAGAAAATAAAGAGAGGGGGACCCAATGGATAAAGACAAAGGAGGGAGAGAGAGAGAGAGAGACGTACTAGCCTACCAGGAGGTGCCGCGAGCATGTGATGCGAGGGAAACAAGCAAACAATAGTCGATCTGACCGAAGAGTTGAGATAAAGTCTTGATTCTGCTTGGCATGATGTGTGTTGGTTGCCCTTATTTTAAACAACGTTAATTGTATGTGGCCTCTTTTATTTTTAACAATCAAGATGTGGGGATAAGATTAAATGTTAAACTAAATATTTTAAAAATAACCAAATTAATTTGTTGGTGTTACGAAGGGGCGCCTAGGCCCATGCATCAAGCCATCTACCAAGGATCAAAGGTGCAAGCCTTTGCAATAGTGCCAGCCTGAACACCTCTAAAGGCGCAGGCTATTGAGCCTTGCGTGCCTTGCACTTGAGCATGCCTTGACAACCTTGGATTAAAGTAATGCTGGGTGGACTATATAATATTGACAACACCCTTTGCGTGTTTACCGGAAGTGCACGGATTGTCGAAGTAATAAAAGTACCCTGGTGAGTGGGTAGTCATATCCACAAGGAATAGTGATTAGAAACATAAGAATTACTATTTAACTATAGTGAAGATGAATCAATAGTGGTGTGAACAATATCAATGCAAATAAAAATAAAGAAAACAAGAGAGAGAGACGCAATAAAATGATAGGAAAGGCAATCGACAGAAAGTGGGGTACCCAGACATTGCTCACCCTAGGACTATTGTTTCAAGTGCAAAACAAACCATTATGTCTCTTAACTAATGCTCAAGTGAAGCATGGGCGGAGCAGAATAGTGCTCCCTCCCACTAGAAAATCCAGGTGAGTATTCAGCCGATGCACTCAAAATCCTAATTAAGAAAGCACGGTCTAAGCACGACCATGCTTATTCTGTGTCAGGCTCGAGATCATCCCTTTTAACTCTTGATTCTAGGGTTTCACTCTTATCTTTGTTCCGGACTCTTCTCTCCACTGGAAGGACTTTGATATGAGTGAAGATCAGGCTTCACCACACCTTTTAAGGGCATTAAAGACGAGTTGGAGGCACAAGGGAAGTGAAGTTAGCATATCAGAGCTCGACCAAGAAGATCATCTTGAGAAGGAGGGAGTCATGTATTATTCATTTAGATCTTTCTCTTTCTCTTCCTTATTGTACCGATCCATGAGGGGTTAACCATCCATGATGCGCCAGGATGTGAACTATGATGCTTTGTATACTTTGACTACTTGCTTTTAATGTCTGCCGAGGTTTTTCAGATTCATAAGTTTAATCTTATGTTGTATAACTTGATGTGTTAGATTTTCACAGTTTCTTTGGTAAAACTCGGTGTATGGATTACCATAGTTGTGATTTCTTATATGATTGCAAAACTTGATGTGCTTGAAATGCACAATTATCTTGGCAAAACATGGTGTACATGGAAACATAGATGCAACATTTCTTGTGAGCACACTTGAACTTTAGAATGTACCTAGTAGGCTTTAGAAGCAAGTCAGCATGCTATAGCTCGATAGAAATCATCCCAGGGCATTGCTATTTTGTTATTAAAAATCTCGTTCCTAATCCACCTTTTATCTCCACCTGTTCTTTCCTTTATTTGTTTGTTTTTGTTCTTAAAACCAACCCAAGTCTTGCTCAAATTAACATTGGAAGAAAAGTAAATACTTTAAGTTTAGTCCCTATGTTTCGACAACCCTACCCTTCACGTGGTACCACTGTATTACTTGCGTAAGACCCATACACTTGCGGAGAGTGCATCACAGAATGTTCCCTTTCCTCTCTAGTGTGATTTATTCTACCTCCACATTCCAAGAGTTCTTTACAATTAAAGCAGAGTGAAGCGTCGAGAGTTTCCTCTTTGCTGGAGCTTAATGTGATTAGGGATCCTTCACCTGAACCAAAGTGTTTGATCTAGATTTGGGAGTAGGGTTTATCAATTAGAATCCCTAGAGCTTTGAGTTGCCATACGTGGTGTGAAGCATCGAGTGTTTTCTCTCCACTAGGATCTTGTAGGGGACTAGTCATGGTTGACCTTAGATTTGGGACCTTGTGCTTTTGGATTTCCATGACTCATTAAATCTCAATTAGCCAAGCATAGTTTTAGTCTTGCACTTGAAACAAGAGTCCTAGAGGGAGCATTGCCCGAGTACTCCACTTTGTCATTGATTGTCTCTTCTTCTTACCCTTTGCTTATTTACTTATCTTTATATTTTGGTAACAACTTGAGCACATTCACCAATCGATTTGTCACTTTATCTATTTAGCAAAATTACTTGTTTCTAGAGTCTATTCCCTATGGAGTTGACAATCCCTTGGGTACTGTATTACTTTGACACCTGTACAGTTATAGTACGCAAGCAAGTGGGTATCAGGTTTTTACCGTCGTTGCCGGGGAATAGGCATTTTAAAAAAAATTTACACATCGCTATTTTAGCAATTCACCATTTATTCTATTTCATATCTTCTATTCTTCTATCTTTCTAATTTCTTTTCTTTTATTGATTGCAGCTCCAGGTTATGACCCAAGGCAATCCTTTGACATTAGTTGAAGGTGATCTAGAGATTGAGCAAAGAATTCATAGATGTGAAAAGGAGCTTGTACAAGAATAAATCCCCTTGCGTGTCACCTGCAAGTGCACGGGTTTGTCGAAGTAATAAATTCTAAGTGAATAGGGTATCGTATCCACAGGGAGTAGGGAATAAAAATACTAAAATTACCACTTAACCAAGCAAAGATGAATAATGATTGTGTTGATAAAGTGTAATGTAAGCAGAAACAAAAGAAACAAGAATGAGTGGCCCAAGTAAATGAGAGGAAAGACAATCGATAGAAGTGGGATACTCTGACAATGCTCCCCCTAGGACTAATGTTTCAAGTGCAAGACCTACTATTATTCTTCCTAACTAATGCTAAATGAGACATGGAAAATCCTAAAGCACATGGTCCCAAACCTAAGTTCAACTGTGACTAACTCTACACTATGTCCCGGTGGAGAAATCGCTCAGTCTCAACACCTCACACTGTGTAAAGTTGCATGGAGTTCTAGGGACTCCAAGTGATAAACCCTATTCCTATGTGTAGATCTAACCCTTTGTTCTAGGTGAAAGACCCCTAGTTACAATTAAGCCCCAGATACTAAAGTCACTTTAACGCTTCACTCTGTTGCTCGAGCAACTAAGCCCCATGGGAGTTCATCCTTTAGTTCTTTACTCTATTATAACTGTAAAGAACTCTTGGAAATGGAGGTAGGATAAATCACACCGGAGGGGAAAGGGGACGCTCCGCTAACTCTCAACCCTAGTGTCACCCTAAGGAAGAAATCATTCAACAAGCATTCAAGATTGAAACTTAATTAAAAACATCAATTAAGGAAGGCATAATAAAAGGTCAAAGAAACATTAACATCCTAGGGTTTACAAAATCCAAGTACCCATTAGGGGGTTTAGCTCTACATGGAGCAAGATATAATCAATAATGAAATCAAAAGTAAAAACAAGTAATCCATAGGAAAACCCCCTCAGTATTCATGTCGATGGTCTTGTGGAGTAGTATCTTCTTCTCCAAAGGTCCCCTCGGGCTGAATCGCGAGCTTAAATAGGGCTATAATCGGCATCCACACACTTCTGTGGATTCTCCACACAGGTCTGTGGAATTTCCACACGGGCGTGGAGAATTTTCACACACCCGTGTGGATTCTCTGGAAACATGATTTTTCGGCTGGCTATGAAGAGTAACTACTACAGTGATTTGCTACAGTACTGCACCTAAAACTTCCAATCCCACACTTTTCATCAAGGCAACGTAAACATGCACAAGTTTATGCCATAGATCGCAACTCTTCTTCAATCAAAGGCCTTATTGGTAAAGATCTTGCTATCAATCCACAAGTTGGGATACGCACATGTGACGACCTTCTTGCCCCTCCAACTCATTGTAATGACTTGAATATATGGAGGTTGGCACACATTCAGGTATCTTAGAGCTCCACATGTGTCTTCACGTTTGTTCCTTCCAAGATTCCACCAAATAGTGCGTTCACGATCTACTTTTGGCTTTTGTTTTCTTAATACTTAGCTTCACAACCCTATATGCACAAAAGAACACAAATACACATGTATAAGCGCTTAAACCTGATAAAATTAATGCTCATTGTAAGAAAAGAACACCAAAGCATGAAAAGAGCATTCTACAAGAAAGCGAACTTTCAACACTAAATACCAAAAATCAATGCTCTAGCTAAAAACTTGAATAAAAAAGAACAGCAAACCCGACATCGTGTAAGTGTGTGTGAACTCACTCATGTAAACCCAAATTATACTCCTCAAAGTTTTAAGTACAAGGGACTTATTTATCTACAAGCATAACAACACAAAAGGATGGTAGTAGCTTCACACATCCTCTAAGGTAGCCCTTTCCGAAGCGGCCGGTAAGGTGGCTTTCACACTTTTGAGATGGTAGCTTTCACTCATCCCATGAGATAGCTCTTTCTCTCATTAGGGCATAACTAGTATCCGACTTATGAGAGTAGCTTCATACTTCATAGATGGTAGCTCTTTCCACCCCCAATGCACAACTAAGCAATCTTTTTTTTTCTTTCTTTTCATTTTACATTTTTTTTCCTTAGTAAAATAGAACAAGAAACAAAACTAATTAGTCCCTTAAACATCAAACTTGAGTTTCCAAAAGAGTTTTATGAGTGAGTGGTGCAACAAATATCAATCTGGCAAAAATGCCTAGAAATTCAAGTGAAAACTAGAGCATGAGAACATTTAATGTTAGAAATTCTCCTAAATTCAAAAATACAAACATTGCTACTAAGGTGAACCGTCATTGGCTACGTGAGCATATATGTCAATCAAAAGCTTGTGTAAAAGACATTTTCAAAGTGAACTCCCCCCACACTTAAGATCTACATTGCCCTCAATGTACATATGCAAGCACAACAGAAAGTATACCAATAAAGCAAATATGTTGGAGTGGCAAATGAAACAATACTTCCTTGACTCCTAGTGTTCTGTTTGATAGAGCTAAATCCTTGGGAGTAAAGGTCCAACAAGTTGTGAAGCAGACACGACCCACATTGGCCGTGTCCATGACTAGTTCTCAATTCCCATACTGACAAGACCATCTGTACTCATACACAAGGGGGTTCAGTGAAGCTCAATAAAAAGAAAACAACTCTAGTATATAAAGATAAAGCAATGAAATACAACTCGAGACAAGAATAAAAGATAAACTCAGAAGGAAGATCCTTTCTGAGTATAAAAGATAAAATGCAGAAAGAAAGAAATGAAAGGTACATCAAGTGTCAGTGTCGTCGGTGGTCGGCTCTGCCACTGCTGTCGGTGCTAGGTCGAATGGTGCCGGTGGATCTGGTGATGGTGATGCTGGTGGGGCCGGAGGGGTCCTCGGTCTCATGATGAAGGGTGAGGACACGTCTCGCTAAAATAGCTGCTGTAAGGAATCAAGACATGCCATCACCTTCGTGTGCTACACGGCTTGTGTCGCACGAACCTCAGCAATCTCAGTCCGGAGTACACCTACAACACTCTTGAGCCTCTCCAAATGATCATAGGGTTGGGAGGGAGAAGACATGGGCACTAGGGGCAGCTCTTGTGCTGTAGGTGGTGCCTCGGTCTCTATATGATCTGGCTGTGGCTCAGGAGTAGGCTGAGGATCCTCTCCTGTATCACCTTTACCCTCTACTATCTCTGGAATAGGTGTAGTCAATACATATACACTAGGGCTGTGTCTGCGCACCAATCCCATCAATCTCAATGTATCCATGACTAACTGTGAAGGCACAGTCATTTTCTCAGCCCCACATATGGCGTCTAGCAAACTCACGCCCATAAGGAGTCTAGTTATGTACGGGCCTGAAAAGATGACACCAACTCTAAAATATTGGCCCTGGTGGCGCAAATACTCGACCAGTATGTACCCTAAATGGATCGGATGACGATGTACCATCGAATAAAGATACAGTAGTTCCCGTCGGCTCAGCACTCCAGTACTGTCACCATGGCCATTCACCAACCTGCTGAGAATGGCATGAAGATAGCGGTACGTAGGTCGGGAAAGGCCTGTGGCCTTGGACAGCACTGGCTCATATTGTCCCTGGTCGCATAGAATGCTATACACTCTTTGAGGAGTCCAAATACCGCGGTAGTCTGTCGGAAGTCGCTCATACTCCTCAGTGGCCGTAAACGTCTCATCATATAGGCCTAATAGGATCAAGAACTGTGTGACGCTCATAACATGGTATTGCCCAAATACTCTAAACTGTATAGCGTCGATACTGTCAAATGTAGCATAGGACCTATTGAACTCAAATGAGGATAAAACCTCCAGTGTGAGTGCATGGATGGCTGGCTCTCTGATAAATTATAACCGCCTCCAACCACCCACTAAGACAAGATCCTCTACCTCATCCGCCAACCTATCTCCCTACTGTATATCTCGCAACACGCTCGTGTCTAGAAAGTGAGATTGTCCGAATCTCAATTTCGACAACTGCTCAAAACCGACTTGGTGCTCGAGAACAGCAAATCCCATATTCTCCGGCTCAGGGGATGACTAACGCGGACGTTTCTTAGCTTGCTTCTTTGACCGGAGTGCCATATCTGCAAAATTAAAACATAAAATCGATCAAAAACATTCAAAAATTTTTCCTGCAGAATTCCACACGGTCGTGTGGAATTTCCACAGGCCTGTGTGGATTCACAGGGCGTGAAACGCACGACCATATTCTAGAAATCTAGAAATACAACATCAAATCATTTGGAAACTCTTCCTAAGCATATATAAACAATCTAATTGATAAAATGAAGCAGCATTCACCATTCTTATTGATTAAAATAAAGTATGATGAAGAAAAGAAAGAATTAAGGGTTACCGATGAGATGAAGTTAGAAACTTGGAGTTTGGCCGGAAAATTCAAGCAAAACTCTCAAAATCAATTGTGTAAGATCGGGAGAGTGAGTACGAGTGTTCTTTGAGTGATGGGGAGTGTGAGAATGAAGAAGAACGAATGGATTTTAAAGAAAACCTGCGGCTCTTGCATTTTTGTACATTCACACGGGCATGTGGAAATTACCCACGCTCGTATGACTCCACAGGAGAGCCCACAGGGGCAGACGTACACCCGTGTGTGCTCTCGGCAAAACACTCAATACTTCTGAATGCAACCACACGGGCATGCAGAAATTACACACGCCCGTGTGCTCGACCCACAAGGGCAAACGCACGCGCCTGTGACTTCTCTGTCCAACCCGGGAAAAACTCTAAGTGTTTCACACGCTGGTGCAGAAATTACCCATGGGCGTGGACATTTACAGGGCCAGTTCACAGTAGCATCCACACGTCCCTGTGTATTATCGGGATGGGGGAGAGCTTTTCTACAGAGATCCATACGGGCATGTGGAAATTACCCACGCCCGTGTGTTTGTCATAGGGTCATCCACAAGGGGTGAGTCCACGTCCCTGTGTCTTCTCAGGAAAATCTCTAAGTCTCTGCAGGGTGATACAAGCCCGTGTGGAAATAACCCACGGGCGTGGACCATCACAAGGTCATTCACAAGGGTGAGTCCACACCCCTATGTCCTCTAGGGATGAGCTCGCAATAGAGACCCACGGTCGTGTGGAAATTCCACACGGCCGTGCGTTTTCTCTAAATGCCTTAGAAAACTCTACATGCTCTATAGAAAATTCCTGAACATATAAATACACTCAGAGCCTACCTTATCATACAAAATATACTAGGGAAAAACACGATAAACTCGCTCAAATGACCAACAACTTCGCTATAAATATTTAAACACACGATAACACCAAAATGTCCACGAGAAAATCACAGCAATAGAATCTAAAAATCAAGACACCAACACTTAAATCCTTATTCATGCAAACACTAACTAAAAATTAGGAAAACAGTAAAAACTTGGGTTACCTCCCAAGAAGCGCTTGTTTAACGTCACTTAGCTTAACGTACCTTGTTTTACCTCACGGGGGTTCATAGATGAAGGTTCTCCTCTTACCCATGACTTGGAAGCATGATGAACATAGCCTTTTGAAGGTAGAGGGAGATTTGTTGAGCTTGTTACCACTTAAGGGTTGATCACACTTGTTCAGTTCTTGCGCATCCCCAACAGCCTTGGGGTGTTTCTTGTGGCGTTTCCTCACTCGCTTCATCTTCTGGAGCATCTTTTTCACGATCTTTGGAGTAGATGGTACCTTCTCCTCTAGACCAAGCATCAACACCTCTTTGTTCTCCAATTCTTGGTCTAGCAACCTCGCGTACGGGTCCGGATTCAACATTTCCTTCACATATTCATCGATTAGTTCATCAGTAATGTCAAGAAAATAAAGAGTATCATCAAAGTCGAGAGAATGTCGCATGTCTTCGGTGAGGTGGTATGTGAGCTTGTCATCTCCAACCCTCAGTGTCAACTCCCGCCGTCCATATCGATAAGTGCCTTAGAAGTGCACAAGAAAGGCCTCCCAAGTATCAAAGGAATATCTGCATCCTCATCTACATCCAACACTACAAAGTCTACAGTAAATATGTACTTGTCCACTTTGACAAGTATGTCTTCAATGATGCCCCTCGGATGTCTCACTATTCGGTTTGCCAATTGCAATGTCATCCGAGTGGGCCTAGGTTCTCCCAAGCCTAGCTTCTGAAAGAACGAGTATGGCATGACGTTGATACTAGCCCCCTGAAATCCGCCAATGCCATCTCTTCACCCAAATTGCCAATGTTGCACGGAATCACAAAGCTTCTAGGGTCTTTCTTCTTGTTTAGCATATTCTTTTGTCACACCGCCGAACAAGAGGCATCTAAGATCACAGATGCACTCTCCTCTAACTTCCTTTTGTTGGTCAAAAGATCTTTCAAGAACTTGGCATACCGAGGGATTTGAGACAACGCCTCCGCAAAAGGAATGTTGTTGTGCAATTGCTTGAATAGACCCAAGAACTTCTTATATTTCTTATCATTTTGGTCGTTCTTCAATCTTGAAGGATATAGGTTTCTTAGCTTGTAAGTTGGGGGTGACACCTCCTTCTCTTTGTTAGCTCTCTCCTCAACCTCCACGATGTCGGGTGCTTCAACATTGGTCTTCTCACTTGGAAGACTACCCTCAACCTCACGATCACTTCTCAAAGTGATCGCAAGGTTCCTTGTGGTCTCTCTGATATGTGTAGATTCTCTGGAAACCTGATTTTCGGCCGGGTGTAAACAGTAACTGCTACAGTGTATTGCTACAATGATTTGCTATAGTAACCTACTACAGTACTTCCAAAACACTCCCAATTCCACACTTTTCATCGAGGCAACATAAATGGGCACACGTTTATGCCGTAGATCACAACTCTTCTTCAACAATCTCCTCATTAGTGAAGATCTTGCTATCAATGCACAAGTTGGGATACGCAAATGTGAATGACTTCGTGACCCTCCAACTCATTGTAATGACTTAAATATATGGAGGTTGGCACACATTCACGTATTTTAGAGCCCCACTTGTGCCTTCGTGTTTGTTACTTCCAAGATTTCACCAAATAGTGCATTCACGATTTACTATTGGCTTCTTTTCTTAATACTTAGCTTCACAACCCTACATGCGCAAAAGAACACAAATACACATGTATTAGAGCTTAAACTTGATAAAAGTAATGCTCATCGTAAGGAAAGAACACTTCGCATTCTTAACACACAAGCACTTATCACTCATGTAGCCAATAGCTGTTCACCTGAGGTGTAAGGATTGTATTCTTAAGTTTAGGAAATTTTGAACATGGAATGCCATCATGCTCTAGTTTTACTCAAAATTCTTAGAAAAATTTTGTCCGATTTCCTATCTTGTACACTACTCACTCATTAAACCCGTGGAAACTCTAGTTCAATATTTGGGATTGTAATCGCATTATTTTAGTTAAAAAAAATAAGATTGGAAGTTATTTTTGCTTGTACAGAGGGGTTGGAAAGAGCTATCACCTATGATGTATGAAACTAATCTAATAAGTCAGATACTAGCTATGACCTAATGAGAGAAAGACCTATCTAATATGATGCCTGAAAGCTACTACCCCCGGTAGAAAGCGCTACCACCTCGAAAGTGTGAAAGCCACCCGGGAGGCCTCTTCGGAAAGGGCTACCTTAGAGGATTTGTGTAGCTTCTACCTATCCTTTTTGTCTACAGATAAGAGTTTACTAAGAAGCACTTTAACGAGTGGACATTGGGTTAACATGAGTGACTCTAAACATACACGCATTCAAATTTAATTTCTTTTTTATTTAAGTTTTTGGTAGAGCATTGATTTTCCCATTTATTGTTCGATATTTTCCTTACTTCTAGAATGCTATTATTGTATAATGTTCAAAAACCTAAGGCCAATTGACACGACTGAATTGCGTGTGAACTGCAAGTGCACGAGTGTCGAAGTAATAATTATCTCGGTGAGTGGGTAGTTAAATCCACAGAGAACGGAAGTATTAGTATTAACCAATTCTCAGTTATCTATTCGGAATCAATGAATTATGATGAAATGGACTAATTGCAAGAAAAGTTAGTAACCAAGCAAACAGTCAAGAAATAAAGTGATGGAGTTCTCAATTACTAAAGATGAGGTACTTGGGCGACTTTCCCCCTAGGATCTTCCATGAAGCTTGAGATTCACTAAATCCTTCTAAACGGAGTCTAATGAGTCAAGGAAATCCAAGAACAACTACTCCTTGTCTCCAAACTACTGGTACTAGTCCCCTACAAGGTCCCGGCAGAGAAATTGCTCAATCTCAACGCCTCACACCCCATATGACCTCAATACGCTCTAGGGATACCTAAGAGTGAAACCGATTCCTAAAGTTAAATCCAACCCTATTTCCAAGCGAAGGATCCCTAACCCCCTACAAGATCCTGGCGGAGAAATCTATCAATCTCACACCTCGCATAAAATATGGTTGCATAGAGAATAGGGAATGCGGAGATAGGAAACACTCAATCGGAAGGGAAAGGGGACACTCCACTATCTCATGACTCACCCTCTCAACCCTCTTTAACCTTGATGTTCTAACTCTAATTGAGACCTCTCCGATCAAAGTAATAGATCAAGCAATGTAAATCAATCAAGAAGATCAACAACACATGGAAGCAATGAAATCACAAGGTTAAAACTCAAATCAAGTCAGATTAACTAGAAACATAGAGCAAATCAATAACAAAGCATAGATCTCAGGGTTCACATGCCCAAATACCTACTAGGGTTTAGCCCTCCATGGGACGAGTTACAAAATAATCATGAATACAATGAAAAGTAATGAAATCCATAGAGAAAAACCCCCTTGAATTCGTGTAGATTGGCCTTGGTGGGTAGTTCAACATCTTGAAGGATTCCTCTCCGAAGCTAGGTCTCCAATGGCTTCCCAAATACTACGATGACAAAGGAAAACTATCAAAGTTGGTGAAAAACACCCTCCAAATTGGCAAAGACCTCCTCTCGAAGCCCTAGCTGACTTGCCCTCTGAGTACTCTCCAAAAGCTCAGCAAAAAGTCCCCGAAAAATAGGGCAATCGGCCTATTTAAAGCTCAGAATTGCATCTGTCATGTGCCCTCACGCGCCAGTGTGGATTTTCCACATGCTCATGTGGGCTGTAGGAATTTCCAAGCAGACACGTGAACAATAATTTTGCTATAGTACTACAATAGTAAAATTGCTACAATACTTTGATATAGTGATTTTCACAAACACGATCCAAACATTCTCCTCTTGAGGCCACATAATCGGGCTCACGATCATGTGGTAGGTTATAAGACTTTTCTTCATTGACGCGCCTTTGAAAGGTCTTGCAATCTTCATGAAGAGAAGGAATGTGAAGATGTGACTGTTTTTGTGCCCTTCCAACTGGTGAATTGACTTGAATCTCCTTGGAAGCTAGCACACATTTCCTTATTCACGAACTCCACTCATGTCTTTGTCATTTGAATTGCACAAGAACACTCAACATCGTACCTTAATAGCCTATCTTTGCTTCTTTTTGAATCATTGACACGTCCGTATATGCATGTAAACCGTAAGTGCACAGGTGTCGAAGTAATAATCCCAGATGAGTCTATCGTATCCTGACAAGGTTCCCTTGCATATATCCCGCAAGTGCACGGGTTTGTCGAAGTAATAATCCTGGGTGAGCGGGTATCGAATCCACAGGGAGTAGGGAATAAAAATACTAAATTCGATTCTTAGCTATGTAAAAGATCAATGATGATGAGTGTGATAATGATTCAATTCTCAACAATAAAAGCAACAAGTAAGAGAGCAAAAGTAAAGAAGGGGATAAGGCAATCGACAAAGATGGGGTACCCGGATAATGCTCTGCCTAGGATAATTGTTTCAAGTGCAAGAACCCTCTATTATGCTTCCTAATCAATGCAATGGTGAGTCGTGGAAATCCTTAATTACATAGTCCCAAATCTAAGGTCAACTATGCCTAACTCTATATACATGTCCCGGACGAGAAATCGAACAATCTCAACACCTCACACTCGGATAGAGTTGCAATGAGCTCTAGGGATTCCAAGTGATAAATGTCTTCCTAATTATAGACCTAACCATTTGGTCCAGGTGGAAGGTCCCTGACCACAATTGAGGCCTAGATACTAAGATCACCTCAACGCTTCACTCCGTTGCACGCGCAACTAAGCCCCAGCGGAAGTTCATCCCTTAGACCATTCAGTCTATTATGGCCGCAAAGAACTCGAGGAACGGAGATAGAATCTATCACGCCGGAGGGGAAAGGGGACGCTCCTATACCTCTCGACTCACCCTCTCAACCCTCTCCAACCTAGCTTTGTCTAACGCTCGTGGTGTGTCACTCTAGGGGAAATGTTCATACAATCAAGCATTCAAGGTTGGAACTCACAATAAACATCAATTTATTGAAAGCATAGTAAAGAGGTTCAAAGAAACAAATACATCCTAGGGTTCACAATACCCGAGTACCCACTAGGGGTTTAGCTCTCCATGGAGCTAAGTACAATCAAAGAAATAGAATGTAAAAGCAATGAATCCATAAAGAAATCCCCTCGATAATCGTGTCAATGGTCTTGTGGAAAGTCCTCTATTCGTCGTCCAATGATTCCCTCGTCCGGTATAGGTTACGCCTCAACGGAAGCTCCCCTACCAATCTTCTTCCTAAGGAATGATGATGTCGTAGCCATAGATCCTCTCCAAAACCTTGGCCAATACCCCTCGAAACCCTAGCCAAAGCCCTCTCTTAAGTTGGGGAAAAGATGGAGAAAAGAATACCAAAATCGGTGCTAAATCAGCTTTAAATAGGGCTGGAATCGGGCGACCACACTGGAGTGGATGCTCCACGCGCCCGTGTGGAATTTCCATACGGGCGTGGATAATTTCCACACGCCCGTGTGGATTCTCTGTTTCTCTGGTTTCTCGGCCGGCTGTGAGCAGTGTTGCTACAGTATATGCTAAAATGTTGCTACAGTGCTCTGCTACATTATTTGACCTGAATAGCTTCCCAATTCCATACTTTCATCGGGGTAATGCAACGGGCACACGTTCACATCGTGGATCACTTGCTTCTTCAATGGTGTACACATTGGTGGAGCTCTTGTTCTATGTGCATAAGTCGGAATACTCGAATGTGACTGCATTTGTGCACCTCCAAATGGATGTGCCCACTCGAATACGAGGAGGTTGGCACACACTCTAGCATCTCACACCTAACCTATGTCTTCGCGTTTGAACCTTAGCAAGATTTCCTCCAAAATTGGTGCATTATGATCCACATTGGCCTATTTCCTTCATACTCGGCCTCACAACCCTACCTGCATAAAAGTAACATAAAAACACATATTAGTATAAAAACCCGAGAAAAGTAATGCTCAATATAAGGAATGAACGCTTCGCATTCGTAACGCACAAGCACTTATCATATCCACAGAGAGTAGGGAATAAAGACACTTAAGTTGTTTCTTAACTAATGTGGAAGACGAATAGTGATAAGTGTGACAAAATATGAAATAACAAAAATAAAAGAAACAAGATAGAGAGCACAAGTAAAGGAGAAGGTAAGAAAATCGATAAAGATGGGGTACCCGGACATTGATTCGCCTATGACAATCATTCCAAATGCAAGAACCCTCTATTATACTTCCTAATTGATGCAATAATGAGTCATGAAAATCTTTAATTAAATGATCCCAAATCTAAGGCCAACCATGCCTAACTCTATACATGTCCCGCAGGAGAGATTGAATAAGCTCTCAACCTCGCACTCGCATAGAATTGCAATGAGCTTTAGGGATTCCAAGTGATAAACCCTATTCCAATGTATAGACCTAACCCTTTGGTACAGGTAGAAGATCCCTAGCCACAATTAAGCCCTAGGTGCTAAAGTCACTTCAACGCTTCACTCCGTTGCACTCGCAACTAAGCCCCAGCAGAAGGTCATCCCTTAGCCTATTCACTCTACTATGGCCGCAAAGAACTCTTGAAACATGGAGGTAGGATAGATCATACCGGAGGGGAATGGGGACGCCCCACTACCTCTCGACTCACCCTCTCAACCTTCTACAATCTAGCTTCGTCTAACTCTCATGGTGTATCACTCACTCACAAGAGTTACCAACAAGAACTCTCAACCTTAGTGTCACTCTAGGGGAGTATTTATACAATCAAGTCCCCAAGATTGGAACTTACAAAAAACATCAATTAATTGAAAGCATAATAAAGAGATTCAATGAAACGAATACATCCTAGGGTTCACAAATACCCAAGTACCCACTAGGGGTTTAGCTCTCCATGGAGCTAGATACAATCAATGAAATCGAATGTAAAAACAAAGTATCCATAGAAAACCCCCTTGTTAGTCGTGGCAATGGTCTTGTGGAGAGTCCTCTACTCGTTGCAAGGGTCCCTTTGTCCGGCCTAGGATACACCTCGCCGGATCGGTGTCGACGAAAGCTCTCCCACTAACCTTCTTCTAAATGGCGCGCGATGTCGGAGTCGTAGAACCTATCCAAAGCCTTAGCCAATACCTCTCAAAACACTAGCCGCCACCCTCTCCAAAGTTGGGGAAAAGATGGAGAAAAGAATGCTGAAATCGGCGTTTAAAGGGCTGGAATCGGGAATCCACACGCCCATGTGGGCGCCCCTGTAGATTATTCACACGGGCTTGTGGAATTTCCACACGGCCGTAGTAGATTCTCTGATATCCTGTTTTCTCGGACGACTGTAAATAGTGCTGCTATGGTATTTTTGCTACAGTGTTTTCTACAATACCCTGCAACAGTACTGCCTGAAATACTCCCGAATCCATACTTTCATCGAGGTAACGTAAACGGGCACACATTTACGTCGTGGATCGCCTTGCTTCTTTAATAACGGACATGTTGGTGGAGATCTTGTTCTATATGCACAAGTCAGAAAGCTTTGAATGTGACTACCCTTGTGCCCCTCCAAATAGTTGTGCTAACTCGAGTATGAGGAGGTTGGCACACATTCCTTCATCTAGAACCTAACCTATGTCTTCGCGTTTGAACCTTAGCAAGATTTCCTCCAAATTAGTGCATTACGACCCACATTGGCTTCTTTATCTCATAATTGGCCTCACTACCCTACCTACATGAAAGTAACATAAATACACCCATATTAGCGTTAAAACCTGAGAAAAGTAATGCTCAACACAAGGAAAGAACACTTCGTATACTTATCGCACAAGCACTTATCAAACTTCCCCACACTTAAGCTTTTGCTTGTCCTCATGCAAAGATTAAAACATTATATGTATAGATTTAGGAAACATTGGAAGTGCTTGGCCTTAGGTTCACCAAAGCATACAAAGAGAGCATTCTACAAGCAAGGAAAATTTTAGCACTAAATACGAAAAATCAATGCTCTAGTTAAAAACATGAATCGAAAAGGACAACAAACCCGAAATAGTTTAAGTGCCTGAGCTCACTCAAAACAACCCACAGTATACTCCTCATAGTTCTAAGCACAAGGGACTTATTGATCTACACAAAGTAACAAAAACATTTCAAAGGTGGTAGTAGCTTCACACATCCTCTAAGGTAGCCCTTTCCAAAGTGGCCGCTAAGGTGGCTTTCACACTTTCGAGGTGGTAGCTCTTTCTACCGGAGTGGTAGCTTTCACCCATCCTACGAGATAGCTCTTTCTCTCATTAGGGCATAACTAGTATCCGACTTATGAGAGTAGCTTCATACTTCATAGGTGGTAGCTCTTTCCACCCAACAAGCACAAATAAGAAATAAAACTATTTTGATCCTTTTTTTTTAATTAACGAAAGAAACAACTATACTTAGTCCCTTTAACATCAAACTTGAGTTTCCAAAAGGGTTTCAAGAGTGAGAAGTACAACAAGTGTTAAACAGGCAAAAATTCCTAGAAATTCAAGCAAAAACTAGAGCATCAGGATATTCAATATTAAAAAATTCTCCTAAACTCACGAATACAATCATTGCAACTAAGGTGAACTACCATTGGCTATGTGAGCATGTATATCAATCAAAACTAATATAAAAGATGTGCGCATTATGAAACTCCCCCCCCACACACTTAAGTTGTACATTGTCCCCAATGTACTCATGTAAGCTCACTCATAATGTATATTAATTAAATTCAAATGTGGGATAAGCAATTAAAACAATACTCCCCTGACTCCTAGTGTTGCATTTGATGGAGCTAAGTCCTTGGGAGTGTTGTTCCAATGGGTTGTGAAGCTTACACGGATAAGTGCCGAAACACCTTGGCCGTGCCCATGACAAAGTTCTCAATTCCCATGATGACAAGACCATCCGCACGCATACACGAGGGGGTTCAGTGAAGCTCAATAAAAATAAAACAACTTGAGTATATAAAAGATGAAGCAATGAATACAACTCGAGACAGCAAAATAAAAGATAACTCAGAAGGGGAGTCCTTTATGAGAATATAAGTCCAAAATATAAGTGCAAAAGTAAAAGAAATGAAAAAAACAAATCAAGTGTCGGTGTCATGCTCTGGCTCCTCTACTGCTGTTGGTGCTGGTGATTAAGTACATGGTGGGTCAACCGGTGCTGGACATGCCAGGGAATTTTTTGACCGCATGACAAATGACGAGGCGATGTTTTGCTCAAAAATCCGCTGTAACATGTCGAAACATGCCATGAACTCTATATGCTGTGTGGCCTGCATAGCCTGAATCTCAGCAATCTCTGCTCGGGCCTCAGCGACCTCTGTTCGTATCACCCCCACAGCACTCTCAAGACTCTTAAAATGATCATGGGCTCGAGATGGTGAAAACATGCGTAGTGGGGGTGGATCCTTTGCCATATGAGGTACCTCGGTCTCCATCGGTGCTGGCTGAGGCTCGGGGTAGCTCAGAAGCCTCGGCATCATCATCCTCCTCCTCGGCTATCTCTAGAACCGGTAGCACCAGAGCATAAACCCTTGTCCGAACCCTGCGAACCATGACCATCAATCTCATTATTTCCAGGCTTAGGGCGTAGGTATACTCATATTCTCGGCCCCGCGAATCACGCCCAAGAGACCCATACCCAGAGCTAATCTCGTAATGTATGGACCCGAGAAGATTACTCCCAATCTGGCATACTGGCCCTGATGTCGAATGTACTCAGTGACGATGTGCCTTAGATGGATCGGTATGCGCTGCATCATCGAATACAGGTACAGAAGCTCCTGCCGGCTCAGAACGCCAGTGCTATCACCACAGCCATTCACCAACCTATTCATGATGGCATGTAGATATCGATACACAGGTTGGGAAAGACACGCGACCTTGGACACCCCTGGCTCATACTGGCCATGACCACATAATGCTCTGTAAGCTCTCTGCGGGGTCAAAGCTCTAGGATAATCTGTCGGTAACTGAGAAAACTCCTCAGTGTTTGTAAATGTCTCCTCGTACAAGACGAGCCATAGTGAGAACTGAGTGATACACAAACTATAGTGACATCCAAGTGCTCTGAACTGAACAACGTCGAGGCTGTCAAATCTCACATAGGATCTGTCGAACTCAAATGACGACAAGACCTCCAATGTAAGCTCATGGATGGCTGGCTCTCTAATCGATAATAACTGCCTCCAACCACCCACCGAAACGAGATCCTCGACCTCCTCTGCCAACTCATCTCCCTGCTGCAAAGTCTCTCAGTATACTCGTGTCCAAGAATCGAGTCTGTCCGAACCAAAGTCTCGACAGACGCTCAAACCGAGCTTGGTGTTCGGGGATGGTGAATCTTATGCTCTCGGACTCAGGAGACGACTCTCGCGGTCGCTTATCAGCTTGCTTCTTTGACCCGGGTGCCATAATTTGCAAAATTAAAAAAAAATCGATCAAACAAGTTAATTAAGGAATGTTGCAGAAATCCACACGGTTGTGCAGAATTTCCACACGCCCATGTCGATCCGCGGGGCTTGAACAATGCACGGCCGTGCCTCAAAAATCCACAAATGCACCATTACATCGTTGCTAACTTTGTGCTAAACGTATACAATCATTCTAATTATAGAAACAATGCATTATTAACTGATTTCAGCGATGTAAGTCATGAATTTGCGAAGGAACTGAAAGATATGGCTTACTAACTAGTTGAGATGAGAGAACTTACAATCAGCCGAAAAACCAAACAAAATTCTTCCAAATCGGCGATACAAGGACGGGGAACAATATAAGACTGCTCTCAGATGAATGGAGGTTATGAGGATAAAGAGAAACAATAATCCTTTAAAAAAAACTCGCACCTCTTGGCGTTTTGTACAACCGCACGGGCGTGCGGAAATTACCCACGCCCATGCGCCTCCACAGGAAAGCTTCACAGGAGGCAGGTGCACGCCTCTGTGCACTCTCGGGAAAACACTCACTACCTTTGAACACAAATACACGGGCATGTGGGAAATACCCACGCCCGTGCGCCCGACGCACAGGGGCTGCCGTACGCCCCTGTGGCTTCTTTGTCCACCCGAGAAGAATCACTACTAAGTGTTTCATACGCCCGTGTGGAAATTCCGCACGGGCGTGGGCATTCACAAGCCCAACTCAATGGGAAGCCGCACGCCCCTGTGTCTTCTTGGGATGGAGAGAGCTCGTCTGCAGAGATCCGCACGGGCGTCAGGAAATTACCAACACCCCGTGCGTATTTCACAAGTTTGCCCACAGGGGCGAATCCACGCCCCTATGTGCTCTCGGGATAGTTTGCCAAGTCTCTGCAGGAAATCACACGCCCATGTGGAAATTACCCACGGGCGTGCGAGAATCACAAGGTCGTTCACAGGGGTGAGTCCACACCCCTGTGCCTTCTCTGGATGAGCTCGCAATACAAAAACCACGGGCGTGTGTTAATTCCACACGCCCATGTGTTTTCTCTGGAAGCCTTAGAAAACTCTGCAGGCTCTGGAGAAAATTTCTGAACATGTTTACACACTCAGAGCCTGCCCTAATATGCAAATTATAGCAGTGAGAAACATGATAGATAGCTCAAACGACCAAAACTTCGTCAAATTCACATGAAAACAAATGGTTAAATTACAAGTCCACAAGAAAATCACAGCAAAAGCATCTACAAATCAAGACACCAACATTCAACAATTTATTCAAGCAAACACTAAACTACCAAATTAAGAAAACACTAAACACTTGGGTTTCCTCCCAAGAAGCGCTTGTTTAACGTCACTTAGCTTGGCATACCTTGTCTTACCTTACGGGGGCTCATAGATGAAGGTTACCCTTTTACAGATGGCTTGGAAAAATGATGAGCAAAGTCTCTTGAAGGTAGAGGGGGAATTATCAGGCTTGGGACCACCTAGCTCTATACATGATCCCAAATCTAAGGTCAACCATGCCTAACTCTATACATGTCCCGGAGGAGAGATTGAATAACCTCTCAACTTCACACTCGCATAGAATTGCAATGAGCTCTAGGGATTCCAGGTGATAAACCCTATTCCAATGTATAGACTTAACCCTTTGGTCCAGGTGGAAGATCCCTAGCCACAATTAAGCCCTAGGTGCTAAAATCACTTCAGTGCTTCACTCCGTTACACTCGAAACTAAACCCAAGCAGAAGGTCATCTCTTAGCCCATTCACTCTACTATGGCCGCAAAGAATTCTTGGAACATGGAGGTAGGATAGATCACACCGGAGGGGAAACGGGATGCTCCGCTACCTCTTGACTCACCCTCTCAACCCTCTCTAATCTAGCTTTGCCTAACTCTCATGGTGTGTCACTCACTCACAAGAGTTACCAACAAGAACTCTGAACCCTAGTGTCACTCTAGGGGAGTATTCATACAATCAAGTCTCCAAGATTGGAACTCATAAAAAACATCAATTAATTAAAAGCATAATAAAGAGATTTAATGAAACGAATACATCCTAGCGTTCACAAATATCTAAGTACCCACTATGGTTTTAGCTCTCCATGGAGCTAGATACAATCAATGAAATCGAATGTAAAACCAAAGTATCCATAGAAAACCCCCTCGTTAGTCATGGCGATGGTCTTGTGGAGAGTCCTTTACTCGTCGCAAGGGTCCCTTTGTCCGGCCTAGGATACACCTCGCTGGATCTGTGCCGACGAAAGCTCTCCCACTAACCTTCTTCCAAACGACGAGCGATGTCGGAGCCGTAGAACCTCTCCAAAGCCCTAGCCAATATCTCTCAAAACCCTAGCGGCCGCCCTCTCTCAAGTTGGGAAAAAGATGGAGAAAAGAATGCTGAAATCGGCTTTTAAAGGGTTGGAATCGGGAATCCACACGCCCATGTGGGCAACCCTGTGGATTTTTCACACGGGCGTGTGGAATTTCCACACGCCCGTGTGGATTCTCTATTTTTCTGTTTTCTCGGCCGACTGTAAATAGTGCTAGTACGATATTTTTGCTACAGTGGTTTCTACAATACCCTGCCATTGTACTGGCCTGAAATACTCCCGAATCCATGCTTTCATCGAGGTAACGTAAACGGGCACACATTTACGTCGTGGATCGCCTTGCTTCTTTAATAACGGACATGTTGGTGGAGATCTTGTTCTATATGCACAAGTCAGAAAGCTTGAATGTGACTGCCCTTGTGGCCCTCCAAATAGTTGTGCTAACTCGAGTACGAGGAGGTTGGCACACATTCCTGAATCTGGAATTCGACATTGTCTTCGCGTTTGAACCTTAGCAAGATTTCCTCCAAATTAGTGCATTACGACCCACATTGGCTTATTTCTCTCATAATCGGCCTCACAACCCTACATGCATGAAAGTAACATAAATACACCCATATTATCGTTAAAACCCGAGAAAAGTAATGCTCAACACAAGGAAAGAACACTTTGTATTCTTATCGCACAAGCACTTATCAAACATCAAAGCATTCACAACCTACTTGCATAAAAGAACACCCAATACACAATATGAGACATATACCATATCTAAAATGATGCTCCATGCATGTAAAACAAGTATAAAAACATGCTTACTCAAGCACTTATCACCAAGTACTTCCATGTCTCTTCCTTGATGTTTTAATGTGTTTATTTTGTTGGAGGACAAGCAAAGGCTTGTGTATGCATATTAATTAGTATGATTTACTTACATTGAATGTGTTGATTTTTTTAGGTTTTATGGCTCATTCTTGTGTTTTTATGTTCTTTTGTGCATTTAGAGTTGTGAAGGCATGTTGAGGAGAAAGAATGCAAAAATAGGTCATGGAGATTCTTTTTGAAGTTCTTTTGTGAAACATAACTAGCAAGATATAGGCCGTGATTATACATGAGGGTGTGTGCCAACTTTCGAAAGTGTTCAAGTAAATTGATGTTGTAGAAGGGCATAGAGGCAGACACATGTTCATGTTCTGGGTTGTTCAAAGATTTCAAAATCTCTCCACATGTTTATGGATTTTTCACATGGCCGTATGGATTCCCTATTTGAGGCTTTAAATAGCAGGTTTGAAGAGTTATTTGAGGACTTCTTTCCTATCTTTAAGAGGGACCGCGACTAGGGTTTGGTGGAGGTTTTTGCAAGGTTTTGGAGCACTTCTACACCATTCAACATTGATTTTCTTTGAAGGAGAGTTATTGGGGGAGCTTTTGATGATATTGATTCATCATGGTATGCCCTAGGCTCGACAAAGGAGTCTTTGGAGAAGATGGAGTGGCTCTTGGAGACCATCATCACGGGACAAAAGAGGGTTATCTTCAAGGATTGTTTGCACTTTCATTTGAACTCATCTTTGATTTTTTATTGGTCCATAGAGAGTAAACCCCTGGTGGATACTTGGACATGTAAACCCTAGGATGTATTTGTTTCTTTAACTTTTATTGTGATTCCTTTAATTGAGTATTTATTTGAGTTTCAATCTTGTGTGCTTGATGTTTAGTTTCCCTTACAGTGACACTAGGGTTGAGAACCTATTCCAATCATCCTTTTGACAAGCGACCATCACCATTAGGATTAGATTTACCAAGGTCAAAGGGGATTGAGAGGATGAGTCGAGAGGTAGCGAAACATCCCCATTCCTCTCTGATGTGATTTATAATACCTCCACATTCCAAGAGTTCTATACAGTCACAACAGAGTGAAGCACCAAGAGTTTCCTCTCTGCTGGGGCTTAGTTGTGATTAGGGATCCTTTGCCTGGACCAAAAGATTTGATCTAGATTTGGGAATAGGATTTATCACTTGTAATCCCTTGAGCTTTAAGCAGTCATACGTGGTGTGAGGCGTCGAGAGTTTTCTCTCCACCGGGATCTCATAGGGGACTAGTCATGGTTGACCTTAGATTTGGAACTTTGTACTTTTGGATTTTCATAACTCATTAAATCTCAATTGGGGAAGCATTGTTTTAGTCTTGCACTTGAAACAAGAGTCCTAGGGGGAGCATTGTCAGGGTACCCCACTTTCTCATTGATTGTCTCCTTTTCTAACCCTTTGCTTATTTACTTATCTTTATATTTTGATAACAAATTGAGCACATTCATCAACTGATTTTTCACTTTGGCTATTTAGCAAAATTACTTGTTTCTAAAGCTTATTCCCAGGGGATTCAACTACCCAACCCCTGGGTATTGTATTACATTGACACCCATGTACTTGTGGTACACACGCAATGGGTGTGTCAATTTTGACTTTTTAATTGTACATGTATAGCGAGTTTCTTGCATGTATTATGTTACATAATGATTGCTGAGGGATTCAATGTCCTAGTACACTGGAGGTTCCGGGTGCCGGTGGTCCCCCGCGGGTATTAGGGTTAGCTCTAGCTCATCAAACATTGGAGCTACCCTAGCCGAGACACCTTGTGCCAAAGACATCATAGGGGCATCTTCCGAATGGAGGAATCCATACTTGATTAATGCTACAACAAGAAGATTTTGGGGTAGTCAACATCCGAATATAGCAGACCAAATAGAGTTAATCTTGTACTTTTGATTATCCATACTTGTTCTTCTCCTGGGGGGGATCCTTGCTCGAGGCCTTCCATTTTTACCAGCTTATTTCAATCTTTGATTTTTGAGTGGTGTTTTCTTGCCTTTTAATTTGTTTACACATTTTATATTTAATTTTTGTTTATAATTTTAAAACAACAAATCCTTCAATCAATCGACTAGATAGTGTCAACTAGGAAGAAGTAATAGTAGACCTTGGGCTTATTACTTGATGACCTGTGCACTTAAGGCTGGGGAGTCATGCGTGCATTTTCTAGCGTGTCGCACAACTGCCATCACACATCATTCACATTTGAACTCCTTGATAAGATCCAAGGCATATTTTCTTTGAGACAAGATCATTCCAACTGGCTGCTTGATTGTTTTTATACCTAACAAATTACAAAGTTCATCAAAATCTTTAATCATAAATTGAGCATTCAAAAAATTCTTTATTGAATCTATTTCACTCTTGTCTATTCTTTCTACAAGGACGTTATCAACATAAATTGCTAGAAATACCTATGAGTTTTTTTGTGCTATTGCAGAAAAAAGAGTAATCATTCTTTTAATTTTTGTAGCCCTTTGATCTTAAGGCATGTGAAAGTTTAGAGTAGCATTATCTTAAAGCCTGTTTCAGACCATGTAAGGATTTGTTTAGTTTGCAAACAAGTTGTAAATATGTAACATGTAGTCCTTTTGGTATCTTCATATAAATTTCTTCATTTAAATTTCAATGGAAAAGGCATTACTCACATCTAGCTCTGAAAGTGGCCAACCTTTTTTTACTTGCTGCTACAATTAGACACCTTACTATTGTAATCTTTACAACTGGTGAAAAGGTTTTAGTGCCTTGTTAATGTGAAAAAACTCTTACCACTAACCTGATTTTAAACCTTTCAATTGTGCCATCAGCTCTATGCTTGATTTTGTACATCCATCTACAGCTTATTGGCTTCTTTCCAGGAGGTAATTTCACTATCTCCCAAGTTTTATTTCCCATCTAAGGCACTAAATTCCTTTTGCATTGCTTCTTCCCATGAGGGATTAATACTGTTTCTTCATATAATGTTGGCTCACATGCTTCAGTATTAGTTGAGAGCAACCTTTGGATATTTGTGCACAAAATAGTATAAGAAATATGATTTGAATATTAGAAGTGTTTGTTAAGGTTTGAGGCTAATGTAAGAAGCATAAATTTGTCAAAACATTGTTTTTACACCTTGTGACATTTGTAAAATGTAATCATGGAAGTAAGAAGGTTGAGAATGTGGCCTTGAGCTTATACTAATTATAGGAACTAACACAAGAATAGGGACAACTAATGAGTTTTGTGGTATTTCATTTTTATAATGAATAATGGGACATGTAAGAATGAGAGTTTCCGCATTGGAAATTAGAAGAATAGTATCATCTGAATAAGTAGACTTATGAAAGGGAAATATACTTTCATGAAATATCACATTCCTAGAAAACTGCATTTCATGATTTTTGAGATCATGAAGCAATTATCCTTTCTTTCCAAAAGGATAGGCTGCAGTTTATCTAAATTCTTACAAATAGGTGACATATAGTAGAGGCAATGAAACACTTTTAGATGTGAGTAATTAGGTATAGCACCAAATAGTATTTCACAGGGAGTTTTATTACCTAAAATTTTTGAAAGAAATCTGTTTATGAGGTTAGTTGCTATTATAACAAATTCAATCCAATATTTCAAAGATAATTTTGATTGAAACAAGAGTGATCTTGAGGTCCCCAATAAATTGATGAGTGCTTTTCATATAAATATTTTTATACCCTATTCAAGTATATATCTTGTCTTTAAGCATTTATTTGTTGCGATTTGATGTTACTATGGGTATTATTGTGTAATTATGCAGGAAAACAGGCTCTTGTTCAAAAGAACAGGATTCGACACAAGTACAGTGTGAAAAGAGGTCAAAACATAGTGTAGCACATCACTATAGCATAAAAATGCAGAAGAGTTGGAGGAAGAGCACTGCAGCAAATCACTGTAGCACATATTGGAGGAAAAGGATGGTTTTGGTGTCTAGATCACAAGCGTGCTTGTGGGAACATGGGCCAAGCACGCCCATGCTCATCCTGTGATTTTCTCTGTTTTGGAGAAATTGATGAGCACGGTCTTGTTTTCGAAAGGGCACCTTTTAAGCTAGATCTAGGTTATTTCTTTGGGGATATTATTTTTTTCTTCCTCTTGCGGCGGCTGCCAGGGTTTTCCCCAACACATTTCTGGGACTGGAGTGAATTTATGGTGCAAGAATGCGAGAGGGGCGGATCTTAGCCGATGGAACTTCATCAGAGCACCGTCGAAGTGGTTTGCAAAGCAAAGAGAGGAGTCTTTCGTGACTTCTATTTCTTTTGTTTTCCTTAGTATTGTATTGATTTGTAAAACTATGAGGGGCTAACCATTCTCCGGTGCCCCGGATCTATGAACTTGGATGTTTATGTGTTATGTTGATTTACTTGCATTTAATGTCTACAGAGTCTTGACGCATTCTTGCATTTATTAATGTGTTTGCATAACTTGGCGTGCTTGTTTTGCATTATATATAATTATTGATTTAAAAATACTAACTAATGTTTTACTAATTATAATCATAGGAAAATACTAACAATAAGATCTTAATTATGGAAAATGACACTATATAATTAATAATTCAATAAAATTTACTTCCACGAGCAACATCAATTACATGCTTTGCCAACATCCAAACAATCATGATAATGATTTTCAAATTCACTAACAATTACCAATTTAAGTACTAACTAAGCAATAATATTTGAATGATGTAGATGACATAATACTTATGCACAAATAATCTCTAGGTTTGTGAGGATAAATTAACGTTACAATTTATTTATCCTCACAAACAACATCAATTATTTATTTTTACCAACATGTTAAGGATTTACAAATTCAAAAATTATTACAATTATAAGCAAACAAATTTATTTTAAATATTATACAAATTTACCTGAAATTCATTCCAATAGAAGTCCATTGTCTCCATAGAGATATTCTTCCAACTGTAGCCATTCTAATCCATTCTTTCCTTAAAGATGAATATAATTTTTCGAGCACAGACATCTGAGGGATGCAACCTACAAATATACAAAGATAATGAATAAATTAAATACCTCATTATTACCAATTGTACATAAAAATATAGCAATTTTAATACTTATAGTCCATTCACTAGCTTTATGCGTGGTCTTCTTGACTCATAAATAGTAAGGGGAAAGCAATCCATGGATGATGTCTGGGTATCTCTAGCATGCATAGCAGGCTCACCATTAGGGGTAACCCCTCCACTAGCACAAGGAGTAGAAGCAGAAGATGATGATGATCCCACACAAGCATTAGCAACAGATGAAGGTAATGGCCGCGACAATACATAAGGTGTAGAAGTAACTGGAGCTGGCGCATCACGTGCTATCGAACGTAAACTGTCATAATGTTCACCATGCACAAGCCGACTCCTCTGATCTATAGGTGAACCCATATGCCTCAACTGATCAGGTGAACCACTATAACTTGAACTTCCTTTACAACCCTTCCCTCTCATTTTGCTTGAACAAGTACTGTTATATAAGAAAATATACAAATACATATCAGAAGGAATTAAAAAGCAACTTATGCTATTATTTTTATTATTTGTTTCATATTATTTGTTTCATTACTTTCACGAGTTTTATAAAATATATTACCTTAATTTACTCGCTACCACTTTCAATTTCATCAAACTCATCATCTTCATCATTACTTTCAGATTCAAATATAGGATCATCTTCAACCTCAATTTCTTCATCATCAATTTCAATCAATTCTCCACTTGGATCATTTAGAGATTGTTCTTCATCATCAACATTGATTTGTATAGATGAAACTTCCATTTCATCTTACTGAAAAGGTTCTTCACATGCTGTCGATGTCTTCAGTTGAACTTGTTTACGAAGCTCTATAAAATATCTAGCTTTTACTTTGAACACTACCCAGCAGTCAACCTTGTCACATTTTAAACTAGGATATGTTGCATAATTAACTTGAATTGCTTGGGAGGTAAGAACAAACGGTTCATATTTGTTGAAGAATCGCTTATGATTGACATCCACTAGTTTATATTGTTGATGACATTTTGGACCCACTTTAGGTGCTGGATCAAACCAATCACATTTAAATAAGATTGTTCTCTTAATTGGTAATCCCGGGCACTCCAAGCATAAAACCTCAACTAATTGGCCATAGTAGTCATTTTCATATGTAGTATAATTCGTGACCTTTATACACAACTAATTATTGTTGCAGTATTTGAGCAATGAGTTTTTGTGTGAAATTTGTAGCCATTTACAATGCACCCATCATAAGACTTATAGCTCCTTAATGGACCTTTTGATAAGTCCATCAAGAATTGGTTGGGCATGCTTTTGTAAGGATCATGAGCAAACCGGTAAAACTATGCTGCAAATTCATGTTCTATTTTTTCATCAATGTGTTGATTCTCCGCAATTAACTCATCAACAAAGATCCTGATACATTGAAATAGAACCTTATATTAGTATATAGGCAGAGGTGAAGTACGTAATCTTCTTAATAAAAAAAAAGTAGTCATACTTGGTGAATGGTTGCACTTTTGGACAATTTAATAAGATGTACATTTGTGCTGCCAAATTGGTGAATTACTTGGTGAATTAACCAAATTGTTCTTCTGCATCTTCTCCACCATCATCATTACGGGGTATCTTTCGATGCCTTGTCCTTACATGTGGTTCAAAATAATGTGCGTAAAATGATGTCGCTTCCTTAACTAAGTAGGCATTGCATATAGAGCCTTCAACTCTTGCTTTATTTCTCACATTCTTTTTCAGTTTTCTGAGATATCTACAAATTTATATATACATTTAATGAGTTAATTGATATGATTCAAGTAGAGAGTGCACAACAACAATTTAATGGTTTTACCCCTCAAATGCATACATCCATCGATACTGTACTAGACCCGCAATCATGCTTCAAAAGCCAAATGCACCGGAAGATGCTCCATTGAATAAAAAAAGCTTGGGGGAAATATACGCTCTAATTTGCAAATAATTAGAGAAATTTCTTCATTAAGCCTTAACATGTTTTCTTGTTGGAGTACAGTCGAAGTGAGCTTTCTAAAAATATTTCTCATTTCTGTTAATGGCTGCCAAACATTTGATGGAAGCAATTCCCAAAATACTATTGGGAGTAATTTCTGCATGAAGACATGACAGTCATGGTTTTCATACCAAAAAGCTTTAGCTTTCGCATATCAACACATCGGTCTATATTCGACACATATCCATCAGAGAATTTAAGATTGTGAAGCCATTCACAAAGCACAATTTTTTATTTCCTATCAAGAGTGCAGCATGCTTTCGGATATTTTTCGGTAGCATCATCTTTTGCTAAGGCATGTCGACAATAGAATTACTTCAAATCTTCCATAGATTTAGTATTATCTTTACTCCTTCCTTCCTCATTCATAACAGTGTTGAATATATTATCAAATACATTTTTTTCAATGTGCATAACATCAAGATTGTGTCAAATGAGATTTGTCTGCCAATAAGGTAACTACCAAAAAATGCTCCATTTTCTCCAACCAATGATCCTAGCAATGCATCTATTAATCTCACATGCACCAAAATCTACAACACTCCTCAAGCCCAAATCTTCTATTTCTTTCAAGATCTCATCACCAGATGGAATAGTTGGAGCTGTCTTTATTACTGTTCTATTTTTCTAGAAAATTGTTTTGTTTCTTCTGAACAGATGATTATAAGGTAAGAACTTACGGTGATTATCAAACCAAGATTATTTCCCACCTTTTGTTAGAGTGAATGCATCTGAATCTTGTTTGCAATATGGACAAGCAGTCCTACCCGCAGTGCTCCACCCAAACAACATTTAATATGTTGGAAAATCACTTCTGGTCCACATAAGAGCAGCACGCATCTGAAAATTATTTTTCTTTGATGCCTCATAAGTCTCAACACCAACTTCCCACAAATGCTTCAATTCTAGAATTAGGGGTTGCAAATACACATCCAACATATCCTTCGGATTTCTAGGGGCACGAACTATTATAGTCAAAAACATATACTCCTCTTTCATACATATAGAAGGGGGTAAATTGTATGGAGTGAGTATTACTGACCAAGAATAATATTGTTGACCTGATTGCCCAAAAGGTTGAAATCCATCAGTACACAATCCCAATCTTACATTTCGACTTTCTGATGCAAATGAAGGATGGGTACTATTGAAATGCTTCCACGCAGGGCTATCAGAACAATGACGCATAACCCCTTCTTCTGGCTCATGTTCTGCATGCCATCTCATTTCTTTTGCTGTCGCATTTGATGCATACAATCTTTGTAGCCTTGGGGTTAAAGGAAAGTAGTACATCTTCTTGCATGGAATTTTTTATTTTTTTATTTTTAGATGAACCAACTCTTCGCTGCTTATATCTAGGAAACTTACAAAGTTTGCAACTCATTAATTCACTGTCTTCTCCCAAGTATATCATATACCCATTATGACAACAATGAATCTTCTCAACTGGTAGGTCCAATCCTTGAACTAACTTCTTTGTGTTGTAGAAGTTATCTGGCATTACATTATAATCAAAGCATCCCTCTATCAAATGATGTTCTGCTTTTATGTTTAACATTCTTGCAATAGCCGATAATTGTAAATGATTTTCACAACCTATCCACACCTCCTGGTTAGAAGCTCTTAGTATTTCAAACAATTTTTGAGCCGCTGCATTTGGAGGTTCCTCTGTATTAATATGAGAGAAATCAGGACCTGTAACGTCAATGATCATTTGTTGGCATAGATTTTGCGATAGTGGTTCAACATCCAAAACTGATTCATTTCCCACATCTTGTCCATGAGTACTACTATCAAACATAGAAGGTTCTCCATGGAGAACCCACAAATAGTAGTACGGTACAAATCCATACTTCATAAGATGATATCTAACGGTGTCTTCCATGTGAAAAGCTCGATTTTGGCACTTGCGATGATTACATGGGCACTTAATTTTGATACCATCCATACACTCTGGATGCATTTTTGCGAAATCGATGAACTCATTTATTCCTCGCAAGAAATTGGGATTCAAAAGTCCATCCTTAAGCCTAGTATACATCCAACTCCTATTTGCAGACATGTTACTAATAGTTCTGTGTCAAAAATGAAAAATCAGTCAACACACTCATTATTAGCTCTTAAATTCATTAACTAAAAAATAAACAAAAAATGAGAATAAAATGGTCATATAAAAGCTAAGTTGTTAGCTAATATCAACTAAAAATGTACAGTTGACCCATTAGAATAACTATTTCAAACATCAATAACTGGTTCAATTATATAGCTCACTTGTGCAATAGTTTGTTAATGAGATCCTTTTAAGAAATACATCATGCAATTTAGCAATTAAGAAAGCAAAAAACAAATATGATTTTCACAGGAAAGAGGTGATACCTTCTCTTTACCAACAAACAATTGAGAACTCAACTATTTTCGGCCCATCAAATCTCGCGATATGCAAATAAAACTGCAGCAACAAGGGAAATGGTTAGACTTTCATGTACAGGAAAAACAAGGCAGAATAGACAGAAAGAAATTGATAGAGAATTATGGCACACCAGCAAATGGGTGGGTGGTAACCAAAAATAGCATAATCACGAAAATAAATAAATAAATAAATAAACTCTCCAGAAAGACTCTTAGATTATCTAAAATAATAATCGCTCAATATAATATAAGTTTTTAGTGTGTTTTGATGCTTTTACTAGCCTAAGCTTTTAATGTGTTTTGTTTGTTTTTGTTTTTCTTCAAGCTTTTTGCTCTTTATTAAAAAAAAAAATTCTAAGCTTGACACTTGTTAAAGTGTTCTCATACGGTTTCTAGAAGGAACATAATATTCTAATATTTTTTGTTAAAAACAAAAAATCTTTTTTTTCCTCAGAATTAAAAGTGAAGATACAAAAAAAAATTAATTTCATTATTCTGATCTACAAAGGTGTCATAAGCTTTATCAAGTTTATACTTTATCAAGTTTAGTGGAGAAATTTGTAGCTGTATTTTATTAAGCTCATTATTACAAGTATAGAAACTAAAATAGTTCGTGAATACATATAAGTTTTCAGTTTGAGTCAACAAACCCTTGCAGAGTCACCATACAAACAAGAGATCGAGATGCAATGAGAAGAGACCTGTATTAATAGTTCAACAGTAATTGGAAAATCATGAAACATTAAACAATAACTGCAAATAATTCAGAATAAAAAAAAAATCATCATAGGAACAGAAAAAGGTATCAATGAATTATTCACAAAGTTATTAAAAAGTTAAAAATATCAAACATCAACAGTCTTGAAATGCCAAACATAACACAGTAGCAAGAATAACTTAACCAAATGTCTGGATAAACCAGAGTTTATCAAATTACATGTTATTCTACATTACCAAAATTATCTCATTTTAAAAATCTTGTCAATATAGTCAATGTCCATCTCCCACCTCACAAGTCTTACTAAAAGAGATAGGTTTGCCTATATACTACTTAATTACTGTAGTCTTCAATGAAATGTGTACAAATATAAGAGGGTGCGCTATAATGTTGCCATGACAATTGTATAATTTTGTCACAAAAAAAAAGATAGAATTTCAGCAAACTACAACATAAAGGACGTGATTTGCATGTGCATGCAGAAATGCTCTAATAATTAGATTGTATACATAAAGGCCGCAGATCCACAAGGCGTGAACCAAGTAGACCTGCAAGGCCTCAGAACCTGATTTAGGACAAACAAAACTATAACAAGCCAACTGGGTTACAGGATTACAGACTCTACAAAGTACACAATCCAAGATACAAGAAGTATATAAAGTACAAAATACAGGAACATAGTGATAGACAATGACAAGGACTACAATTTTACAACAGGACAAGCAACATCTATAGGCAGTCTTTCAAGATCCACCACGGTCTACCACTCTTGATCTGAAAAGGATTTAAAACAAATCCATGAGCTCACTAGCCCATTAAGTAATCCAGAAATTGTTTTAAAACAACAGGGTTTATAAATCTCGAATTCAGATATAAAGAATAATTCAAAGTTTAAACATAGTTTAAACTAATACAAAATATGTAATTCAACAGAGGTATAGTTCTCAAGTAATACCGCTATTTAAGAATACTGTAATCAAAAGAATACTAGATTCTATGTTTTAAATCAAAAATATAGAAAATTTTCTAAATATGAGCATAAGTTTCCAAACCATAGACTAAATCAGAAATCACAAAAGTAACTTTTCAAGTATACCGGATTTTCAGAATAGCACAAGTCTCTGAATTCACAAATTAACAAAATACAGAGTATAATATTCTAATAAAAGAATATTTCCAAGTAAGTCGTTCACCAAAATTTTGAAAACCAGGAATGCGAATATGAAATTTGTACAAAAGTCAATAGCACCAAATAGCATTATCAAAACCAAAGGATAAAAGCATAGATAACAAAATCGAGAGTATGTCTCCAAATTCACTTTATCCTCGGTGACAGACCCGAGCCCAAAATAACAGAAATCATTTATTTACCCTCGGTGACCCGAGACTGAATACCAGGTGGCCGTTGATTATTTCACCGAACGAACACGGTGCGAAACTGCAGTCTCATTTTCCCAAAACTACTTGTCGACAAGGTCAGGGTTTAACCCTCCACTGATAGGGTTGCATATCGTTCATTTGGAGACCAAAACATTCAGATACAAAATATTTGCAGCGTACAAGTTCAAAATTTTCTAAAATTTTCCAGGCTGACATATACTTAGAAATATTGATAAAATTCAAAAATACGCTTTAGGGACAATAAAAAGATAAAAAAAATTTAAAACCTTCAAACATCCACTGTTAACCAAAGCAAAAATAATAATTTAAAATACTGAGTATAAAATCAATGTTAATCAAATAATCAATAAACAATTAAATAAGGAAATACTTATATTCCTCAAATAGTTAAGCATAGATAGGAAATAATTAAAATCTAAATAAGGCCCTTACAAAATTTCAGAAATTTTATAATCTCAAAATACGAAATTTTACCAATGGATTTCTTACAAAATTCATAACAAATTGTTTTGTAGGCTAAGTTCAGATTTTTCGACATATCCACAATTCAAATATCAAGAATCACTGAAATAATAATGTAAAGTTTCCAAACATACCCAACTTGATAATCCAAACAATATCAAAAATTTTGCAATTAAAGCTTGTCACAATAATGGGTGTGGATTAGTTACATGCTACTCATCAAACTCCAACTCATCCAAACTCCAACTCAAACCTCATCAAAATCCTAGGGACATGAAACCAATTCTAAAGTCTCAATAAATACTCCTAAATGAAGTTCCAACATACATGAAATTCTCATCAAGTGTAACAAAACTGATCATCATAATCCAAGAGTTTCAAAAATACACTCCTTTGTTGGGATGTGGTAACATAAGGCATGCATGTTTATAAAGGTTCACTACCATGAAAGAGAACTTCAAATTGAACATGACTAATGAGAACCAAAGATCATGATTCCAAAATAATAAAGGACATGATAACACCAGTGAGAGTATATATATATATATATACATATATGTTTAAAGTACCATACTACAACACCAAAACAAGCCAAATATAAAGAGGATGCCTTTAACCCACTCTCAAATTTAAGGCTTAAAACTTAAGCATGCCCATACATAAACATTAGCTATAAACCCATGAATGGTTGGAACTTGGGATTTACACATAAGTTTAAGAGTGTAGAAAGACTTAAGGTTGCACCACCAAATCTTGAGCATGTGTACCAACAAGCTAGCATGGAAACCAACCATCATAAGGATATTGTCATCACTTAAAATACCAACCTGAAAACTTAACACTTTCCAACATATATGCAAGAAATGAAAGGGCACTAAAAATAAGAGCAACAACATGTTAAAGGGCAATACAATCAAGTAGAAGGAAGACTTACTTGGTGAGATGAGTAAGAGGAACTACACTATCAAGGTGGCAGCCATTAAGGAGAGAAGCAAGGTTTCTCTTGAAGGTAGGTTTAAAGAGAAAAGTGGCGACCAACTCCGGGCTATTCGGGTCACAAGCTTTCAAGAAACCCAAGCATTCTTTTACATTCCCCATCTTGAGAAGATCTCTTGCCGAAGTTTAACTTCCGGCGATAGAAATACTCATGTAGAAAAGCATCTCACTAGATCGCCAATGGATTTGCATCTTGAGAGAAAGAATGCCTTAGTTTAGAACAAGACATGCACTCCATCTACTCTCACTCTCTTAAAGGACTGCACTCTCTTCTTGCTAAAGAGATCTAATATGGAGAACTTTCTTAGTTGCCTCCAATGCTCGCCAGGAGGTGCGGAGGTCGAAGGTTTTTCGGTACCGGAATTACATCTCTCTCTCTCTCTAGAAAATGGGTAGAAGATGGGGAGTGGGGCGGCTAATGTCTTTGCTCAACATGCAACCAACAAGATGGCAACAAAAATTCCACCAAACAAGGCTTAATACAAGGGTTAATTAAAGGGTTTTGCTTGGGAAAAAGAAGGCCATGAATCCTGTTGAGATGTTTTTTTTTTTACAAATAAATGGGGATAAAAAAGCTAGGGCCCACAGTTGTACAACTGCTCAAATTCAAATATCATAACCCTGGCAAGAGAAAAAGAAATAAAGCAAGTTATCATACCTTATAAATCAATGTACCACCAGAAGAATCAGGTTGGCGAAGTGTAACATTTGAAATGACACCATTAGCTGATAAAATAGAAATAGCCCAAGGCCCTTGCTGAGAAAATGATATGATCTTCATTGTGACATCCTAAAAATAGAAATGATCTGTTATAGATGATAAAGGTAACAAGTGGCTTCCAATATCGAACATGATAAAAAATTGAATTGGTTAGTATAAACGAACTATTCAATTGTCAACACTAGCTAAGCCACTAACAACTTATTTCAAATCACAGAAGATCAAAATTATCAATATTGAGCGGCACAAATGTATATATTAGAAAACTGGTTTGCCAAAGAAGCTAGACACTAGTTACTCGTGTACAAAACTGGCACCTTCACAAACAATACTATCAAAGAATAATAAAAGAGATTTTGCAAGATCTATCTATTGAATATTATTCAATGTTGCAGATACTCTATTAAAGCATCTTGTTAATGACAAATTCAAATATGAAATTTGGAACGATAGAGAATAATCTACAGAATACAACCCATCCTACCGTCTACAGCTTGAAAATGAAAATATTATCACACCACTTAAAATTTTATCATGGATGTTCATCTTGTTCTCCAAAAGCACTTTGATGCTAACACGTTACCGATAAGCATAAAGGATGAATATTTCTTTCTCATTAATCAAGCATGTTGGGTGTTGAAGAATGTAGTGCACAGTGGATGGTTACAAACTTAAGAAAAATACACGAACTAGAATAGACTAACAGAGTAGATCCTTAATGCATGCATGACAAAGACTCTTTATCAGGTTCCAGGTTTGTGATTTTAAAAAATGGTATTTGCCAATCCAGGCACTACCAATGGTGTGTGATCTTACGTTTCTTTATTTCTTTCCCAACCTTTTATGTTATTAGTTAATAATGAATGGTTGTTGTTTGTTCACCATTTCCTTGTTTGGGCAGTGGGCAGTAATAAGGCAATCATGGCCTGAAACATCTGGCCTCATCCCTTTTGTCATGCATGCACACAAGCCCACTTCATAAATATTTTTTTTAAAGAATAAATTCATCGAGAGAAAAGGAATAAAAGCACTCGAAATATGAATTTGTTGTTACTATATTAAGATATAAGTGATAACGTCTATATCCTGTGTATGTCACAATTAGCAATAAATTATTTTAGATAACAGTTAGCTTGAATTTAATAGAATCATCAAGATCACTAGCTCATCCCAAATTCCCCTTTCCATCAAGCCAAGTTTACACCCAAACACAATCTTAATTTCTACTATACATATAGCAAGATTTTTTTTTAAAACAAAATTATACAATTCTCTATGTTCTGAAACCATTTATGAGGTCTAATCTGATTAATGCAGGAGACAAACAAAATATCAGTAAGTCTCGCTGTACATAAAAAGCAAGGTACAAGCAAGGTGCCCCTTCTAAGGTAAATCCAAATAGAGATTGTGGTAAAAACAAAGCTGCTCAAAGTGAAATTGAGTATAGCTACCTATCTATAAACGTTATCATTGCCAAAACGGAATGTCTAAAAATTAAATGACATGCTTTTCTATTTGTAAGTTAGTGTTTGTAATCAAGTGTATAATGTATGCTATTTTACATATAGCATCTGAATCCTGCAAAGCGAAGATCTGTAGCATAATATAATAATACCAAAGAGCTCCTACAGTAAATAAGTATGTTAAGCGTGAACCTAATTGGCAACCCTACCCACATAGAAGCAGCCCAAATCATAGCAGCCACCAATATTATGTTTCTGAGAATAGTATCAATCACTGTTCATAAAATAGAAAAGGCATTTTTCAAAACATACATGAAAGAAATTTACCGTCCATCGCTTCTTATGAGCAATCTGCTTTTGAACATAAGTCAGCATGTCTATTATTTCTCTGAAAGTTGGTCTCTCAGCAGGGTTTTCACTCTAGCTTTGCTCAATCAACCTAGGAAAATAAGAATCCTGAGAAGATGAATACATCTTGCAAAAAGTGAAAATGGCCGCATACAGCAGGGTACATGCAAATTTGGCATAAGGAACACTAGGCATGAATAAAAGAATCTAAATTATCCACAGATTGCTGTAAGAAATACAGATTTGTGGAAATTTTATCCAGAATAAATGGGATGATACAAACCAGAAGTAATGAACCACAAAACATAACATAATCTAGGTTAATATAGATAGTTCAGGAAAGGCCAGATTGAGTTGATTCATAAGCATGTTCTATCAAGAAATTAATAGGATCAGATTGGGACAATTGGGCTTGGCAAAACAAATCATAATGGGATTGGGTTAGATCTGTTGAATAAGGTAACAATTTCTAAAGATTAACCGGGCTAATTCTCACCATTTTGCAGATTAACATGATATATGCAACACAATGAAGTTCAATGACGTGCTTTAAACAATTAAACCTAAATTTTAAATATGTGTTCCAATAAAAAGACCAGATACTTGAACATGCTATAATGAAGAACCGCAGAATACTTGAATGGTAGACATAGATAATCTCATAGATACTAAGAATGATAAGAGTCAAGATACTTCAATGATATTTTAAGAGCCCCCTAAAAAGCCCTAAAAAGGGGATCTCATGAGACATTCAAACAAATTGAATCAGCCAACAGATAAACTTGAGCAGATTGAACACAAAATCCAGCTAAAAAACTGCAGATATGAATAATGTTTTGTCAGGTTTGGTTGTTTTTCTCCTTTCTCTATGGCATCCTATAAAAGAAACATATAGGAATTAGATAACGAACAAAAATAAAGGAAATTACATTCAGGGAAATGTGCGAATGAAGCGAAAGGCCAATTTGGTTTCAGACCAATTGTTACATGTGCTGATCAACAAAGATTACTTAATTGCTTCATAATTTAATAACATGCTAATGAATACAAGAAGCTCATAAGCTCTCAAGCTTGCAAATCTATACCAAAATCAAATAAGTCTTATTAAATTAAAAAAATAAATTAGCGTTATAACTCAAACATCAAAAACACAACCTAAATTTTCTTACCAAAAAAGGGAAAAAGAAAAAGAAAAGGAGAAGAAAAAAAAGAGAATATGCTTATAATAATACTTCAAGATAAACTCTTAAAACTTGGATGTGGAAATGCAATTAATGATGATTCTACAAGTAATCAAGCTTCATATATATACTGAAAAATAAAAGATGGAAGCTCACCAGCATCAGCTCCCATGGCGTTTGACCTTAGCAAACTGGATCTGGCAATCAGGAAACAGTTCCATCCTCTGCACCTCCAAATAGTGGTTGAAAAGGCAAATGCCAACCAAAACAAGATCAAAAGCCACAATTAATAGTTTATAATAAAGAATCAGTACACCTTCTTCAATCAAATGCCCTAATTTCTGAACTTCTAGAACCCTAAAATTCCCTTAATGATCGAACTCCTCAAATATACTAGAACGGGACAGCCCTAATCCATGTTTGCACCAACGGATTTCATTTCAAGCACTACTAGAACAACGAATAACACTAAAAATCAGAAGGAGAAAAGAAAAATATAAACCCTAACCAAATTTCCTATATCTCAAAATCAGATGCTCGAGACGGTGTCAAGGGCCGAAGAAACAATAGAAATCTCCGAAAGTTCAAAAATCCACGAGATCCCTGTTCTTCATTTTTCTTCTTCTTCTTCTTCTTCTTCTTCTTCTTCTTCTTCTTCTTCTTCTTCTTCTTCTTCTTTATTTGACACTCTTTCTCTTTCTGAGGAGAGATTAATGAAGGGATTGAGCTCAAGTGTGGATATCAATGGCGAGATGGCTCTTCGTAAGGCTGAAGAAGCAGGTAGCTCATCTTCTCTTTTGATATGTTTTAGTGGAAATTGCCAAAAACACCCTCTAAGTTTGCATTATTGCCAAAACACCCTGTTAGTTTTGCACTCCCCAAAAACCCCTTCCTTTTTATTTCCATGCTTTTCAACACCCCAAAGCATGTAACTGATGTCAACGGTGTTATTTTAAAATTTTATGGACAAAAATGCCCTTGCATGGGGAGTCGTGATCTGCACCATTTCAGCAGTATGAGAGGAAGTGGGGGGTTTCGTGAGGGTAACCCCAAGAGATGAATTCTATCGGAGCCTTCTACTTATTTTTTTCTCAACTAGAGTTTTCGCTAAAACCATTTCAAGTCGTCTCCGAGTTGTCTCTACGGCGCAGCCTCGTAATTGCTGACTTTTTTTCCTTTCCACCAAAGATCTCGAAGGAGAAGTCCCCCAGCAAGTAGTTGGCATTTCATCAGTTTGCAAACTAAGGTATTGAGTATGGTTTTATGTTAACTGTTCTGTTACAAAGAAAGATTTTTCGGTTTTGTTTTGTGCTCCTGTTTTTATTGGAAGATATTGAAGTCTGCGGTGGGATTTCTCTGCTGGGGTTTTGTTAGTCTGCTGGGAGATTTATCGGCTAGGGTTTTGTGTTGTTTTGCGCTTTCGTCTGTATACACTATCAGAATAGTTTTTTCGATTGTTATGATTTGTGTAATATTTATAATGTACAATTCCCCTTTCATTTGATATGGTTTCAGTTTTAAAAATGAGGTTTACGTTTAACAAATGAGATGTTAAAGTTTAAATGTTGTTGTCTCTGTTTAATAAACTAGTTCTCTGTTTAACAAATGATATCTCCGTTTAACAACTGAATGTTACCGTTTAAAATCTTATATTTCCGCTTAATGTGTTGTTATTGTCGCAGGCTTTTGACTATGGCGGTCAACCTAGTTAATGGGCGATGCTATTTGACACCGGTAGTGGAGACCTTAGCTGAACTGAAAGATAACATGACCCCTCGACACTGGGAGATCATCCGAAGGACACCGTTTGCAGCATTCACTGAGCTGGAAGCTATCTACCAAGAGAGGGCCCTTCTTGATTCTCTATTGCAAAGGTACGATGGCCGCACCAATAAATTCAGGATCGGGGAAAGCCTGCTGAGTTTCAGGCCTCAAGATGTGGCCCTCGTTCTTGGTCTGCGTTGTGATGGCGACGCAGTTGTGTTTAAGAAGAATAAAATCCGATCAGAGTTCGAAGGTAGATATTTATCAAAAACCTATGAGAGACACAGAGACTCCATCAAGAGCGCTCTTGTCCAACTTGTTCGACAGAGGGGGGAAGAAGAAAATTTTGTCAAACTCATGATGGTGTACCTCATGGGTACAGTCCTCTTCCCAAATACATCATGCTCGGTTCCGAACTGGATCGTTGATTATGTCGATGATCTACCCGCCATGGGGCGATACGCATGGGCGCAGGCGACGCACAAGTGGCTGATGGAGGACATTCCACAAGCAGCCGCTCGAGTGCAAGATAGATGCGCCGGGAAGAAGACCAACACAGGATATATTAAGGGGTGCTCGGTCACGCTTAACGTATGGTTTTACGAGCTGACCGGAACGGGAAAGAAAGTCCGATTCGGCAAGGTCCCAAGGATGCTGTGCTACGGTGAAAGTAGTTACCGGAAGCAAGCGACGGTAGAAACCAACTTGTCATCGCTCGAAGGAAAAGAGGTAATAAATCATGGACAATGTTTAACATAAGTCTTTGATGTTTAAACATTGTGCTTTCCGTTTAAATAAATTCGATAATGTTTAATATATAAAAACTATGTTTAACTTTAGTTGTTATAGTTTAAACTGAATGATTTCGCGGAAATTGTTTGGTTTACATATGTTAGTTTCCTGAGTTGTTCCCGGCGAGTGCTGATGAAGAAATATATGTTGGGGCCAACCGACGGAGGGATGCTATTGCTACGGGACCACTTACCCGAAGGCAAGATGAGAGGGCAGCCTCTATCGTGCGCGCTCAACCCCGTTCTCGTACTTCCAGCCCACCACGCGCACGCATTCCTCGATGCCGGAGAAGCCCTCCCGCACCACGCCAGATTGCAACAGCCCCCCTACCACGACAACGACAGTTCCCATGATTGTGGCAGCCCCCCGACCATGGCAACCCCTCCGACCGTGGCAGCCCCACCGGCGACATTAGGCGAAGATGTCACTGCAACTCTTATGCAGGCGTGCCAGATATTGATGACCGAGTTTCCTCGGCTTGTCGCTCGTGTTGAGGCTCTGGAAGGACGTTTCACAATCGACTGCACCGTCCCTCCAAACAACTGAAGCACCCGGGACGAACGAGGCGCAGGAATTTGACGACGACGACATCATCGGTAAGGCCATTAGAAGACGGCCACATTCAAAGAGACTTGCGAAAAAGAGGAGAACAATACTGCCTCTGTCTCCACCGCCTGCTGACAATGAAACAATAGCAAAACCATCTGCGGCGGATGCTGTTACTGAGTCTGTCGCCGTTGATGGCATGGCCATGACGGCGGAGGACATCGTAGATGATGTGGCCGTCGCCGAGGTGCAAAAGATCGTTAACTCTCTTGTTGACGAAATCCACGACCCGGTGGAACCGGCTCCCGAGATTGCGGCATCAAAGATGGACACAATCCCTGAAGAACAAGAACAAGCTAAGGATTTGTCTCCCGATGATGCTGTTGCCGTGGCCACGGCTGAAAAGATAGTTGATTCCGTGGCCATGGCCGACTGTACCGCATCAAAGCAGGACACAATCCCACAACAACAAAAACCATGTAAGGATGTGTCTGCGGTTGATGCTGTCGACGTCATCCCCGCATCGAAGCCAGACATAATCACACAACAAGAACAACCACGTAAGGATGTGTCCGCGGTTGATGTTGTCGCCGTCGTCCCCGCATCGAAGGAAGATGCGGCTGGTGCTGAACACCTTCAAGGCACATCGACAGTGCTCCATGAAGACCCCGACCGATCAACGCGAGAGATGATCAAGGCCAATCAACAATTGGACAAGACGGCTCGGCAAGTCTTCGTTCCGAAGAAGAAAAAATGGGTTGGTCAATCTCGGCTTAACAAGTATGAGCAGGAGTTGATGAGGATCTTCCTTAATTGCCGTATGGATTGGTAAGTTTAAAGTTTTTATGATAGTGTTTAAAATTTGTTTATAGTGTTTAACTTTCTATTGATATTGTTTAAATGTTTATATGTTACCGTTTAAGTTTTCTAGTTAACGTTTAATTATTTATAATATCATTTGAACATTGCTAATATCATTTAACTATTTAGAATATAGGCTAATTATATCTGTTGTCGTTTAATCTCAGCACTGTCGTGTGGAAGAATGATGCTGTCAGCACCACACGGGCCAATTTATACACTCTGCTTGAGGGGAAGGAGATGGTCACAGATGATGTGATGGACGCTTTTGTATGCATAATACAAAAGTCACTGAGCAAAGTGCCATATCCCTGCAAGAAGCGCGCCTCCATCATAAGACCGTTGGCGCTGTTTATGTCAAAGCATGACGACTCACATGAGACAACTATGGCTATGATCGGAGATGTTGTGCGCAGCTTGCATGAAGTTCAAATTGTCATCCTCCCGATCATAATGAATGGCCACTTCCATGTCGTCGTCCTTGACAATGACAAACAAGAATACATGCATTATTCTTCATGCGCGGGGTACAAAAAAGACGCGTCGGACATGGTAAGTTCTTTAATTATTCCGACTGATAGTGTTTGTTATTTAATTCGGTATGTTAATCTCAACTTGCATATCTCGACAGTCGGAATCTATTCGACACGTACCGTCGATATGGAGTTCAGCGAGTCGGCTACCGCAGTACCCACTCGTATGACACGGAAACCCCACGGCAAAAACAAGGAAGCGTCGATTGCGCCCGCCTATGTCATGCGGTTTATCGAGCAATTACTTTGGGGTGAGAAGCTACTGCTACCGCAGACAGACATCCCTTACCTGAGATTAAAGTATGTTACCCGCATACTTAAGGAGGGGAGGGCGCACGGCGCCCATGAGAAAGGGGGTCGATCAGGCGGGTTAAATTTTTGTTTTCTCGTAAGAGGACTTGTATTCAATTCATTGTTTTTTCATTTTTTTCGTTGAACATGACTTGTACATGTCAATGTAAATTTTGTTTGATTTTTCAATTGTAAAGCATGTTAAATTCCATTCAGCTTTCATTTCAATTGTACAGAGTGTGATTGTTTACATTTCAGCTTTTACTTATTTAACTTTACCATGATATCGTTTAAATATCGCTTGAAATGAGTTAAAATTACTGTGTTCTCTGCTTAACATAACAATGTCTCTGTTTAAATACTGATAACACTGTGAAGAATAAGAGTTTAAATATATTAAAAATTGGCAGTCAATTCAAATTGTTTCTCTTTAGAAGTCAGCTTATTTACAATGCCTAGTCGGCGACAGCTTTCATTACAAGATCTACGATTGTGACCGGATCCATGGCGGTGATTGTTTACATTTCATTTTAATTATTTAACTTTACCATATATTGTTTAAATATCAGCTTTGAAACATTTAAAAATTACAGTTCCCCTGCTTAACGTAATCGCCTCTGCTTTAAAAACGGATAACATTGTGAAGAATAAGAGTTTAAATATGAAAAATTGGCAGTCAATTCAAATTGTATCTCTTTAGAAGTCAGCTTATTTACAATGCCTAGTCGGCGATGGCTTTCATTACAAGATCTACGATCAGTGACCGGATCCATAGCAGAGAATCGCAATGTAACTCATGGACATCAAACTCTTGCGACTCGATCCTCTTTCTTCTAGGACGCCCAGTCGCCTTTTTCGTCACAAAGCGGTCGCAGAACGATGTTCACGATTTCCGCCCTCAAGGCCTCGCCATCGCCGGGTATGGGGAATATAGCTTCCTTATACGCCAGCTTTGTAATTGTCGACGGTGAAGTAGCCGCTAATAAATCGATGAACGTTGGTGTCTGTCTGCATTGTTGCAGCGCAAGCGTGTTTGCAAGGGATACCATAAACTTGCCACCTTCGACATGAACAAGTTCTCGATGGCAAGATCCACGAGTTGTCTGCGACCGGTCGATCACTTCAGTAACGATGATCGGCACAACGACCAACACGAAGATTTTGGCTATCCTCAACAATTATCTCTACCTTCGAATGTATGTCTGGGCATAAGTAGGTCTCCCATTTGTTCGCTTGCTCACGTCGGTTACATAACATGCACATCAACTTGTACCTACAAAATAACGTTAAAACAAAGATAGTGATGGTTAAATAATTCGTGAACCTTTTAAACATTATTGTAAAAGGTTAAAACGATAAGATCAATATCTAATGTCGGAGAAGTCTAATTAAACAAAGATAAAAACATTTTAACGGGTAACATGAAATGTTAAGTGTAAATCAAAATTCGCAGACCTTATGGAGTCGACCATTTTCATCACCGGTAAATGACGAGCTTCTTTGATCCAAGCATTGAACGACTCCGCGACATTTGAATACATCTCACCCCAACGATCACCTCCCGAATGATAATTCGACCAATGTGCCATATCCGATTTATTAATCAACCAGCTGATGAGCTTCGGGTGATGTGGCCTGCAGCTCATTCACTGTATCATCGAAATCTTTAGCCGTGGATGCCCACGCAATGCGTACATATCGACCAAGCACTCATCCTTCAATGCCTTCCCAAGTCCGACATTGGCTTTCATAAAATTGGCCTCCAAATGTCGAAGACGAGATGCATGTGGCGAAGAAGGGAAGACTCTCGCAATTGCGCTTACAAGGCCCTTCGACCGTCTCGACACGTAAGGTAATTATCTCATGATAATCTCCTTCCTCGTATAAAGCATCGCCTAACTTAGATATGAACCAAGTCCAATTGGCATCGGTCTCGTTGTCGACTATACCGAAGGTGAAGTGGAAAAAATCATTGTTTCCATCTTTCCCTGTGGCACCCAGTAGTGTACCCCGATATTTTCCAAGGAGGTGGGTACCATTGAGAAATAGCAGCGGTCTACAAGCCCTCTTGAATCCCACAATACACGCTACCGAAAGAAAAGAACGATCGCCTCAAAACGATCTCCGCTCTTTCCACGATCGCAATGTCGCCGGATTTGTCTCACTACCTTTATCCACATACCAAAGCAAACAATCGAGGTCGGAGATGTCATCGCGCCGAGGACCACCCGGGCATGCTCTTTTTCCCAACCAAGCTCGCTTTGTATGGTATGTGGACACCATGTTCCCGCAACATGTCCTTCTGAATGTCGATGGCCTTGTACAAGGGCCGGTCATTGAGCTTCTGAATCACTCGTGCGCTTACCCACTTTTTTGACGCTTTCGGATGTGACGCCGAACCTATGCCACCACCGTAAGTGTGTGACGGGTTGATTGTCTTGATTCTGAAAGTATTTTTATTATACTCTTTTGAAGCATGAAGGCGCCAATGACAACCATCGGCGGCGCATTCCACAGTCACCCGATGTTTCTCGTTCTTTATGAATTTGAAGTTAAAATTCCGTTTGATTGCATGATTTCGAAGTACGTCCCTGAAATGTTCCACACCGTCAAAACGTTGTCCAATATCCAACGATAGCACTTCATAATGGTCTGACGAGGATGGAAGACATCCCACACCGTCCGGGTCACCATGGGATTGAACGGGAGCACTCGCAGTAATCAATTCCCGCCAACACTTCACCAAAATGAAAAAGATCAATATATTAGTCGAGAATATAATATTTAAGGGATAATGCCAATATTTAAACGGTAAATTAAATACTTAAACCGCTACCAATTAGCGTAAAACGACTAGTACAATATGTTAAGCAAGAATCGACATATTTAAACAATAATGAACCCATACAACCTGGATCAAATAAAAAAAGAAGGAACTTACAACGAGTAGAACTCGCTTTTCATTAGGATTCCGCAATGGCACATTGTCTCGCTCCCTCGACAACAAGATCAACTACACCGCATTTGAAGATGGAGTGCACGTGACACATCTCACTGGAAGTCAACATCGCTTTTCTATTGACAAACCGCTTTTATATCCATCCGTGTGATAAACTTCACCCTCGACAAAGGGAAACTTCGAGACCCCATCGCTCACATATCTCAGCTAACACCAACTTCCAAGAAGTCTGAGCCGTGAACATCAGCACTCTTCCCTCTCCGTTAAATCTAGCAATACCGCAAAAATTCTCCATAATATACCGGCCGAAAACCAAATTGTACGAACCAAATGAAATGAAGAACAAAAAGAAGATGAAGAAGAAGAAAAAGAAGATGTAAACAACAAACAGCAGTCAGATAGGCAAACAAAAAAGTGCACAGTTGTATGCATGGAGGATAGACTAGACGTGATGTGATGTGATTGGGCGGTATTTTTCCCTCCATCCCAAGGGCAAAAAGGGAAATATATGTCAATGTCACGAGTAAGACATATTGTCATCGCTCGAATGAAAGTTCTCACCTCAACATGAGTCTCTGCTTTAAACGCTCAAGCTTTTTTTATGTTTAAACAGATACATATAGTGTTTAAAAATAACGGTTTACTTTTTTTAACTAAAGTCTATATAATGTAAATAATATGTAAAAACGTTTAAACATCTTTTATGTATGTGATTAAACACCGTTGTCATTGTTTAAAGAGTAAATCGATTATTGTATAACTGCTTTGTATTGTTTACAATGCCGTTTCTTTGTTATGTCTCTGCTTTAAATTTGAAAAATACAAATCTCGATAACATTCTTATTCAATATTAACTTTATTTTGTCATGTTTAAATTTCATTTTACAGTTTAACATTTTCTTATGAAGTATTAACGTAATTACAATGAAATGTACTTAAAAATACTGAATCTCCGATAAAAATACATTTAATACAATACAATACAACATTCATTTTATTATTAAATATCAGCGTAATTACAGATGACCATCACTTAAAATACAAATCTCTGATAAAAAAATAGAATGTAAGACAATACAAAAATTCTCTGCTTTAAGCTTCAAACTCTCCGCTTAACGCATCGACGTAACCATCACTGCATGTCATTGCTTTATAGATCAAGTACACGGTGAATACGGTGTCCACAACACTCACACTCGACCCGGACCACATTTTTTTATTGATCAAGTTCTTTTTTTAAAAAGATATGTGATGAACCTTCTTCCCGGTAATCATCCGCGAATCAACTTTAGAGTGAAACTTTTTTTTCTTGACCCAAGGCGAAAACGCACTTCCGTCATTGCTTACCCGTGAGAGTAGAGCAAGAAGATGAGCATTTCGACTTGGGCGAGAAAAGAAAAGTTTTTCACCCTACAGTCATGTTAGGGATGACAAGAGGAAAACAATCATGACACATCCTGTAAAAAGTTTATGATCTAAAAAATGTGGTTTGAATGGTGTGAATGTCGTGAACACCAAATGTTCGACTCGACAGGATGACCATCACATAAGAAGAAGAGGAAGAGGAAGAGGAAGAGGAAGAGGAGTGGTTGCGCCAGTAGAGTATGTTCAATGAAATGGTTCTTCCTTCCCATTTATACTGCGAAACCCAACAGGCTGTTGCCGCTTCGGCTTCCGATTTTTATGTGCGACGGCAGTGGAAACGCTTGGGTAACCGAGCGTGCATTAATTACGCTTGGAGACCGCTGCCACCATCGCGTTGTATATTTTAAGCGGATAAAAATACAGTTTAAACGATAAAAGAAAACATTTAAACATAGAAGCCAATATTTAACCAATAACAGATATATGTAAATCTAAAGTTCAATATTTAAACAATACTAACAAGTATATACACAATGCCTAAAATTGAGTACACCAAATGAGAAGAAGAAAAAGAGAACAAGAGTAAGAACAAGAACAAGAAGAACAAGATATGAGCACCCTAAACTTTGTTTGAGAAAAAGCAAGCAGGAGGCATTGGAAAAATATGCATAAAGTTCGGACATGATGTGATTGGGCGCCATTTTTTCCTCCTTTTGCAAGGGCAAAAAAAGAATTTCATATCATGGACCCACTTCAACTTACCGGCGGGGGGGTTAAAGGGAATGTAAAATATAACGGAGGGCTGTCCAGGGTGTGCAAAAGTTGGAGGGGGTTTTTGGGAAGTTTTGAAAATTACGAGGGGTGAACAGTAATTTTCCCTTTGTTTTATTATTGAAATGAGATTGGGAATTGGTCTTTTGGTTTTTGTTTTCTTTGTTTTCTCTACTTTTTGTGTTTTCTGTATTTTCTTTATGGATTCAATGAGAAAGAAATTAGTTCTGTTTTTTGTTTTGTAACATGTACATTTTGTAGGGTTGTTTTTTGAATTTGGGATTTGATTTAACGAGTCTGAGATAATAAATATGAATGAGAGGACTTTGCTAAAAATTCTTGATTGGTACCATTCGTTTTTGATTGAGTGAGATTATTAATTACGATGTTTTTCACGGGTTCATTTGAAAAAAGATATCTTGCTAAGCTCATTGAGTTCATGAATTCAAATGAAATCAAGATAAGTTTAATTAAAAAATACTTGAAATTACAAGATTCTAATCCAAATATTTGTAGTGTTAAAAAAAAACTTCAAATTTTCATTGGGCAAAAAAAAAGAAAAAAGAAAAGTCAAATTTTGCAGTAGACCTTCAAAATTTCAAAAATTAAGGGGCTAATCAGTAGTAACCAAAGGTAAGAGTATTTAGTAACAAGAAATTTAGACTATTATTAAGGGTTCAAAAGTTAGAGAAGAAAAGAAGCAAGACCGTTCGGGGGTACTTCGAGGGATTGATTTGAAATGAAGAAGAGAAGCAAGACCATTCGGGCAAAATGAAGAAGAGAAGCAAGTTTTACTATAAAAGATTTACTTATTTTTGTAATTTTTTAAATTAATTTATTTATATATAATTTTGTGCATGATTTTATAAGACTCTATGAAAGAAAAAACTAGAGTTTATCAAATATGATAAATTTTAGCCATTTAAAAAAAATGAAAATACGTTGGATGAAATAATGTGTTTCATTAGCTTGATCTATTATGTTCCACCATCAGAAACGGATTAGAAATGGATGTTCCTTAATATTTAATGATATTTAAGTAATATATTAATTTTTAAAGCAGTTTCTAGTCCCTTTCTATAGAAACAGATTAGAAACGGATATTTTTTAATATTAATAATATTTAAATAATATATTAATTTTTAAATCCGTTTCTAGTCCCTTTCTAAAAGAAACGGATATTTTTTAATATTTAATAATATTTAAATAATATATTCATTTTTAAATCCGTTTCTAGTCCCTTTTCTATTAGAAACGGATTAGAAAAGGATATTTTCTAATATTTAATAGTATTAAAATAATATATTAATTTTTAAATCTGTTTCTAGTCTCTTTCTATTAGATACGGAATAGAAATAGATAGTTTTTAATATTTTAATAAATCATATTTTTAAATGCCCGTGTGTAAGCCGTTGTTATTAAAATCATATTTAAAACAATTGTTATTCCGTTGCTAATTTGTTGCAAGTTCAAACAGAATAAATTCCGTTTCTAATATTCTGATTTTAAATTGTAACATTCTTGTAGTGGCTGGCATTTTGATTGGCTTCTGTTTGTTGATCTTCTTCTAGCCCACTGATGTTAAGGTTTATTTTTAGTTACTTGTTTCTTGAATTTGTTTTGTTTGAGCTGTGATGGGCTTGAGATGTGGTGCCTTTTAGTTTTGGATTGATATGTACGCTAATTTTCTTTATTATTATTTTTTGTTTGAATGTTGGGATAATTTGGAGTTAATTCAGATGAATGAGGCTTCTGATGTTAAGATTATGGTTTTTAGAGCTTTGGTTGTTTATGGACTCAATTCATTGTTTTTTGTTATATGTTTGATTTGTTTATAGCATATGGCTATTGCATGTTTTTTTATGTGGTCAAAATGTTGGTATAATTTGGAATTTTTTAAGATGGATGAGATTTCTAACTTTATTTTGGTTTCGGATTTTCTGGAAAATTGTGATTGTCGTGTATATTTTTGGTTTCTGAATTTATTTTTGCCGCTCCATGTACATTGCCCAAGTATCATGCATATACCAAACTTCTCTTGCACATGCAACGTATATATATATATATATATAATGGCTCTTAACTTTATATATTCTAATTTATTTTTAAAGTTAAGAGCCATTATATATATATATATATCAATTTTCTAGAGCCAATATATCAATGTTCTCTTGAGCTTTCTTAGGAATGGTCAACTTTGACTAGATGTCATTTTTTTTCTTTTGTTAATATATGTCAACTTTTGATTTGAAAAGAGTTAATTATATAATTTAATTAATACAAGTGCGCATTTACAGAAGAGTTTCTCTTTAGTGAAGCTTGTGGACGTTGCTATTACTAGTTTTACTAGGCATTACTGAAAGGATAAAGGAAATGTGTAAATTTGTTTTTACTGGATTGATTTTTTTTTTCGTGCTTATTTGTTGCTTTAGTGTTAATTTATTTTTCTTATTGCTTAGTACATCTGTTATCAATAATTGAGTTTTCAAATCATGTTATTGTACTAGTTTGACAACTTGAACTTTATACAATAAAAATGATGTCAAGTTTCAATATTTATAGAAAACTTTTATTGATTATGCCATAAAAATTGGAAATCAACATCGTTATTATTATTATAGAAAGGCCAATTGTGTTGGCGGCATGGACAAATCATGGTTGCCTAAGTCAAGGTAATTACTATATTGAATAGTATATAACTTCATTATTTCTCTTTATGTGCCATATTTAGTTAGCATTACATTATTATATGTGTAGGTTGAGTCTTGAATATGAACAAGGAGTTAGGGAGTTCTTGAAATTTGCATTTTCCAATACACTATCAAATCAAATCTTGTGTCCATATGAAATATGTGTCAATAATGTCCTTTTAACCAAGGATGAGGTGTACGAACATCTCATTGTTAATTGTATCTTGAAATTATAAATAAAATTAGTATGAACATGGAAAACAACCATCATATTCTTCAAATCCAAATATTGCACATCATGATGATTTGTTAAGCCATGTCAATGAGCATGAAATGTTGCAAGATACATTTGGTATATCAAATACTGACATGAGAGATGAAACATCTCCTACTTCATCTCTGGGAGGGCTAAACTATGAAGCTAGTTAATTTTTTAAATTCTTGAAGATATAAACGAAAGTTATACCGAGGATGTTCTAAATTCACAAAACTGACATCTATTGTCCGCCTTTATCATATAAAATCCTTATCGAGATGGACTAATAAAACTTTAGATTTGTTGCTTGCACTTTTGAAGGAAGCATTCCCAGAGGGAGAAACATTACCAAAAGCCTTTTATGAATTGAAAAAGATTGTTAAAGACTTGGGTCTTGATTAACGCTAATGATTGTATGCTCTACTGGAAAGAAGCTACACATGATGAGATTTGTAAGTTATGTGGAGATTCTAGGTGGAAGCCAATGCAAAAAAACTTGGGAGCTAAGACATCTTCTGAGATAAAAGAGAAGAAAAATTCATGTAAAAGTGTCGCAATATTTTCCTCTACTCCCTAGATTACAGAGATTGGTCATGTCATCAAAACCAGCCTCACTAATGCTATGGCATGATCAGGATTAGGTGAAAGATGGTTTTCTAAGGCCTCTTGCAGATTTAGAAGCATTGAAAGATTTTGATGCTAAGCACATGTTATTTTCTTCAGATTGCCGAAATGTAAGCTTGGTTTATCAATAGATGGCTATAATCCCTTTGGGACCACGAGTATCTCTCATAGTATATGGCCAATCATACTAACTGTATACAATTTACCTCCATGGATGTGTATGAAGCAACCAAACCTTATGTTATCATTATTGATACCTGGTTCATGTGGACAAGGGAATGATATTGATGTGTATTTACAGCCTTTGATAGGTGAGTTGAAGAATTTAGAGAATTTGGTGTCAATACTTATGATGTACACACTAATCAGTCTTTTGAAATAAAAGATGCCTTGTTGTAGACCGTCATTGATTTCCCACATTATGCTATGTTATCAGGATGGAGCTCTAAAGGCATTTTTCTTGTCCTTATTGTAATAAGGACATGGTCACAGTATTTAAATAATAGTAGAAAATTTTGCTGTATGGATCATTATTAGTTTCTTGATTGTAATCATAAGTTTATATCAGACAAAAAAAATTTTAATCGAACAAAATAGTTCAAGGTCATACCAAATCCTCCATCTGCTACTCAAATTTTATAACAGTTGGAAAGTTTTCAAAATGAATTTAGAAAAGGAAACTCTAACATGGATTGGAGGCATGTGCCACAAGAAGATAAGGAGAAAGTATGTCAAAGAGTGCATGTATTATTAATAATACTATAGGTCTAGAAAATTGTTAGTGATAACTAAATAATATTTATGAGATTTTAACTTTTCTTATGTTAAACGATGTTTTTGATATTGAGATTACTCTTAAAGAGTGAATGCTTTAGTCGTTTAACAAAAAATGGAAAGACTTTAAATGTCAACTTAAAAGGACACATTATAATCCTTTTAAGGGTGATGAAGTGGGTGCAAAAAGGAATTGTCGTGTGGAGCTAAAGCAAGTAGAATGGAATTTGTTGGTAGATTTTTGGGAAAGTGATGCTGGAAAGGTATTCATAACATGTTTAATAATCATATTTTCAATTTATGAAATTTTATTGATATATTTCATATTTAACCATTTGAGATTTTAGATGTCTGAGGATAAATCATAATAAATTAAGGCAAACATAATATGCCTCACACATATGGTACAAAACGTTTTACTTGAATATATTATGAAGAGGTAGAAGTTATGCTATTTTAATTTTCCATTCAATATAAAATATTAGGATTAATATAAAATTAATTTTTGTTGGATTAGAGTATCCATAATGATGGAGTAGAACCATCACGCCTTGATATGTTCTACAAATTACATCAAAAAAAGATGGGACATCTATTAATGCCGCTACAGCAGAATGAAGCTGTATGTATTTGGAGAAATATATTTTACTTTGCATATATTATATCTATTAAATGCATTAAGTTTTTCTTGCTTCATAGAGATTACAATTATATGTTTCTTAGGTCCAATTTAATACTTTAGAATTTCAACTGCCAGAGGATTCTAAAGTAGCAATATGCTAAGGGATAAAATTTTCTCCCAAGGCGTTGCAGAATATATGGTTTAGGAGCATTAGCTAAAGATTTTCATGGACCTAATCATACTCGCCTACAACTAATTAAAATGTGCAAATATCTAGAAGGCCAAAATAGACGCTTATGAAGTTAAAATAGCTTGATAGAGAAGGATATTTCCCATTTGAAGAGCAAAGTTGATATTTTAATTCAAGTTGTTGGTCATCAGAGTGGTATGGAAGATGGTGGTGCTGCTAAATTATCCACCATATCTAAATATATATATTTTTTAATATAAAACCTTTATTATAGTAGGATGTTTTATATGTTAATAACTACAAATATATGCCATAGTTTCCTGGGACATCTCACTCACAAAACAATGATGTTGTATCATCTTATCCCAATGAAAATGAATAAGATCATATAGCTTCTACTAGTAATCTATTTCGTTGGAAGGAAATTTTTTTATTTATATTATACAAATTTAAACTAATTTATTCATATTTATTTCACATATATAATGTATAGGAATTAAAATCATGGTCTCATTTTTCTACAACAGTATTTATAACTTTTTTTGGTAAGTTTGTTTTGATAAAACCAAATTGCCTTTATATACTAGGTCATTTTCTTTTTATTATTTTGAGGTTTGCAACAAAGCTTGGCAACTAGTTCAACATTTAAGATATTAGTTCCCAATTACAATTGAGTCAATGAATTTATCTCTTGTCAAGTAAACAATTATAATAATTTTTTTAGTATGGACAAATTCTTATTTGCCCCTTGAAGATTGAGTTAAGGTACTGTACATATATCTTAAGCACTCAGCTCCTTAAGCCACCAATACAGGTATCCTTGCTTTACTTCTAACTTTTGTATTAATGAAGGTGTTTTGTTATGTGAGGTTTGTACATATATCTTGAGGTTTGTCCTTTCATTTATTAGAAAGGGCATTTGACAAATTAAAGGAAGATGAACTATTTAACTAATCCACTTTTTCTTGCCATATTCATTGGAAGAAAATTTGGAAACAATAATTTTTAATAAGTGCCATACATTGTTTTCCATTTTTCCTTCATCCCAACAGCTAAGTTTGTAAATTTTTTGTCTTAGGGAGATGTTGTAAATTAGTTAAAATCTAACATGGAAAGCTTGTAGGATGAAATCAAGGCTTAGTAGGTCAGCCTCCCACATCCATATGTTATAATCCTACATTACTTTGTTCTTAGATAGGATTTTTTTGCAAATGAAGTTTGAGGAAAACCCCTATAGGGATATATTGCAAGAAAAGATTTGTCCGTCTTCCATTTTGGTTGTGGAAAAATATTTGTTATCCAACCCAAAACTCTTCGCAACCTAATACATTTTTAATGTGTTTTTTAGTGAACAATCCTTAAATGGGATCTTTGGTTGAAACACTCTCATTGTTTCCCTAAATTTTTCTTTGTAAATAATTAATAGTTTTGTGTTTAGGCTTCATTTAGCTGTGTTGTGGGACATACTGGTTTAAAATGCATGTGTGTAATTTCAAGTTTAAAAATTTCAATGAAAACAACTTACTATCATTGTTTAGTAAGCTTTTAATCTTAGAAATTGCCACGTTAAGAACTGTTTATTTTTTTGTTGTAGTGATTTTTTCAATGAAGCTTTATCCATTTCACTTGTTGCTAATTGTTGTTTCTTCCATTCCGCTCATGGTTTAAATTATATTTCTAACTACAAAACATTTATTGATGCATGAATTTTTTATTTACAATTCATAGAAGCTGACATTTCAAAATCTTGAATTTCTGACATGACTGTCATCCATGTTCCTTGTTCATATCATGCAAAATTTTAATTTGTGCCTAGGTTTTTATCTTGTCTTGGTTTACGTTTGATCGATATAAAGTAGATGCATGCATGTGTACACGTCAATCGAAGTAATACATGCAAAATCAAGGATAAATCCACAAAGACTAGATAGTAGAAGTACTAACCCTATCTTCGTTAGCTAGCTAAAATACGAATCAAATTTTTTTTTTTAGAAAATAAAAATAAATAAGAAAAGCAAGCAAAAGACGTAGTTAAGGGATGTAAGGAACTGAATGCAGTGAATAAAGTAGTTCCCTGATCGAATTTCACTTGGGAATTAATTGAATATGATGATTGTAATTTAATAGAGATTAAACCTTAGCTAAACGGAATAAAGGAAACCAAAAACACACCATGTGCTCTCTCAAGACTCCTTAGTGTCTAAACCTATACTCGAGATAGAAAAGAATCTCTCCGACTCCTACCCTTGCATGATTGCAATGGGCTCTAGGATCTCCACGTCAAGAATCGGCGATGAACCACTGAATTTCCTATCAAAAGGTACATGGCACACTTACTATCTCTTGTGAGCATCAGTGATACCTACTCATCCAAGTGTGATCTAATCGCAAGGATCTCGCAATAAACAAGTGACATCAAAATGGTAAAGCCACTTTTCGATATGCAAAACCAACAATGAGAACAAGGATGAATCTAGAAGCAAAAGGTAAATATAAATTAAAAAAACAATCAAAAAATAAAACAATCCCAAGGTACATCAATCCGGGTAGTTAAGGGAGTTAGCCCTCCATGGATCTCATGTTTATCCATTCTCTAAAACCCTAAACATATAAAGAAAAACCCCCTTTCTCTATGCCATGTGGATGGAGATGATGTGAGCCGCTATCATCACCAAGGGATTGTCACTTCGGTGACTCCTTCGAACTCTTTCTTCAATCTTTTAAAGCCTTCTTCAACCATAGCCAATCATCTCTAAACCTTTTTTCCCCAAATTCGGCCAAAACTTGGATGACGTAAAAAGGTCTTCAAACCTTCAATTTATACTAATAGGGGCTAACAGTTACACTTAACTCCCAGGAGAAAGCCTAAAAACTAGCGGACTCTGGTGTACATGGGCTGCTGTACACAGCCGTCTACTTCTATCTCTGGCCCTGTATCTCCCCAGAATTTTTCTTCTCCTATTTTACATGCTTTGAGCATTATTTTTACCATGGTTTATGTCTCATATAGTGTATTTGGTGTTATTTTGTGCAATTAGGTTGTGAATGCCCTACAGGAAGAAAAAAGAAGCAAAGATAGGTTATAAAAACACATTTTCGGAGTTTTTGTGCAATCTAAGGATCAAGACACAAGAGGAGCTCATGTACATGAAGGTGTGTGCAGATAATTGCTTGTGTGTTAAGAATGCGAAGTATTCTTTCCTTACGATGAGCATGACTTTTATCAGGTTTAAGCGCTAATACATGTGTTTTTGTGTTCTTTTGCGCATGTAGGGTTGTGAAGCTAAGTATTAAGAAAAGAAGCCAAAAGTAGATCGTGAACGCACTAATTAGTGGAATCTTGGAAGCAACAAATGCGAAGACACAAGTGGGGCTCTAAGATATGTGAATGTGTGCCAACCTCCATGTATTCAAGCCATTACAATGAGGTGGAGATGCACGAAGACAGTCACATTTGCGTATCCCAACTTGTGCAATGATAGTAAGATCTTCACCAATAAACCCGTTTATTGAAAAAAGCGATGCAATCTACGGCATAAACATGTGCCCGTTTATGTTGCCTCGATGAAAAGTGGATTTGGGAGTGTTTTTGGCGCAAGGGGGACTGTAGCAGGTTACTGTACTACAGCAAATCAATCCAGTAATTTATAGTAGTAGTTACTGTTCACAGCCGGCCAAAAATCAGAATTCCAGAGAATCCACACGGGCGTGTGGAAATTCCACAGGAGCGTGTGGATGCTCAATTCCAGCCTATTTAAAGCCGTTTTTCAGCCCGATTTCAACATCCTTTTTTCTCATCTTTTCTCCATCTTTTGAGAAGCCGGCGGCTAGGGTTTAGAGGGGTTTTGGCAAGGCTTTTGGAGTGGTTCTCCGGCTTCGACACCATGATTCTCTTGGAAGATAGTTATTGGGGGAGCTTTTGTCGGTACTGATTCGGCGAGATGTGCCCAAGGCTTGACAAGGGGATCTTTGGAAAGGACGATGCCACTCCACAAGACCATCGATATGAATACCGAGGGGGTTTTACTATGGATTGCATGTTTTTGCTTTTGATTTCATTATTGATTGTATCTTGCTCCATGGAGAGCTAAAACCCCTAGTGGGTACTTGGATTTGTAAACCATAGGATGCTTTTTGTCTCATTGACCTTTTATTATGGTTTCCTTAATTGATGTTTCTAATTGAGTTCTAATCTTTAATGCTTGTTGAATGATTTCTCCATTTGACTGACACTAGGTTTGAGAGACCATCTCGGTAACCTTTGTGGATGAGTGACACACCATGAGGGTCAGACAAAAGCAAGGTTGGAGTGGGTCGAGAGGGTGAGTCTAAGGGATGACCTCTGCTGGGGCTTAGTTGCATAGGCAACGGAGTGAAGTGTTGAAGTGACTTTAGCACCTAGGGCTTAATTGTGACTAAGGGTTTTTCGCCTGGACTAAAGGGTTAGATCTATACATTGGAATATGGTTTATCACTTGGAATCCGTAGAGTGTCTTGCAACTCTACACAGTGTGATGTGTTGAGATTGATCGATTTCTCTGCCGGGACATAGTATAGAGTTAGTCACGGTTGACCTTAGGTTTGGGACCGTGTGTTTAAGGATTTCAATGACTCATTAAGCATCAATTAGGAGAAATAATAGTTGGTCTTACACTTGAAACATTTGTCCTAGGGGGTGCATTGTTCGAGTACCCCATTTCTATCGATTGTCTTTCCTATCATTTTATTGTGCCTCTCTTTCTTATTTCTTTTAGCCTTTTCATGTCAATCTTATTCACACCATCATTGATTCATTCTCATCCTAGTTAAATAGAAATTGTTGAGTTTCTATTCACTATTTCCTGTGGATACGATACCCACTCACCTGGGATTTATTACTTCGACAAACCTGTGCACTTGCAGGTCACACGCAAGGGGCGTTGTTATGTGCCAACTTCCAAGAAAAATTCAAGCCAATTTGTTAGCTGAAAGGGCACAAAGGCAATCACATCTCCATGTCCTTACTCTATCTGAAGAACGCAAGACCTTCCAAATTATGATTCGACCAAGAAAAGTCTTATAACCTACCACGTGGATGTGTGCCCTACAATGTGGCCTCAAGAGAAGAGTATGTGAGCCGTGTTTATGAAGAGTACTATAGCAAAACACTGTAACAGTATTGTAACAAAACATTGTACATATGACCGCGTGAAAATTCCACGCGGTCGTGTGGAGGCATGTGACAGTTGCGATTTAAGCCTATAAATAGCCCTTTTGCCCTATTCTTTGGAGACTTTTTGCTAGCATTTGAAGGGCAAAGTGACTAGGGTTTTAAGAGAAGGTCTTTGGCAAATTTGGGGAGCGTTCTTCACCAACTTTGATAGATCTTTTCTCCGTCATAGCATCAAGGGGGCCTTCTAGCTTCAGACAAGGATCCTTCAAGACGTTGAGCGACCCATCAAGACCATCATCACAAAATGATAAGTGCTTGTGTATTAGCAATATGAAGTATTCTTTTCTTGTATTGAGCATTACTTTTCTCAGATTTTATCGCTTATGTATGTATATTGGTGTTCTTTTGTTGATTTAGGGTTATGAAGACAAGCATAGAAGAAAAAAAACCAAAAGTTGATCGTGGATGCATTTTGTTGATGAAATCTTGAAGTGAACAAACAAGAAGACACAAGTTGTGCTCAAAGACGTGTGAGTGTGTGCCAACCTCCATTGGGCTCAAGTGAATACATAATTTGAAGGGGCACAAAGGCAGTCACACTCATGTGTTCCGACTTGTGCAATGCTAGCAAGATCTTCGTCAATGTGATTTTATTGAAGACGCAAAGTGATGTACCACATGAATGTGTGCCCATTCAGGTGGACTCAATGAAAAGTGTGGATTCGGGAGCATTTCCGTGAAGTATTGTAGCAGTTTAATGCAGCAAATCACTATAGCAAAATTACTGTAGTAGTTATTGTTCATAGCCCGTAGGAATTACAATCCTGGAGGTTCACACGGGCGTGTGGAAATTCCACACGCCCATGTGGAAATTCCACACGCTCGTGTGGATGCCCTATTTAAGCCGCGACTTGAAACATTTTGAAGAATCCTTTTCTCATCTTTTCCCCAACTTTGGAAGTGCTTGCGGCAAGAGTTTGGAGAGGCTTAAGCAAGGTACTTGGAGTGGTTCTATGACCTTCAGCACCGTGTTTCATCGGAAGATAGTTATTGGGGAGCTTTCATCGGCGTCGATTCGGTGAGGTGTGCCCTAGGCTTGACAAGGGAACCTTCGAATAAGACGAGGCTGCTCCACAAGACCATCGATACAAACTACAAGGATTTTTACTTATGGATTTCATGCTTTTACATTTGATTTCATTATTGATTGTATCTTGCTCCATGGAGAGCTAAATCCCTAGTGGGTGCTTGGACTTGTAAACCCTAGGATGAGTTTGTTTCATTGACCTTTTATTTTGTTTTTTTAATTGATGTTTTTAATTGAGTTCCAATCTTGAATGCTTGTTGAGTTGATTTTCCCTTAGAGTGACACTAGGGTTGAGAATCCATCTTGGTAATCTTTGTGGATGAGTGACACACTATGAGGGTTAGACAAAGTTAGGTTGGAGAGGGTCGAGAGGGTGAGTCAAGAGGTAGTAGAACATCCCCTTTCCCTTATGATGTGATTTATCCTACCTCCGCATTCCAAGAGTTCTTTGTAGTTACAATAGAGTGAAGTGCTATGAGAGGAACTCCACTGGGGCTTAGTTGCGCAAGCAATAGAATGAAGCGTTGAAGTAATCCTTAATACTGGGGCTTAGTTGTAACTAGGGGTCTTTCGCCTGGACGAAAGGGTTAGATCTATATTAGGGAATAGGGTTTATCACTTGGAGTTCCCAGAGCTTCTTGCAACCCCACACAGTGTGAGGCGTTGAGAGTACTCCTTTCCGCTGGGCATACTGTAGGGTTAGTCATGGTTGACCTTAAGTTTGGGACCGTGTGTTATAGGATTTCCATGACTCATTAAACATTAGTTAAGAGACATAATGATTGGTCTTGCACTTGAAACAATAGTTCTAGGGAGAGCAATGTCTGGGTGCCCCATTTTCTATTGATTGCCTCTCTTATTATTCTCTTGTGTCTCTTTCTTATTTTCTTTATTTTTTATTTGCATCGATATTGTTCACACCACTTTGAATCATATTCACTATAGTTAAATAGCAATTCTTGTGTTTCTGATTACTATTCCCTATGGATACGACTACCCACTCACTAGTGTACTTTATTACTTTGATAACCCGTGTATTTGTGGTACACACACGGAAGGGGTGTATCACAAATTCGAGGGGGTTTTATTCCATGGTTTTCATTGTTCTTCATTGCATTATTCTTTGCTTTGTAATTTTCCCATGGAGGGCTAAACCCTTGTAGGTATTTGGGCATGTGAACCCTAAGATCATATCTTTGTATTGATTTACTTTATGTTTTCTATTAAATCCGAGTTTATTTGACTTTCAATCTTTTTTTATTATTGTTAGCATGTCATATTAATCCTTGTGATTGATTTTTATTGCATGATTTGTTGCCTTGGTGAGAGATAAGTCTATATTAGGGTTAGAACTCCAAGATTGAAGAGGGTTGAGTGAGTAAGTCATGAGATAGCGGAGTGCCCCTTTTTTCCTCTAATGAGTGCTTTTTATCTCCATATTCCCTATGCTTTATACAACCATATTTGGTGTGAGGCGTGAGATTAAGAGATTTCTTCACCGGGACCTTGTAGAGGGTTAGGGATCTTTCACCTAGAAGTAGGGTTAGATCTATCTTTAGGAATCAGTTGTACTCTTAGGTATCCTTAGAGTTTATTCTGGTCATATGTTGTGTGAGGTGTTAAGATTGAGCTATTTCTCCACCAGAATCTCGTAGGAGACTAATATCGGTGGCCTGGAGGCAGGCCCCAATTATTCTTGGATTACCTCGACTCATCTAACTCGGTTTAGAAACATTTAGTAGATTATGCGCTTCATGTTAGATCCTAAGGGAAGTAATGCCCGGCTACCTGATCTTTATTGAGTGAGACTTCCCTTATTTTACTTTCCCTTTGCTTGCTTGTGACATTCATATTCTTGCAATTGAGTTCATTTCATCACAATCTTAATTTTGACTAGATAACTAAGAAGTGGTTACTACTAATACTTCCATTCCCTGTGGATTAGACTACCCAACTCACCGAGTATTTTATTACTTCTTCACCCATGCACTTAAGGAACACGCATACAAATTGGTGTGTCAGGTAATATAGCAAGCACTGTAGCACAGCGGGATAAAGAATTTACGAAGTCTTGGGTTTTGTTGACGGCAACCTAATGGCCGTGATGATGCCCATGTATTGTAACATTTTTTTATAGAACTTTACTGAAATTTTGGCAGAAATTCTGAGGCTCTGATGGGCTTCTTCTTGCCCATGAAGCAAGCCGTGAAGCATGCCGTGAAGCTAACTTGAGAACACTTTAAAAGAGAGGTTAGGGCATCTTTGAAGGGATCTTTGGCCACCCTTTCTTCACCATCATCTTCTAGGGCTTCAAGGGGTTGGATAAGGTGAATCTAACGAGCGAGATCAAGGGGGAGAAGAAGGTTGCTATCAAGGAGATCATCAAGGAGTTTGCCGTCATGGATCGACAAGCTCTCATCACCACCTTCTAGTCAACATTTCAAGGTAGTTAATTTGTTTTTTTTTATTTTTCATATGTATCTTGAGATTTCTTTGTTATTCATGTTGAACTAGACTCCCATGGTCACCGCGATGCTGGTGAACCTTGGGATAAACTTGCTTGTATGGATGTTGTGATTTACATCTAGTGCATTTTGTTTGGTTTGTGGTTCAAGCTTTGTGTTCATTGATGTCTTGGATTGTATGAGAACTCTGTGGTTCAACTTCTAGGTTGTGCTTGGTTGACTGACCATTGCCCTTGTACTAGACACACTTAGCTTGGATGGCATTCATGTATGAATACACCATGAACATCGGGTATTTCGTATCTATGCAACCATTAGCTATGAACCTAGATATTGTGTTTGACCCTAATTAGAGATTTCCCGGTTGTAATTCAATCATAGGAGGATTTGGTCGAAAAAGATTCCGAGCCAATACTCGTATGGGATTAGGGGTTATCGCCATGACCATCAGGGTAACCTACTATTGGATGTTTCTTTGCCGAAAACCACCATTGCCTTTGTAATTATAGCATCCTTCTAGCTCTAGAAGTCCAGAGGGGATCCTCGCCCCGGGGCCACACACTATTATATTATTTTCTTCCTTAATATGCTTACATGGTGTGCCATAGTCTATTTGTTTATAGCCTTTTCTTTTGTTATTTTATTACTTTGTTTAAACCTAACTTTGTTAGACTAGACAGTGCCATCTATGGGGAAGTAATAGTAGCTCTTGGAACCCTATGGAATATGACCCTTCCCTCTTGTGCTTGTGCAAGAGGTATTACTTGATAACCTGTGCACTTGCAGATCCAATCATATACCTGTTTACTTGGTAAAATGAAAAATGCTAATGTTGCGCGTAACCAAGCACACATGAGGCAGTGCACTCCAACTACATGATGGTATAAATTTGCCCGTGTAGTTCATCTGCCCAATAACTCATGCGAGAGGCTACCGGGCTATGCACATGGCTTGTACATGTATTTCATGGCTGAGAGTGAAGTTTCTCTCTGCCCGGATCTACACGACCGTGTTCTTTTGCCCGTGTATTATTTCATTTGACCGTGTAAATCTCTACCCGGAATAACAACTCTCTCCACTCAAACTGAAAGTTACATGGCCAAGAACACTACTGTATATCTCTTCTTCTACCCGTGTATTTTTCAGGTTTAAGAATTAATAAGTTCTTGTGTATGCATATTAAATAGTATGATTTACTAACATTGAGTATTGCTTTTATTAGGTTTTATGGCTTATTCTTGTGTTTTTGTCTTCTTTTGTGCATTTAAGGTTATAAAGGTATGCTGAGGAGAAAGAATGCAAAAATAGGTCATGGAGGTGTTTTATGGGGTTATTTTATGTAATATAATGAGCAAGATACAAAGCATGATTATACACATGAGAGTGTGTACCAACTTCTAAAGAATTCAAGTCAATCAGTAATGTAGAAGGGCACAAAGGCAGTCATGCGCTCATGTCCTGGTTATTCTAGTATTTTAAGAGCTCTCCAAATGGTTTTAGACATCATGAAATGCCACATGACCTAGACGCCGGTCAGTGTTAGTCCGGGTAGCCTAAAAAGAAAAAATGAGTGAAATTTGGAATCTCTATGTATAGTTTTATGTGATGCTAGAAATCCACACGGGCATGTGGATTTTCCACATGCCCGTGTAGATTTCCCATGTGGATTTTCCACATGGGCATATAGGAGCCTATGTGGATGCCTGATTTCAGAGTTTAAATAGGCGTTTTAAAGAGTTCTTGGGGGATCTTTTTCCTACCTTTTGAAGAGATTTTAGCTAGGGTTTGGAGGAGGTTATTGTGAGGTTTAAGAGTGCTTCTACACCATTCAACATTGATTTTATTTATAGAAGAGTTATTTGGGGAGCCATCAATGATATCGATTCGCTAAGGTTGCTCTAGGCTTGACGGAGGAGTCTTTGGAGAAGGAAGAGCGGCTCTTGGAGACCATCATCACGGAACAAAAAGGGGTTATCTGTATGGATTGTTCACAGTTTTACTTGTCTTTATCTTTGATATTATATTGCTCCATGAAGAGCTAAACCTCTAGTAGGTACTCGGATATGTAAATCGTAGGATGCATTTACTTCATTGACTTTTATTGTATTTCTTATAATGGACAATTTATTTGAGTTTCAATCTTATGTGCTTGATGTTTGGTTTTCCCTTAGAGTGACACTAAGGTTGAGAACTTTATTTAATTATCCATTTGACGAGTGACCATCAACATTAGGATTAGATTTACTAAGGTTGAAGAGAGATGAGAGGGTGAGTCGAGAAGTAGTAGAACATCCCCTTTCCCCTTCCATGTGATTTATCCTACCTCCACATTGCAAGAGTTCTTCGCAATCATATAAGAGTGAGGTATTGAGAGTTACCTCTCCATCGGGGCTTATATACGATTAGGGATCTTTCACATGGACTAAATGGTTTGATCTAGTTTTGGGAATAAGGTTTATCACTGGGAATCCCTAGAGCTTTAAGCAATCATATGTGGTGTGAGGTGTCAAGATTCTTCTCTCCACCGGGATTTCGTAGGGGACTAGTCATGGTTGACCTTAGATTTGGGACCTTGTGTTTTTGGATTTCCATGACTCTTTGAATCTCAATTAGGGAAGCATAATTTTAGTCTTACACTTGAAGCTAAAATCCTAGGAGGAGCATTGTCCGAATACCTAATAAGTGCTTGAGCAGACATATTTCTCCATATGTTTTATATGCATTAGACATCAGTTTTACCATAGTTTATGTCTCATAAATTGTATTTGGTATTCCTTTGTGCACATAGGATGTGAAAGCCTTAAAAGAAGAAAATGAAGCATAGATAGGTTATAGAAGCACCTTTTGGGAGTTTTTGTACAACATAAGGATCAAGACACAAGAGGAGCTCATGCACATGGGTATGTCTGCCAACTTCCAAGAGAATTCAAGATGAACTTCAAGTTGGAAGGACACAAAGGAAGTTACATTCCTATGTCCCTACTTGTGTAAAGAATGCAAGAATCTTCCCAATGATGGTTAGACTATGAGAAGCCTTATAACCTACCATGCGGATGTGTGCCTGTCAATGTGGCCTCAAGAGATGAGTGTTTGAGCCATGTCATGAAGAGCAATGTAGTAAAATACTTTAGCATCACTGTAGTAAAATACTGTTCACACGACCATGTGAAATTTCCACGCGGTCGCGTTGAGGCACGTGATAGATGTGGTCTTTGACTATAAATAGCCCTTTTGCCCTATTCTTAGGAGTCTTTTTTCTATCGTTTGAAGGGCAAAGCGGCTAGAGTTTTGAGATGAGGTGTTTGGTGAATTTTGGGGGTAAATTCGGCGACCTAGCTTCAGAGAGGGACCCTTCAAGATGTTGAGCGACCCATTAAGGCCATCATCACAAATTCAAGGGGGTTTTACTTCGTGGTTTTTATTGATTTTCATTAAATTATTACTTGCTTTGTAATTTTCCCATGGAGGGCTAAACCCTAGTAGGTATTTGGGCATGTGAACCCTAGGATCTTATCTTTGTATTGACTTGCTTTATACTTTCTATTAAATCCAAGTTTAATTGAGTTTCAATCTTGTTTTCACATTGCTTGCATGTCGTATTAATCCTTGTAGTTGATTTGTATTGCATGATTTATTGCTTTGGTGAGAGAGAGGTCTCCAATATAGTTAGAACTCATTTCTACTTTTTCTTTACTTGCTTACAACATTCATATTATTGTGATTGAGTTCGTTTCACGATAATCTTGATTCTGACTAGATAACTGAGAAGTGGTTATTACTAATACTACCATTCCTTGTTGATTTGACTACCCAACTTATTGGGCACTTTATTACTTTGACACCCGTGCACTTACGGTACACGCACGCAAGAGGTGTGTCAGTACTCCACTTTCATTCTTGATTGTTACCTCTCTTTGGACCGTGTGTTTATTTATTTATTTTACATATTTTGATAACATATTAATTGTGTTCACCAATTAATTGATGACTTGGCTATTTTAGTAAGGTTTACTTGTAAGTAGAGTCTATTTCCTATGGATTCGACTTCCAGCTCTTTGAGTACTTTATTACTTTAACACTCATCAACTTGCGGTACACACACACAAGGTTGTGTCAAGAATCAATACAAATTTTGAGGAAAGTGAGAACTACACGGCCAGCTATATGGGTATGTTTAGCCCATGTACTGCTCCCAGAACACAGATGTCTTATTTTCACAACCCAAATTGACTAAAATATAATCTAATGTCAAAGCATAACTAAGATAAAGAAATTTGGATAACTTTGTGTTAAAGACATGGACCTAAATGCATGAAAATTGTAACAAGAATGTATTCAAATCATGACTTATTCAAAACACATAAGTTAGCTAAAACAAAAATTAAAGCAAATGAATCTTGGGTTTCCTCCCAAGAAGCGCTTGTTTTACGTCACTTAGTATGACATACCTGCATAAATCAAGGAGGTTCATAAAGATGGAACAACCTCTAATACCCCTGACTAGATCATAATTAAAATATGCAATAGGTTCAGAAATTGAAAAGATCTCACCAAGAAAATAATTCTGGTCAATGGTTGATGTAGTACTCCTTTGTTACAAACTAAAGATATGTTAGGCTGTTATTTAGCTTTTTTGATTAGTTCAATCAATGGGTATTCAACAAACAACTCCTACACAGGAAATAATAAAATCATCAATAAACTCAATTGCAAAACATGTATCATCCTCATTAGGTGAGTGCCTCATTACCCGGTGAAGCTTGAAGATAACTTGTTCTTCACCAACTCGCAACATCATTTGCATATCATTCACATCAATGAGAGCTTTCGATGTTACAAGAAAGGGGTGACCTAGAATCAAAGGATCTTCCACTAATTCATCGACATCAATAATGATAAAGTCGATGATTGTGATCTCCCGCAACTGCACGGTGTCTTCAAGTAATACCCTATGGGGCCGTTTGGTATGGGGGAAAGTAACAACTTTCCCTGGAAAGATGAGGTTGTGAAAAGCTTTCATATGTTTGATTGAAAAAAAGACCATGTAAAGTAATTGTCAAATTGTAATTACTTTCCCTTTGACCAATGAAAAGGATTCACAAGGGGAGGGGGTGTGAAACGGATTACATCATGGGTGAGAAAGTAGGAGACATAAAATTCCAATCTCACCCTTTATCTAACATTAAAATTCTTCTCTTTTGTCCTGTCTTTTTTTTAAAAACCCTAATTTTAGCGAAGAACTTCTCCACTGTCTTCCTTTTCAAAACCGTAGCGCAAGCCAATCTCGGTAAGTCATATAATTTTTTGTAATTTTTTTAAGATAATTTTCTTATTGCCTTTGATATTGTTTTATTGATAATGGATTCTTATTGAAAACTCATTGAAAAAAACTTGCACAATACCTTTTCTTAAGGTGAGATCTATCCACAAAAAGATTGCCAAAATTCATATAGAAAGCGTGCCTCTTGGATAAAGTTCGGGTAATCATATTTCTCATAATAGAAAAGCAAGAATTAAATATCTACTTTTGCTGTGTATATAAGCAATTTTCTTAAATTATTTATATATAAACCATTGATTAATGTGAAAATTAAAACATAGTTAAAATTAAAATAATTGATATTCATTGAAGGATAAAATTAAGAATAAACATAACTTTGCATGGAAAAGTTATTCATAACAAACAAAGGAATTCATTTTGCATGTATTTCAATCGCAATTTTCAAGGTTCATACCAAACACGTATTGTTACTTTACAGGGAAAGTAAATGCAGGAAAAATGAATGCAAGGAAATACTTTGCAGGGAAAGTGTTTTCATGCAAAGTACCAAACGGGCCCTATGTGTGACACAAGGCTAGTATTCCTCGAGGCCAAGGAGCTAAACTTACTTCCTTTTCACTCGGTGTTTAGCCTACAAGTTCGAGTACTAGTGTCCTAACTACTAAAATGGGTAAAAACAACTAAAGTAAGAATCTACACACTGAGGCAAAAAAGAGTGGGAAATCTAGAAAAAAGAATGGTCACGGATGCGGATTCCTTCGGGGCTATTAATGCTAGAAGAATACTAGTTTTACAAAGTAGTGGTGATTTTGGAGCAAGATATTCCTAAAGTAAGTAATCTCGAATCCCTCGGTGATTATCCTTAATCTCATACGAGTATTGGCTCAGAATTTCTTCCCGCCAAATCCTCCTATGATCACATTGGTGATAGATGATTCTCAAACTAGGGTCAAACACACAACTACGTTAATCATTAATGGTTGGAGGGTGCACCAAATACCTGAATCCCTTGTTGTATTGGTACATATATCCCTTCAAAGCTAAATGAGTCTAATACAAGGGCGTATCCCACACATCCAAGTACAACCTAGCAATCAAACCATAGATTTCTCATGTAATTCAATACATCAAAGAATACAAAGCTTGAACCACAAAATCAAACCACATACATATAAAGCAAACTAAGCATTCATACAAGCAATTTCCCACCAAGGTTCATAGGCATCGGTAACATTGGGGTTTAGTAGTCCATACAAATAAATGCAAGGTTCAAAATGATGAAAACAACTAAAGCAATCATAAACAAGACTCCCTCAAAGATTAGAAGCTGAATGATGCTTTGAATCTTATGGAAAGCATCCATGAACGCCACAATAGGGGTGGCTTCCCTCATTGTCTCCATGCTTCTACAAGTAGGATCAAGGGTAGATCTCGCAAGATTATGATTCTCCTATCGATTTCATCTTCAAAAATGACTTCAATCGCCTTCCTTCACCCCTAATCTAAAGTGTGGCATTGAGAGGTTCAAAGAAAGGGATGATGAATAGCTAATAATGCCCTAAAACTCTCTTTTAAACTTCTCTCTAGATGGCCTCACGGATTGGTTCATTGGTACAAGGATGCATATGAGAGCCTCGGGATTTCTGCCCTACAACAATAAGCTGCAGATTCTTTGGCTAGCTTATGGGCATCCTCATGGCTGTAAGGTTGCCCATCAACAAAACTTGAGACTTTGCCGTTTATCCAATCTTCATGGTTAATTACTTGCTACAATGTTGCTTGCTAAATGTCTAAATGTACATATTTTATACGTATTTATGTGCATGGTTATTATATTTTATTGATGAATTGATGCCATTTTATAGTTTAATTGGTTCTTTTCATGTTTCAGGCATAAAAGAAGTCTAGGTGAGCTCTATGAAGCAATTCAAGAATAAATCGGCATAAAAAATGGCGTTTTAGAGCCTGGGCACTATAGAAGTTTTACTGTAACAGTTACTGTAGTAACTTACTGAAAATTTTGGCCAGTTTCCTGAGCATCATCATGGCCTGTATACTGATTGTGAACCAGCCCATAGGCCATCTTGAGACCAGCTTTGAAAGAGCTCTTTGGGGCATTTTCAGAGGGGGGGAGACATTCTTCTTGGAGCTCATCACCACCATCTTTGATCTGAGGTAGGAGAAAGTCTTGGAGGGCATTTCTAAGGAGGATTCAATAAGGATAGTGTGATTTTGGGTGATATCCATCCCTAGGGCTTGGTCGTAGAATGTTGAAGACAAAGGAAGCCACCCCTTGAGTGGAGTCTATGGGAGCTCCTTGCCGAGGGGTTCAAGGAATCATTCGGCCTCCGACCTTTGATGTGTTGCCACATAGGAAGTTCATTGAGAGACATGAAAAAATTTGAAACTTAACTTGGTCCTCAAAGTATAAACAGTCTAAATCTCGAGGTGGCAACATGGTAACATCCATACTCTTTTTAAGTTTTTCATTTGCTTTCCTCGACATCCTCTTAAAGGTTTTCTTTTTCTTGCCATGAGATGGTGAATCAATTTTTATTCGGGCCACTTGTTGTATTGTAGAAGAGTAGATTTTTTGTCTTTGACTTCTTTGATTTCAATTCTTTCCAAATATTCATCCAATGGGTTTAATGCCAAAACCTCCTACACACAATCATATATAATCAAGTCAGTCTCTTCAATGAAATACAAAGTGTCATCATGGTCAAGTGTGTACTTCATAGCCTCTGGAAGGGTGAAGACCACTTCTTCTTCCCCGACTCTCAACGTCATCTTCCCCCTTTACACCAATCGAAGCACATGAAGTGTTGAGGAATGGACGTCTGAGGATCAAAGGGACTTCGACATCGTCGTCCACATCAAGGATCATGAAGTCCACCGGAATAATGAGCATATCTACTTTCACGAGCATATCCTCAATCACTCCTCAGGGTTTTCACACTGAACAATCTGCTAGCTGTAGGTTCATCCTTGTAGGACTCAGATTCTCTGACCCTAGCTTCAAGAACAAGTGATAGAGCATCATATTTATACTAGCCTTTAAGTCTGCTAAAGCGTTCTCTTGCATTCCTTCCCCGATCACACAAGGGATGATAAAACTATCGGGATTAGTCAGTTTCTTCGGTAATTTCCTTTGAATTCCTGCCGAGTAATTCCCTAAAAGATTTACAGTTTCAAGTCTTCTAATTTCCTCTTGTTGGTGAGGAGATCTTTTATAAACTTTGCATACTTGGGCATTTGTGAAAAGGCTTCAATAAGGGGGATGTTAATGTGAAGTTGCTTGAAGATGTTAAGCAATTTTTTGAATTGAGCATCTTCCTTGTCTTGTTTAAGCCTTGTTGGATATGGCATTACAGTCTTATATTCAGGAACCCTTGAAGTTGGAGGTTGGGGACAAGCTTCATCTTGTTTCTTCCACTCTTTTCACTGACATTTCTAGTTGGGTTAGGGTCTTCCTGAACGACTACCATTTCATCTGAGGCACTTGGGATCTTCTTGGCCCTTACCTCTAATTGCTTTTCACTACATAAGGTAACAATCTTCAAGTGTTACCTCGGATTGTTCTCAGTACTACTCGGTAGACTACCCAATGGGTGTTCAGAATTTGCATTAGCAAGCTGTCCTACTTGGGTTTCAAGGGATTGAATAGAAGCTTGGACGTTCCTCAACACCATGCCAAATTCATCAAGTCTATTGTTTACATTCACCAACTTTGAATCTGTGTTGATCATGAACTTGGCCAAGACATCCTCAGTGGTGTACTTCCTCTCTTATTTTGGAGGAGCTTGATACTGACTTCCTTGAGGTGGTGGGGGCCTTTGTTGTGATTAGCCTTGATTTTCAAAAAGGTTTGGGTGGTTCTTCCACCCCAAGTTATAGGTGTTACCATAAGGGTTCCCCGGTCCTCTTTGTCCTCCAATGACATAATCTACTATCTCCACTGGTGTTGAGGAGGCAACAAAGATGGGACATTGTGTACTTGTATGTCCGGCTCCACATGTTTCACATGACATAACTGCTTTAAAATTTGTAGATCCCAACATGAACTGATCAAATCTTTGTGTCAATGCTTCAACCTTTGCAGCTAATGCATTGTTATCCATGACATTCTTCGTCAGTGCATCCACCTTTGCAGCCGGTGCGGTGTTATCATTCACTTCAAAGATACCCGCTGCCCTTGGTGTTTTTTGTCGTATGCTCCAATGACAGTCATTGTTTGACATGTCTTCAATAAGCTTCTCGGCATCTTCAGGGTACTTATTGCTCAAAGAATCACTTGCTGTGTCATCAAGGGGCTAATAAGTATGATAATTCAGCCCATTACATAACATCTATACCCTTATCCAAGAAGATAAACCATGGTGGGGGAACTTCCTCAGAAGGTCCTTGAACCTTTCGTGGGCCACGAAAAGGGTTTCATAGTCAACTTATTTAAATGTTGAAATCCCTTGTCTCAACCTAGCTACCTTACTTGGAGGGAAATATCGAGCAAGGAATTCTTCACCATTTCCTGCCCTACTTTCCTTTAATTTCTAAATCTTGATTTTAATTATTTAGCAAGGTACCCGTCTAATGGCACGAGCAAGTCAAGCGAACTTAGTAGATCATGATAACACGATCAAAAGAACATTGCATCAAAGATTAAGGGAAGGGGTTGGTTTATGGTCAATATATGGGCAGTGAGGATGCTCAGAAAACTGGCTAAAATTTTTAGTAAGTTGCTACAGTAAAACTGCTACAATACGTGGCTCTAAAATGCCGTTTTTGATGTTGATTTCTTCTTGAATTGCTTCATTGAGCTCACCTGGACTTGTTTTATGCCTGAAACACGAAAAAAACCAATTAAACTATAAAAGGTCATCGATTCATCGATAACATACAATAACCATGCACACAAATACATATAAAATACATACATTTAGACATTTATCATTGCTACAGTACCATACTCTAAACCGTTATTTTCGGTGTTGATTTCTTTATCATTGCGTTATTGAGCTCACCTAGGCTATTTTGAGGCCTGTAACATGAATGAATCTATCTAAACCCTTAAATGGCATTGATAAATGCTTGTGTGATAAGAATGCGAAGTGTTCTTTCCTTATGTTGAGCATTACTTTTAGCAGGTTTAAGCGGTAATACATGTGTATTTGTGTTCTTTTGCGCATGTAGGGTAGTGAAGCAAGTATTGAGAAAAAAGTCAAAACTAGATCGTAAACGCACTATTTGTTCAAATCTTGGAAGGAACAAATGCGAAGACACAGGTGGGACTACAATATACGTGAATGTGTGCCAACCTCCATGAATTCAAGTCACTATAATGAGTTCGAGGGGCACAAAGGTAGTCACATTTGCGTATCCAGACTTGTGTATTGATAACAAGACCTCCGCAATGAAGCTTTTGATTGAAGAAGACGTGCGATCTACGACATAAACGTGTGCCAGTTTATGTTGCCTCAATGAAAAGCATGGAATTAAGAGTATTTTGGCCGAGTACTGTATTGATAAGAAGACCTCCGCCAATATAGCAGTACTGTTCACATCCGGCTGAAAACTGGAAATTCCACGAGCCCGTTAGAAAAATACACAGGGGCGTGTGGATTCCCGATTCTAGCCCTATTTAAGCCGCGATTCAGACTGATTTTTGGGATCTTCTTTTCCCCTTTTCTCCAACTTTCATCCATTTTTCGAGAGGTCATCAGCTAGGGTTTAGAGAGGCTTTTGGGACGTCTTTGGAGTGGTTCTAAGGATTCAACACCGTGCTCCACTTGGAAGAAGGTTATTGGATGAGCTTTCGTTGGCACCGATCCGGCGAAGTGTGCCCTAGGCCGCACAAGGGGATTTTTGGAGAAGACTTGGCTACTCCACAAGACCATCGACATGACTACCGAGGGGGTTTCCTTATGGAACACTTGTTTTACTTTCGATTTCATTATTGATTGTATTGTGCTCCATGGAGAGCTAAACCCCCTAGTGGTTATTTGGATTTTGTAAACCCTAGGATGTTATTGTTTCATTGATCTTTTATTATGCTTTCCTTAATTGATGTTTCAATTGAGTTCCAATCTTGAATGCTTGTTGAATGATTTCTCCCTTAGAGTGACACTAGGGTTGAGAGTCCATCTTGGTAATCATTGTAGATGAGTAACACACTACGAGGGTTAGACATTGCATGATTGGAGTGGGTTGAGAGTGTGAGTCGAGAGGTAGCAGAACGTCCCTTTTCCCATTTGGTGTGATTTATCCTACCTCTATTTCCTTGAGTTCTTTGCGGTCACAATAGAGTGAAGTTCTAGAGGATGAACTTCGCTTGGGCTTAGTTGCGAGAGCAACAGAGTGAAGCGTTGAAGTGACTCTAGTGTCTGAAGCTTAAATGTGACTAGGGGCCTTTCGCCTGGACCAAAGGGTTAGGTCTACACATAGGAAGATGGTTTATCACTTAGATTCCCTAGAACTCCATGCAACTTTACACAGTGTGAGGTGTTGAGATTGAGCAATTTCTTCGCCGGGACATAGTATAGAGTAAGTCACGGTTGACCTTAGATTTGGGACGGTGTGCTTAAAGATTCCCACGACTCATTGAGCATTAATTAGGAAGTATAATAGTGGGTCTTTCACTTGAAACATTAATCCTAGGGGAAGCATTGTCCGAGTACCCCACTTCTATCGATTGCCTTACCTCTCACTTACTTGCGGCTCTCATTCTTGTTTCTTTTGTCTTCGTTCACATTACATTTTATCGACAATATCAATGTTCACTTTCACGTGGTTAAGTAGCAATTTAAGTATTTGTACTCCCTACTCCCTGTGGATATGATACCCCTCTCACCTAGGATTTATTACACGACAAACTCGTGTACTTGTGGGTCACACGCAAGGGGCATTATCAGGCATCGATTCATCAAAGAATACATGAATAATATAGAAGTTATACATATAAAATACATATATTTAGGCATTTATCAAACATCTCCACACCTAAGCATTTGCTTGTCCTCAAGTAGACAAACATGAGGAATAGGGGCACAATGATAAACAGCTAAATGTATGACCTCAAGCTCAAAAGTAAAGAACTCCACAAGCACAAATGAAAATAAATCAAGAAATTGAGTTGTTCTATACTAATAAGTGTCTAAATGTACTTATTTTAGTATATGTATTTGATACCTCTAGCATGTATTTTTATAAGAATTGATGCTTGTTTCATGCTTAATCGTATATTATTTGCTTCGCAAGGCATGAAAGAGCGATGGAGGACACGAAGATATGATTTTGACAAAAAAGAGAAGAAAACCATGTTGTGGTATCGTAGAGTATTCACTGTAGTAGATACTGTAGCTGGAGTACTATAGCAATGGCACTGTAGCATCGACAATATAGCAAGACCACTGTAGCACATGGATGATTTTTGAGTCAGGAGTTGATCGAAGGCATAGGGCCTCAATGCTGCCCTGGATTGACACCGGGATAGATACTGTATCCAGAGAAGAGAATAGATTGTTTGAAGGCATACTGCCTCATTGACCCCCTCATTGAGGTATTATGGACCCCTCGTTGAGGAATTATGGACCTTTTTTTGGGGTTTTTGAGTCTCATTTTATGCTCATACGGCCTAATATTTTGGGGAGAGGATACTTGGGGGTGAGAGGAGAGGATTTGGAGGATTTTTGGGAGACGGGAGGGAAAGACTTTTGGCAGCCAACACTTAATGAAGAAAGAGGAAGAACGAAGACATCTTGATGGAGCTTGGCTTGAGGCTTGGAGGTAATCAAGAGCTTGAACTTCAAGGGGAGAGCTTCATCATCAAGGGAGGAGGAGCATTTGGCATTCCTTAGGCTAGAGGAAGAGTCATTTGGCCGGCATTGTTCTTCTTCATCATCATTCGGACTAGGGAGTGCCTCTTATGCATTTGTTATGTGTTTTTCTTGAGTTTTCTATACTTGTTTGTTTGATGGAACACTAGACCCCCAAGGCCACAGGATGTAGGTGAACCTTGGGGAGTTCATTGATAAGTGCTTGTGTGATATGAATGCGAAGTATTCTTACTTTATGTTGAGCATTACTTTTCTCGGGTTTTTACACTAATATGTGTGTTTTTATGTTACTTTCATGCAGGTAGGGTTGTGAGGCCGAGTATGAAGGAAAGAAGCCAATGTGGATCATAATGCACCGATTTTGGAGGAAATCTTGCTAAGGTTCAAACGCGAAGACATAGGTCGGGTGTGAAATGCTAGAGTGTGTGCCAACCTCCTCGTATTCGAGTTGGCACATCAATTTGGAGGGGCACAAAGGCAGTCACACTCGAGCATTCCGACTTATGCACATAGAACAAGAGCTCCACCAATTTGTCTATCATTGAAGAAGCAAGTGACCCACGACGTGAACGTGTGCCCATTTATGTTACCCAGATGAAAGTATGGATTCGGGAAGCTATTCAGGTCGGATACTGTAGCTGAGCACTGTAGCAAAGTATTGTAACAGCATTGTTCACATCCGACCGAGTAAACAGGAATTCAGAGAATCCACATGGGCGTGTGGAAATTATCCACGCCCGTGTGGAAATTCCACATGGGCGTGTGAAAAATCCACAGGCCCGTGTAGTCGCCCGACTCCAGCCCTATTAAAGCCGATTCAGCCCCGATTTCAGTATTCTTTTCTCCATTTTTTCCCCAACTTGAGAGAGGGCTTCGGCTAGGGTTTTGAGGGATATTGGCTAGGGTTTTGGATAGGTTCTACAGCTCCGACATCGCGCGTCATTTGGAAGAAGGTTATTGGGAGAGCTTTCGTCGGCACCGATCTGGTGAGGTGTATCCTAGACCGGACAAAGGATCCCTTGTGACGAGTAGAGGACTCTCCACAAGACCATCGACACGACCATGGAGGGGGGTTTTTCTATGGATTCATTGCTTTTACATTCTATTTCTTTGATTGTATTTAGCTCCATGGAGAGCTAAACCCCTAGTGGGTACTTGGGTATTTATGAACCTTAGGATGTATTCGTTTCATTGAATCTCTTTATTATGCTTTCAATTATCTGATGTTTATTGTGAGTTCCAACCTTGAATGCTTGATTGTATGAACATTTCCCTTAGAGTGACACTAGGGTTGAGGGTTCTTGTTGGTAACCTTGTGAGTGAGTGACACACCATGAGTGTTTGACAAAGCTAGGTTGGAGAGGGTTGAGAGGATGAGTCGAGAGGTACAGGACCGTCCCCTTTCCCCTCTGACGTAATAGATTCTATCTCCGTTTCTCGAGTTCTTTGCGTCCATAATAGAGTGAATGGTCTAAGAGATGACACTCCGCTGGGGCTTAGTTGCGAGTGCAACGGAGTGAAGCGTTGAGGTGATCTTAGTATCTAGGGCTTAATCGTGGTTAGGGACCTTCCACCTGGACCAAAGGGTTAGGTCTATAATTAGGAAGAGATTTATAACTTGGAATCCCTAGAGCTCATTGCAACTCTATGCGAGTGCAAGGTTGAGAGGTCATCTAATCTCTCCTCCGGGACATGTATAGAGTTAGGCATAGTTAACCTTAGATTTGGGACTATGTATTTAAGGATTTCCATGACTCACCATTGCATTGATTAGGAAGCATAATAGAGGGTTCTTGCACTTGAAACGATTGTCCTAGGCGGAGCATTATCCGAGTACCCCATCTTTATAGATTGCCTTACCTCCTCCTTTACTCGTGCTTTCTTACTTGTTATTTTTACTTTTGAGAATTAAATCATTGTCACACTTACCACTACTGATCTTTCACATAGCTAAGAAGCGGATTATTACTTCGACAAACCCGTGCACTTGCGGGATATACGGAAGGGGACCTTGTCACTAGTATTGCAAGATTCCATACGGTCATGTGGAAATTGCCGTGTGGATTCACGGGGTGTGAAAGACGCATGGCCCCTGTGAGAAAAACCCACGAATACCCCTCTCCCTCACTTCTAAAGCTCATTAAAAACATATCACAACCATTTTAGCATGAAACCGAGGCACATTTGCCAGTTTAATCATAGAAGATCGAATTGAATCAAATAAGGGTATCCTCAAGATAAAACAAGGGTTTACCGATGAGATGAAACTAAAATTTTTGAAATCGGCGAGAATTTCAAATTATCGACTCAAAATCAACGCTGGGAGGTCGGGAGAATGCTGGCGAGTGTTTTCCAAGCGGTTGAAGGTGTGCTAAGGAGAGAGTCTTATAAGACTTATAAAGATGGGACGCAGCTTTATGATGCCTGCACATCCACACGGGTGTGCCAAAATTATGCACGCCCTTGTGCCTTCACACGAGAGACTCACAGGGGCAGACGCATGCCCCTGTGCGCTCTCTAGAAAAAAACACTCAACCTCTCTGAACGCAACCGTACAGGCGTGCGGAAATTACCCACACCCGTGCGCCCGACCCACAGGGGCTGCCGCACTCCCCTGTGGCTTCTCTGTCTAATCGATAAGAATCTCTAAGTGTTTCGCATGCCAGTGTGGAATTTCCGCACGGGCATGACATTCACAGGCCCAACTCACAGGGGCGACCGCACGCCCCTGTGTCTTCTCGGGATGGAGAAAGCTTGTTTGCAGAGATCCGCACGGGCATACGGAATATACCCACGCCCGTGCATTTTTCACAAGTTTGCCCACAGGGGCGAATCCACGCCTCTGTGCCTTCTCTAGATGAGCTCGCAATACAACTCCACGGGCATGCGGAAATTCCACACGCCCGTGTGTTTTCTCTGGATGACTTAGAAAACTCTGTAGGCTCTGCAGAAATTTCTTGAACATGTTTACACATTCAGATCCTGGCCTTTTATACAGAATACACCAACGGAAACATTTAAAACAAGCTCAAGCGACTAAATCTTCGCCAAATCCACATGAATACACACGATGACATCAAAAACCACAATACAACACACAGCAGAAGCATCTAAAAATCAAGACACCAACACTCACAAGTTATTCATTCAAAAACTAAACGATCAATTAAGAAAAACAGTAAACACTTTGGTTGCCTCCCAAGAAGTGCTTGTTTAACGTCACTAAGCTTGATGTACCTCTTCTTACCTCATGGGAGTTCGTGAAGGAAGAATACTCCCTTGTCGGCATTACTAACCTCTCCTCTATAGTACGATTTCAACCTGTGTTCATTTACCTTAAATGTACCCTTCTCCGGATGGGTAATCTCAACAGCCCCATGAGATGAAACTTCGGTCACCATGCAAGGGCCAAACCATCTAGACTTGAGCTTCCCCGGAAATAACTGTAGATGAGAATTGAATAGCAACAACTGATCACCCACTTTGAACTCCTTCGGATATTTAATATGCTTGTCTTGCCATTTCCGAATTCTTTCCTTATAAATCCTTGCATTCTCATATGCTTTCATCCTCTATTCATATAGTTTATTAAGATGTAGCATTCTTTGTTATCCCGACTTGCGCAAGTCAAAGTTCATGTCCTTAATTGCCCAATATGCTCTATGCTCCAACTCCAAAGGCAGGTGACAGGATTTTCCACAAACCAAATTATAAGGAGTGGTCCCTACTGGCGTTTTAGTATGCTGTTCTATTAGCCTAAAGTGTGTCGTCTAACTGTTCTGACTAATCCCACTTTCCTTGTCCACAGACTTGGTTAAGATCCTCTTGAGATCCCTGTTTGTGACTTCCACTTGACCACACATTTGTGGGTGATAGGGGGTAGCAAGATGATGATGCACCCCATAGCGCTTCAACACTTTTGCGAGTTGTGAATTACAAAAACAAGTCCCTCGATCGCTTATGATGATTCGTGGGGTTCCAAACTGAGCAAACAACCTCTTCAGAAATTTTACTACTGTTCTAGCATCATTGGTTGGAAGGGCTTGAGCTTCCACCAATTTAGAAACATAATCAACCGCCACTAAGATATATTGATTACCATTAGACATCAGGAATGGTCCCATGAAGTCGATTCCCCACACATCAAACACCTCACAAAATTGAATCGGATTTTGACGCATCTCATCTCTTCGCGATAGGTTTCCAACCCTCTGACAATTGTTACATCGAAGAACAAACTGATGGGTATCCTGGAATAAAGTCGGCCAATAAAACCCGGCGGCAAGAACTTTCTCAGCGGTTCTGCTCGAAGGATAATGCCCCCCAACGGGACCCGAATGACAATGTGCAATAATGCTCCAACCTTCCTCCCTAGATACACATCGTCGAACCACATGGTCGGCACAAATACAGAACAAGTAAGGATCATCCCAAAAGTAGTTCTTTAAGTCACTGAAAAACTTTTTCTTCTGCTGAAAATTGAGGCCTTACTTCAGTACCTTTCCCGACAAATAGTTAGCAAAATCTGCGAACCATGGAGTGCCCCTTGATTTTGACTAGTGTATTGCATACAAATGTTCTTCAGGGAAAAATCCGTTGATCTCCTTGCTTGCCGGTTCTTGCCCTTCACACCCTTCTAATCTTGAAAGATGATCCGCAACCACATTTTCAGTTCCCCTCTTGTCTTTTATTTCCATAACAAATGCTTGTAACAATAAAATCAACCGAATCAACCTTGGTTTCGCGTCAGTTTTGTTCATGAGATAACAGAGTGTTGAATAATCTATGAATACTATCAACCTCGATAGAATTAACTTGTCAAAAGTGAACACCACCGCTAATAATTCCATTTCAGTAGTTGTATAATTCTCCTAAGCACTTGTGAGAGTCTTGCTAGCATAATAAATCGGACGGAACTGCTTGTCTTTCCTTTGTCCCAAAATTGCTCCCACAGCGTAATCACTTGCATCACATATGAGCTCAAAGGGTTCATTCCAATCCGGTATTGTCAGAATTGGTGCTTGCACTAATCTTTCCTTCAATAAATTGAATGCACCTAGACAATCATCCTTAAAGTCGAAAGGGTCATCTTTTCTAGGAGTTTAGTCAATGGTTGCGTGATCTTCAAGAAGTCATTGATAAACCTTCTGTAAAACCCTGCATGCCCCAAGAAACTGCGGACCACTTTCAATATTTGTAGGTGGAGCAAGCTTTTCGATCACCTCAATCTTTGCCTTATATCTACCTCCAATAATGCTTGGGAAATTTTATGTCCAAGGACAATGCCTTCTTGGACCATGAAGTGACACTTCTCCCAATTGAGGACGAGGTTCGTTTCTTCACATTTCACTAGCATTCTCTCCAAATTCTTTAAACATTTGTCGAAAGAGTCTCCAAATACCAAAAAATCATCCATGAATACCTCCATAATGTCTTCCAGTAGATCATCAAAAATAGCTGTCATACAGCGTTGGAATGTGGCTGGTGTATTACACAACCCAAAAGGCATTCTTCTGTAAGCAAAGGTACCGTAAGGACAAGTAAATGTGGTCTTCTCCTAATCTTCTAGAGCTATAGGGCTTTGAAAATTTTCTGACATGCCATCAAGGAACAATAAAATTGATGGCATGCTAAACGTTCCAACATTTGATCGATAAATGGCAATGGGAAATGATCTTTTCGAGTGGCATCATTTAATCTTCTATAATCGATGCAAACTCGCCATCTTGTAACTGTCCTGGTCGGAATCAACTCATTCTTTTCATTCATCACAACTGTCATCCCCCCCTTTTTTTGGAATCACTTGAGTTGGACTCACCCATGCACTATCGGATATGGGATAAATAATCCCTGCATCTAGGAGCTTCACTATTTCTGCTTTGACGACTTCCTTCATGTTTGGATTTAGTCTTCGCTGTGGTTGGATTATAGATTTGTAGTCATCTTTCATTAAGATTTTATGGGTGCAAAAGGATGGATTTATGCCCCTGATGTCTGAAATCTTCCACGCAATAGCCGACTTATGCTTTTTCAACATGCTAACAAGCTTATCCTTTTGCTCCACATACAAGTTTGAAGCTACAATCACCAGAAATTTAGATTCTTCCATCAAGAAGGCATACTCCAAGTGTGCTGGCAAGGTGTTAAGCTCTAAGGTTGGTGGTTCATCAATTGATGAACGCAACCTACTCTCCTTTAACCTGTCAATTCCTCAAACTTGTTCTTTTCCTGATCAAATTCATTTTTTCCCTTATTCCACTAGTGAATGCATTTTTGTATGGTCTTCAATGACTGTCGATGCATTCAATCCACAAATCTCCCCTATTAACAATGACACACCCACCGAGAAAAGTTCCTGCCTTTGTTCATGATAAGATAAGTCAAACTGATCGAGGACTTTCTCCAGACTTTCTTCTAAGTGATCACTCATTGATGCCAATGCAGATCTCTCAAACTGATCTAGCACACTATTTAGTTCACAGTCCCGCTCTTGAATTCTGGCAATGTACTCTTCAACTGATTCTTCCACAAAATGCTGAATAGTATCTGGCTCTTGCAAGAAGTAGCACGGTGTGTCCTGTATTACAAACACTTGAACTTTCTACTCCACATTTTCAACCATTCTCGCGATAGTGTCGAATAACTCGGGCATGTCAATCATTTTTCTGTAATCAAGGAAAAAAGAAAACAAATCAGAACGATGATAGAAAAGAAGATGTGAAATAGAATGAAAAAATGAATATTTAAGAAAAAAAAGTGCAAAGTATCTTTAAATGTCTATTCCCCGGCAACGGCACCAAAACCTTGACAGCGCCCCTTACGTATGTCCCGCAAGTGCACGGGTTTTTCAAAGTAATAAAATTCCATGTGAGTGGGTATCGTATCCACAGGGAGTAGGGAGTAAAAATACATAAATTGTTTCTTAACTAAGCGAAATATGAATAGTAATTTTTGTGACAAGACGTAATGCAAACAAAAGTAAAAGAGACAAGAGAGAGAGCACAAGTAAAGGAGAGGTAAGGCAATCGAGTTGATCCGCCTAGGACAACTATTTCAAGTGCAAAAACTCTCTATTATGCTTCAAACTAATACAATAATGAGTTGTGGAGATCCTCTAATACATGATCCCAAATCTAAGGTCAACCATGCCTAACCCTATACATGTCCCGGAGGAGAAATTGAACAATCCCTCAACCTCCCACTCGTATAGAATTGCAATAAGTTCTATGGATTCCAAGTGATAAATCCTCTTCCGATTTGTAGACCTAACCCTTTGGTCCAGGCGGAAGATCCCTAGCCACAATTAAGCCCTAGATGCTAAAATCACTTTCAACGCTTCACTCCATTGCACACGCAACTAAGCCCCAGCGTAGGGTCATCCCTTAGCCCATTCACTCTACTATGACCGCAAAGAACTTGAGGAATTGGAGGTAGAATAAATCACACCGAAGGGGAAAAGGGGACGCTCTGCTACCTCTCGACTCACCCTCTCAACCCTCTCCAATCTAGCTTTGTCTAACTCTCGTGGTGTGTCACTCACTCACAAGGGTTATCAACAAGAACTCTCAACCCTAGTGTCACCCTAAGGGAGTATTCATACAATCAATGCATTCAAGATTGGAACTCAATAAAAACATCAATTAATGAAAGCATAATAACAAGGTTCAATGAAACGAATACATCCTAGGGTTCACAATCTAAGTACCCACTAAGGGGTTTAGCTCTCCATGGAGCTAATTACAATCAATGAAATCGAATGTAAAAGCAATAAATCCATAGAAAACCCCCTTGATAGTCGTGACGATGGTCTTGTGGAGAGTCCTCTACTCGTCCAAAGGTCCCTTTGTCCGGCCTAGGATACAGCTCGACGGATCGGTGCCACTGAAAGCTCTCCCACTAACCTTCTTCCAAACGGAGCATGATGTCGGAGCCGTAGAACCTCTCTAATCCCTAGCCAATACCTCTCAAAATCCTAGCCGTAGCCCTCTCTCAAGTTGGGGAAAAGATGGAGAAAAGAATGTTGAAATTGGCTTTTAAAGGGCTGGAATCGGGAATCCACACGCCCCTATGGATATTCCACACGGGCTTATGGATTTAACACAAGGGCGTGTGGAATTTCCACAAGCCCGTGTAGCTTCTCTGGTCAACTCCTTCTTCAGCCGGTTGTGAATAGTACTTGCTACAATATTCTGCTACAGTACATGTCTGAAACACTCCCGAAACCATGCTTTCATCGAGGTAACGTAAACGGGCACACGTTTACGTCATAGATCGCTTTGCTTCTTCAATGAATGGCCACGTTGGTGGAGATCTTGTTACACATGTACAAGCCGGAATACTTAAAATGTGACCGCCTTTGTGCCCCTCCAAATCATTGTGCTAGCTTGAATACAAGGAGGTTGGCACACATTCTATCATCTTGAACCCAACTTATGTCTTCGCATTTGAACCTTCTCAAGATTTCCTCCAAATGGTGCACTCACAATCTACATTGGCTTCTTTCTCTAAGATTTAGCTTCACAACCCTATATGCATGAAAGTAACATAAATACACATATATTAGTGTTAAAACCCGATAAAAGTAATGCTCATCATAAGGAAAGAACACTTCGTATTTTTATCACACAAGCACTTATCACCTTTGGTCTAGGCGAAAGATCCCTACTCACATCTAAGCCCGAGTGGAAATGATCTCTCAACACTTCACTCTATTGTGCCTACACAACTAAGCCCCAGGAGAGAAGATCTATCAAAACTTCACTTTACTGTGGTTTAAAAGAACTCTTGGAATGTAGAGGGAGGATAAATCATATCGGAAGGGAAATGGGACACTCCGCTACCTCTCGACTTACCCTCTCAACCCTCTTAAATCTTGCTAAGTCTAACCATAATATTGATGGTCACTCATCAAAAGGGTGACTGATGGATTCTCAACCCTAGTGTCACTCTAAGGGAAAATCAAACCAATACGCATACAAGATTAAAACTCAATGAAAAGAAACATAATAAAAGTTAATGGAACAAAATCATCCTATGGTTTACATGTCCAAGCACCCACTAGGGGTTTAGCTCTCTATGGAGTAATATAATATCAAAGAATAAATCAAAGATAAATGCAAACTATCCATAAGAATAACCCCGTTGTAGTCTGTGATGATGGTCTCTAAGAGGTGCTTCTCTTTCTCCAAGGACTCCTCCGTCGAGCCTAAGGCACACCTCGCTGAAACAATGCCTTCAAAAGCTCCCCCAATAACTCTCCTTCAAAGGAAATCGATCTTGAACAGACCAAAAACACTCCAAAACCTAGCAAAAACCTCCTATGAACCCTAACCGCGCTCTCTCCAAAAGATAGGAAAAAAGATCCCTCAATAACTCTTCAAAGTGGCTTTTATAAGAAAATAAATCGGGAATTCACATGCCCATGTGGATTATTAACACACGCGTGTGGACTCTCTGTTTTTTGAATTTCACACTATGTGAATAGTAACAGCTACAATACCATGAATAGTACTTACTACAGTGAATGCTACAATGATCCGAATTCCTCTTCTTCCATTAAGGCCACACGATTGGGCACACACCCCGTGTGATAGGTCATGTCGCTTCTTCTCTTTCAAATGTGTTGATGACACTCTTGAAAACTCTACACAAGCTGGAACATGAGTTTATGACTGCCTTTGTGCCCTTCCAATTTGTAGATAGATTTGCATACTCTTGGAAGTTGGCACACACCCTCATGTGTTTGATCACGGCTCATGTTTTAACACTTGTTCCACATAAGAGAATCCTCAAAACCGACATTCATGACCTATTTTCACTTCCTTTCTTCTTATACTACCTCCACAACCCTTATTGCACAAAAGAAACAAAAACACACAAATGAGCCATAAAACCTGATAAAAGCAATGGCCATTATAAGTAAAACTATGCTCATTTGGAGGCCGTGAGTTTCATTAGCATACCTATAAAACAAGATATAAGAGATTCAACCAAATATAATAGAAGCAATCATTCATCAAGTAGGGTGTGAAAGAATTCAAGAATTGCTACAGTAAATCTCTAAAAACATTTTGTAAGAGTTTTCCTTGCAAAAGGGGCATAAAAATGTTTACAAAGTTTGAAAATTCCTCCAACTAACCTTAAAAATAACAAGCAAACAATCCCCCATAATAATGATACCCACTCAAATTGAAAAACAAGAGGGAAGAAGGAGAAAAACACAAACCCTAGAATTAGGATTCAAGATAGAATACCTTTGACAGTTGGTGTAAAACAATGGTAGAACTCCTAACAAATCATGCATATCAAATAGAAAGGAGTAGGAGAGTGTTTTAAAGCAAGAAAAATGAAAGAAAATGGTGAAAAAAAATGAAGAAATAAGGTGGAGAAATGAAACATAAATGAGAAGAAGAAGGAGGAGGAGAGAGGAGAGGGAAAATGTGACCAAGAGAGGCTGCCAGCCCTGTTTTAAGCCTCATGAACCTCCTCAATAAAGCTTCAAGTTGAGCTTTATGGTTGTCAAGGTGGTCGTGAAGCTTCCCGGCAAGCTTTCATGGAATAGCTCACGGACCTAGGTTGCCAGTGAGCACTCTCGACCAGTGTTCACAAGCAAGGTAGCCACTGAACCGGCCCATAAACATGAGGAAAGGCCCTCTCTTCATCCAAATACTCCATGAAACCTACAACCAAGTAATATAAAATCATTTCCACCTTAAATCAACATGGAGACTCATCCGAAAAGCACCAACTTAAAGAATAATTATTGAAAACTCAAAGCACACATGAAATAACAACACAAAACACTTAGCAAATAAGAACATAAAGATACACAATGATGAATACAAGTATGCTATAACATACTATAATGGGGTTAAAAACTTGGGTTGCCTCCCAAGAAGTGCTTGTTTAACATCATTAGCTCAATATACAATAAATCTAACTCCAGTGGTGGTGATAATGTGAGATTCATGCTCTTCTTGAGTTTTTTCATTTGCCATACACCACACTTTCTTCAAGCTTTTATTTTTCTTACCACTTGGTGATGGATTTGTTTCCACATAGTTCACTTGAGGCATTGGCAGACGGGTAGATACTTTTTCTTTGTCTCTCTTGCCATCCAACTCCTCTAAGTAGTCATCTAGTGGGTTCATAGCTAACACTTCCAACACACAATTAGATATAATCAAATTAGTTTTAATAGTAAAGTACAAAGTATCATCATGATCAAATGTGTGTTTTATAGCCTTCGGGAGTGTCAAAACCACTTTTTCCATCCCGACCCTCAAAGTTATTTTTCCTCCTTTAACATCGATGAGGGCACCCAAAATATTGATGAATCGCCACCAAAGGATCAAGGGAACTTTGACATCATCGTCAACATCAAGTATTATGAAATCCACCGGGATGATTAGCTTGTCCACTCTTACCAGAACATCTCCAACAACCCCTCGAGGCTTCCTCACTGATCGGTCAACTAGCTCTGCAATGTCATCCTCATGGGTCTCAAGTCTTCCAAATCTAGCTTCAGGAATAACTTGTAGGGCATCACATTTGTGATGATCCCTGAATTAGCTAAGGCTTTTTTATGCATCCCTTCTCTAATCTCACAAGGGATGATTAAACTTCCAGGACCAGTCAACTTCTTTGGTAGTTTCTTTGGATAACTGTAGAACAATTCCTTAAAAGTGCCAAAATTTCCAATTCCTCCAATTTCCTCTTGTTGGTTATAAGGTCTTTCATGAACTTAGCATATTTGGGCATTTGTGACAATGCCTTAACAAGAGGGTTATTTTATATGTAGCTGCTTGAATATGTTGAGAAATTTTCTGAATTGGGAATCATTATCTTGATTTAATCTTCCCAGGTAGGGAATAGAGGGTTTGTATTTAGGTACCTTTGCTAGTGGTTGTTGTAGGGGTTCATCATTTTTCTTGTTCTCGTTTCCTTCATCTACCACTCTTTATGACTTAGGGTCTTTGACACGACCGATTTGCGTGTGTGTACCGCAAGTGCGTGGGTGTCGAAGTAATAAAATATCCTATGAGTTGGGTAGTCGAATCCACTGGGAACGGAAGTATTAGTAGTAACCACTTCTCAATTATCTAGACAAAATCAAACTTGTGATGAAATGAACTTAATTGCAAGAATAAGAATATCGCAAGCGAGCAAAGGGAAAGTAGAAAACAAGGGAGATCTCAATCAATAAAGATGAGGTACCCAGGTAATGCTCCTCTAGGATCTAATCATGAAGTGCAAAACCTACTAAATGTTCCTAAACCTAGTTAAATGAGTTGAGGTAATACAAGAACAATCGGTCCTTGCCTCCAAGCTACCGATACTAGTCCCCTATGAGGTCCCTGTGGAGAAATCGCTCAATCTCAACACCTCACACCACATATGACCGCAATAAAATCTAGGGATACCTAGGAATCCAACTGATTCCTAAAAATAGACCTAAGCCTACTTCTAGGTGAAAGATCCCTAACTCCCTACAAGGTCCTCGTAGAGAAATCTCTCAATATCATGCCTCACACCAAATATGGTTGCACAAAGTCCAGGGAATATGGAGATGGGAAGCACTCATAAGAAGCGAAAAGGGACACTCCACTATCTTATAAATCACTCTCTCAATCCTTTTTAATCTTGGAGTTCTAACCCTAATGGAGACCTCTCTCTCACTAATGCAACAAATCATGCATTACCAATAAACCACAAAGATCAATACGACATGCAAGCAATGAGAAAACGAGATTAAAACTCATAAGTCCAGGGAATATGGAGATGGGAAGCACTCATAAGAAGCGAAAAGGGACACTTCACTATCTTATAAATCACTCTCTTAATCCTCTTTAATCTTGGAGTTATAACCCTAATGGAGACCTCTCTCTCTCTAATGCAACAAATCATGCATTACCAATAAACCACAAAGATCAATACGACATGCAAGCAATGAGAAAACGAGATTAAAACTCAAATAAACTCAGATTTAATAGAATCATAAAGTAAGTCAATACTAAAGATATGATCCTAGGGTTCACATACCCAAATACCTACTAGGGTTTAGCCCTCCATGGGGAAAGTTACAAAGCAAAAAATATTTTGGAAGTTCTTGATTCTTCACACAAGTAGGGACATGGGTGTAGGACTGCCTTTGTTCCATTCCATCCCACAAATTGGCTTGAATTCTCTTGGAAGTTGGCACACACCTCCATGTAGATGAGCTTCTCTGGTGTCTTGATTCTTAGGTTGCACTAAATCTCCCAAAATGTGTCTATATAACCTATCTTTGCTTCTTCTTCTTCCTTCAAGGATTCACAACCTAATCACACAAAAGAGCACCGAATACACTTTATGAGACATAAACAATGGTAAAAATGATGCTCAATGCATGTAAACCATATAGAAAAATATGTCTACTCAAGCACTCATCAGTCTTCCTGGATAATTACCCTATTTTCATTGACACTTGGGCGTTCTTCGGCACTTTGTCTCCACTTGCCTTCCACTCCTAAGAGTGATGGACTTCAAGTGCTCCATCAGGTTATTTTATGTGTTACTCGGCAAGCTGCCCGGAGAATGCTCAAAATTTGCTCTAGCAAGTTGCCTGACTTGGTTCTCGAGTTCTTGGATCGAAGCTTGGACATTCCTCAGTACTGTGCCAAATTCATTAAACTGGGTATTTATGTTTTGAAATTTAGCTTCCTTATTGATCATAAACTTTGCTAGAACATCTTTAGTAGTGTATTTCTTCTCGTGTTATGGATGGGGTTCATATTGAGTCCCTTGAGGCTGTGCAGGTCTTGGTTATTGTTGGGCCTAGTTCTATAAATTATTTTGGTGGCTTCCCCACCTAAGATTATATGTATTACCATAGGGATTTCTCAGGCCTCTTGGTCCCCCACCATTGTAGTCTACTATATCCATTATGGCCACCAAAATAATAGAAATTGGACATTCTGTAGTTGTATGCCCCACACCACATTTCTCACAAGATAATACCACCCTAGAATTCAATATTGAACATATCATCAACTGGTCAAACCTCTTGGTCAAAGATTCAACTTTGGTAGCTAGTGCAGTGTTGTATTCACTTCATAAATTCCTGCTTCCCTTGGTAGTTTTTGTCGAGTATTTTAATTGTATTCATTGCTTGCCATATCATCAATCAGTTTTTCAACATCTTTAGGGTATGATGTGACTCCCGCAAGTGCACGGGGTCATCAAGTAGTACCTTGTGTGTGACACAGGGGTCGTATTCCATAGGGCAAAGGAGTTATCCTTACTTCCTTTTTACTTGTTGTCTAGACTACAGATTCGAGTGAAAGTGTCCTAATTAGCAAAAGAAATAAAAAGAACTTAAGGAAAGAGTCCACAGTTGAGGTGAAGGGGTAAAAATCAGAGGGATGAAAATAGTCACCGATGCGGATTCCCCTGGGGCTATTAAAGTCAGAAGGATGCTCAGGCTACCATGCAACTGGTGGTTTGGACCAAGAGATTCCTAAGATAGGTCAACCCGACTGTCACAGCAATTAACTCCTAATCCCATATGAGCATTGACACAAAATTTCTTCCAACCAAATCCTCCTATGATTGTATTAAAAGTAGGGAATTCTCTAATTAGGGCCGATACTCAAACTAGGTCCAATCCTATTGTTTGGAGGAGTACAAAATACCCAATGCTCACGACGTATTTGTATATGAATCCCCTTCAAGCTAAGTCTAGTACAAGGACATTGGGCACACCACCAAGTACAACCTAGAAAATAACAAATAGAGTTCTCATGTATACTAGTGCATCACAATACACAAAGCTTGAATCTCAAAAAACACCAATTGTAATAAGAGTAAATCAAATCATCCAACTATACAAATTCACCATACGGTTCTCCGACATCCAATGACCTTGGGTTTTAGTTGTTCATACTAACAAAATACATGCTCAAAATCATAAAAATAACTAAACACAGCACTATAAAACTCCCTTAAGTGATGAATGCGAAGTAACAAGCCATGAAAAACTTCTACTGACTCCACCAAAGATGTGGCTTCCTTGTCCTCTACAAGCTTCTACATAAAGAGATGATGGGAGATCTTGCCAAATCTTGCTTCTCCTCTTGATTTCCACTCCAAAAATGCCTACTACAGTCTTCCTGCAGCCCGGATCTAAGATGTGGAGTTGAGAGCTTCAAGGAGGGAGATGATGAATAGCAAAGAATGCTCTAAAATCCTCTTTTAAACTCCTTTCAGGACGGCTTCATGGTCTGGTTCACGAGCATGAAGATGCCTGTGAGAGCCTCGGCATTTCTGCAGAAATTTCTATAAAGAGTGATACACTCCTTGCGTGTGACCCGCAAGTGCATGGGTTTATCGAAATAATAATACCCCGGTGAGTGGGTAGTCGAATCCACAGGGAATAGTAATCAGAAACACAAAGATTGCTACTTAACTAAAATGAAGATGAATCGATAGTGGTGTTAACAAGGTCAATATGAAAAGAACTAATGAAAATAAGGAAAGAGGGGTGCAATAAAATGAGAGGAAAGGCAATTGATAGAAAGTGGGGCACTCGGACATTGCTCCTACTAGGATTATTGCTTCAAGTGTAATACCAACTATTATGTCTCCTAACTAATGCTTAATGAGTCGTGAAAATCCTAAAATATACGGTCCCAAACCTAAGGTCAACAGTGACTAACTCTACACTATGCCCCAGTGGAGAAATCAATTAGTCTCAACACCTCACACCGCGTACAGTTGCAAGAAGCTCTAGGGATTCCAAGTGATAAACCATATTCCCTAATATAGGTCTACCCCATTGGTCCAGGTGAAAGACCCCTAGTCATAATTAAGCCCCAGCACTAAGGATTACTTCAATGCTTTACTCTGTTATATGTGCAACTAAGCCCTAGCGAAGTTCCTCTCTTAACATTTCACTCAATTGTGACCGCGAAGAATTTTTGGAATACAGAGGTACGATTAATCACAATGAAAGGGAAAGGGGATGTGATAAGTGCTTGTGCCATATGGATGTGAAGCGTTCATTCCTTATGTTGAGCATTAATTTTCTCAGGTTTTTACACTAATATATGTGTTTTTATGTTACTTTTATGCAGGTAGGGTTGTGAGGCCAAGTATGAAGGAAAGAAGCCAATGTGGATCACAATGCACCGATTTTGGATGAAATCTTGCTAAGTTTCAAACGCAAAGACATAGGTCGATGTGAGATGCTAGAGTGTGTGCCAACCTCCTTGTATTCGAGTTGGCACATCCATTTGGAGGGGCATAAAGGCAGTCACACTCGAGCATTCCGACTTATGCACATAGAACAAGAGCTTCACCAACGTGTCTATCATTGAAGATGCAAGTGATCCACGATGTGAACTTGTGTCTGTTTACGTTACTCCGATGAAAGTATGGATTTGGGAAGTTATTCAGGTCGGATACTATAGTAGAGCACTGTAGCAACACGGTAGAAAGTACTGTAGTAGCACTGTTCACAGTCGGCCGAGGAAACAGAAGTTCAGAGGATCCACACGGGCGTGTGAAAATTATCCATGCCCGTGTGGAAATTCCCCACGGGCGCGTGAAGCATCCACGCCCGTGTAGTCGCCCGATTTCAGCCCTATTTAAAAGCCGAATCAGCCCCGATTTTAGTATTCTTTTCACCATCTTTTCCCCAACTTGAGAGAGGGCTTCGGCTAGTGTTTCGAGGGGTATTGGCCAAGGTTTTAAAGAGGTTCTACGGCTCCGACATCGTCATTGATTAGGAAAAAGGTTGGTAGTGGGAGCTTCCGTCGAGGCGTATCCTATACCGGATGAAGGAATCCTTGGACGACGAGTAGAGGACTTTCCACAAAACCATCGACATGACTATTGAGGGGGTTTCTTTATGGATTCATTTCTTTTACATTCTATTTCTTTGATTGTACTTAGCTCCATGGAGAGCTAAACCCCGAGTGGGTACTCGGCTATTGTGAACCCTAGGATGTATTTGTTTCTTTGAACCTCTTTATTATGCTTTCAATAAATTGATGTTTATTGTGAGTTCCAACCTTGAATGCTTGATTGTATGAACATTTTCCCTAGAGTGACACTAGGGTTGAGAGTTCTTGTTGGTAACCTTGTGAGTGAGTGACACACCATGAGCGTTAGACAAAAGCTAGGTTGGAGAGGGGTTGAGAGGGTGAGTCGAGAGTGCAGGGGCGTCCCTTTCCCCTCCGGTGTGATAGATTCTACCTCCGTTCCTCGAGTTCTTTGCGGCCATAATAGAGTGAATGGTCCAAGGGATGAACTTCCAGCTGGGGGCTTAGTTGCTGCGTGCAACGTGGTGAAGCGTTGAGGGTGATCTTAGTATCTAGGGCTCAATTGTGGTTAGGGGACCTTCCACCGGACCAAAGGGTTAGGGTCTATAATTAGGAAGAGATTTATCACTTGGAATCCCTAGAGCTCATTGCAACTCTATCGCGAGTCGTAGTCTGTTGAGATTGTTCGATTTCTACTCCGGGACATGTATAGAGTTAGGCATAGTTGACCTTAGATTTGGGACTATGTAATTAAGGATTTCCATGACTCACCATTGCATTGATTAGGAAGCATAATGGAGGGTTCTTGCACTTGAAACAATTATCCTAGGCGGAGCATTATCCGGGTACCCCATCTTTATCGATTGCCTTACCCCCTTCTTTACTTTTGTTCTCTTACTTGTTGCTTTTACTGTTGAGAATTGAATCATTATCACACTCATCATCATTGATCTTTTACATAGCTAAGAATCGAATTAAGTATTTTTATTCCCTACTCCCAGTGGATTCGATACCCGCTCATCCGGGATTATTACTTCGACCTTGTCATCATTGATCTTTTACATAGCTAAGAATCGAATTAAGTATTTTTACATAGCTAAGAAAACCCGTGCACTCGCGGGATATACGCAAGGGGACCTTGTCATGTTTTTGGCGCCGTTGCCGGGGAGCTAGGCTTTTAAAGATACTTTGCACTTTGTTTTCTTAGCTATTTCACCATATATTCTATTTCATATCTTATTATTCTATCATCGTTCTGATTTCGTTTTTCTTTTTTTCGGTGCAGCTCCAGGTTATGACCCGAGAGAATCCCTCAATATTGATTGAAGGAGATCCTGAGCTTGAATGCACACTTAGAAGAAAAGGGAAAGAACCTGTACAAGAACAGTCTAATTCAGCTGCCTTGGAAGTAGAAGAATCTGAAAACATGGCAGGACAGAATGAGCAACAACGAACACTATCCGATTATGCCAGACCTTTAGTATTGGGGACACAGTCGAGTATTGTGCGTCCCCCGATCACAGCTCAGAATTTCGAGCTGAAGCCGGCATTCATCCATATGTTGCAGCAGTCTGCACAATTCAACGGTTTGGCCGATGAGGATCCAAATAGTCATATAGAGAGCTTTCTCGAGGTGTGTGACATGCTGAAGATAAATGGGGTTACGGATGATGCCATAAAATTGAGAGCCTTCCCATTTTCCCTAAAGGGGAGAGTGAAGCAGTGGCTACACTCATTACCTAGAGCATCGATTACTACTTGGGAGGAGATGGTAGAAGCTTTTCTAGCCCGTTACTTCCCTCCCGAAAAATCAGCAAAGCTTAGGAATGACTTCTCATCCTTTGTTCAGTTGGAATTGGAGTCTCTATTCGAGACGTGGGAAAGATTCAAGGAGCTCCTGAGAAAGTGCCCACAATAAGGATTCCCAGAGTGGATGATTGTTCAAACCTTTTACAATTGTTTGAACCCGAGTACAAGGCAACTCTTGGATGCAGTAGCAGGAGGTACCTTAGGTAGTAAGAGCCCCGATGAGGTCCGTTAGTTGATTGAATAAATGGGGTTAAATAGCTACCAATGGAATGCTAGGGAGAAGAAAAAGGTGGCCGGTCTCCATGAAATTGACGCGGTAACTTCATTGGCGGCCCAAGTAGAGAATCTGAGTAAGAAGTTAGATCACTTAACTTCAAATAGAGTGGCGGCCGTGACTAATTGCGCCGGTTGTTGTGGAGGACATGCTCCCTCTGATTGCCCAATCTCTATTAGAGATGTTTCTTCAGTGGAAAATGTTGATTTTGTAAGTAATGGCATGCGACCTCAAGGAAATCCATATAGCAATACCTACAATTCAGGTTGGAAAAATCATCCCAACTTTTCATGGATTAATCAAGCTCCACAAAAGGCCATGGGACCACCAGGTTTCCAACAACAACAAGCTTCTCAAGTGGAAAACAGGGTCTCACGTTTGGAAACCCGAATGAGTGACCTAGAGAAGCACTTGACAAGATTCATACAATCTGCAAATACAAGGTTTGAATCAGTTGAGTCTACACTTCGCAACCACACCGCCTCTTTGCATAACCTTGAAAATCAAGTGGGGCAAATTGCGAAGTCTCTCTCCGAAAGGCCACATGGAAGTTTACCAAGCAACACAGAAACCAACCCTAGAGAGCATGTGAAGGCGATCACTTTGAGAAGTGGTCATGAGGTTGAAGGTAGGCTTCCGAGTGAGAAGCCAAAAGAACATGCACCCGAGGTTATAGAGGTTGAAGAGGGGACAAGCAAAAAGAAAGAGGTGGCACCCCCACCTTTCAAGCCAAGAATCCCTTATCCCTCTAGATTGAAAAATGACCAAGGGGATGAATAGTACAAGAAGTTCCTGAGTTTGTTCAAGCAACTTCATATCAATATTCCTTTTGTTGAGGCGTTGGCCCAAATGCCTAAGTATGCGAAGTTCTTGAAAGACTTGTTGACCAACAAGAGGAAGTTGGAGGAGAGTGCTTCAGTGGTTTTAGATGCTTCATGCTTGGCAGTATTGCAAAAGAACATGCTGAACAAGAAGAAAGACCCGGGAAGCTTCATCATTCCATGTAACATTGGCAACTTAGGTGAGGAAATGGCATTGGCGGATTCAGGGGCAAGTATCAACGTCATGCCATACACCTTCTTCCAAAAGCTAGGCTTGGGAGAGCCTAGGCCTACTCGGATGACTTTACAGTTGGCGGACCGAACGGTGCGACATCCGAGAGGCATCATCGAAGATGTGCTTGTTAACGTGGACAAGTACATTTTTCCGGTTAACTTTGTAGTGCTAGACGTCGATGAGGATACAGATGTACCCTTGATACTTGGGATACCGTTTTTGCGGACTTCCAAAGCATTGATTGATATGGACGGCGGAGAACTCTGATGAGCGATCCGCAAGTGCACGGAGTCGTCAAGTAATACCTCTCGTGCGAGCACGAGAGGGTCGTATTCCCTGGGCCCAAGGAGCTACTATTACTTCCCTTTCGTCTATTTCCAAGCCTAACACTCCGAAAGATGAATAGTAATTATAAAAAGAGAAAGAATTAACTACAATGAAATCCGGGGTACTACTACACACAATACGAACTCAAGGGAGAATCAAACAGTGAAGGGAGTGATTTGGACAACGAATCCCCCTAGGGTTGTCATTAGGTCCTGAATTTAGGATGAAATGCGAGATGGTAGTTGGGCCAAGAGAATCCTAAATTAGCTCAACCCGATGGTCACGGCAATTGAACCCTAATCCCATACAAGTATTGGGTCAGAATCGCTTCCGCCCAAATCCTCGTATGATTGCATTACACTCAGGGAAATCTCTAATCAGGGTCGATACTCAAACTAGGTCCAACCCTAATTGCTGGAGGGGTACAAAATACCCGATGGTCACGGTGTATTTGTACATGGATCCCTTCCAAGCCAAGTGTGTCTAGTACAAGGGCGATGGTCACGCAACCAAGTACAACCTAGAAGTTGAAATACAGAGTTCTCATGCAAATCAACACATCAAAGTACACAAGACTTGAACCACAAACTACAAGTTTCCATAAAAGAAATACAACATCCAACAATACATCAATAAAGATGATCATCCAAATTACAAACAATCAACCCTAGAGTTCATCATATCCAAATCACAAATAAGTTAGTGCCTCATGAAAGAGGACCACTCATACAAATCCAAGGAACAAATAAAGAAGAAAAGAAGTAAGAACTACTCCCTCTAGCTTTAGATCCCCTTAGATGGTGAAGATCTTGAAGATTTGAAGAGATCTCCCCTCAAATGATACTTTTGATGCCTAGGATCTTCTCCCTATCTTCTCCTTCAAAGTTTGTCTCCCTCTTGGTGAAGCCTTTCGCGATAGATCGCCGGGTGGGAAGAGTGGGGCGGCGGCCCTAGAGGCCCAAGAGAAAAACTCCCCCAAAAAGCTCTCCCTTTGCCCTAGAAAATCATGTTCTATTTAAATCCCGTCAGTCCATGCGGGCTCCATGCGGGCGCATGGAGCCCGTGAAGCTCACAGCCAAATGCCCAGAAAACATGTCGGTGCTACAGTACTCAGCTACAGTATTTTACTACAGATTTATGCTACAGTGTTTTTGCTACAGTACCGAGACTTGAGAATTTCCAGCAAACCTCACGGGCATCCATGCGGGCGCATGGAGCCCGTGAAACTCCCAGCCAAATGCCCGCAGCAAGAACAATGACCTGCTACAGTGCCGCTACAATGCCGGGACCCCAAAAATGCCGTTTTTGATGTCGAATTCATCCGATTTACATTTTTGAGCATCGTTTGACTCATTTAAGACCTGCAACACCGAAATAACCAATTTAGACATAAAACGGGCATCAATTCGTTAACATGTTCACAGATAATACACGATTAATACATATAAAATACATACATTTAGGCATTTATCAAACTCACACTGAGAGTTGGAGATGACAAGCTCACATACCGCCTTGCTGAAGCCATGCGGCATTCTCTTGATTTTGATGACACTTTATACTTTCTAGACACTACTGATGAGCTTGTAGATGAATACATGCAGGAGATGTTCAATCCAGATCCGTATGAAGGTTTGTTCGACCAAGAGGAGGGACATGAAGATGTAATGATGCTTGGGTTGACGGATGAAGTACTATCTACCACGGGGATCTTAAAGAAGGTGCTCCGGAGAATGAAGAGGGCTAGAAGACGCCACCAGAAATGCTCCAAGGCTGTTGGAGATGTACATGAGCCAAAAATGTTGGATGAACCATTGCTAGCTGGTCCGAAGCCCGATAAACACACTCTACCCTCAAGAGACTTTGCACATCATGCTTCCAAGCCATGGGTAAGAGGACGACTTTCATTCATGAACCCCCGTGAGGTAAGACAAAATATGTCAAGCTAAGTGACGTTAAACAAGCGCTTCTTGGAAGGCAACCCAAGTGTTTACTGTTTTCTTATCTTTTAGTTTAGTTCGTTTGCATGAATAAACTGTTAAGTGTTGGTGTCCTAACTTTCAGATGCTTGTGCTGCGATGTTATTGTGGGTTTTTAAAATCATCGTGTGTTTTTTGAGGAATTGGCGGAAGTTTGGTCGTTTGGGTTCTATTTCATGTTTTTCACTGGTAAAATTTGCATAATAGGGCAGGCTCTGAGTGTGTAAACATGTTCAGAGAATTTCTGCAGAGCCTGCAGAATTTTCTAAGGCATCCAGAGAAAACACACGGGCATGTGGAATTTCCACACTCCCATGGAGTTGCACTGCGAGCTCATCCAGAGAAGGCACAGGGACGTGCGGCTATCCCTATGAGCGACCATGCAACTGTCACATGCCCATGGGTAATTTCCGCACGGGCGTGTGGATCCCTGCAGAGTTGGGCAGATTTTTCCCGAGAGCACATAGGGTCATGGACTTGCCCCTGTGGGCGACCTTGTGAACCATGCACGGGCGTGGGTAATTTCCACACGCCCGTGTGAAACTCTGCAGAGGAGTTCTCTCCATCTTGAGAAAACACAGGGGCGTGCAGCTACCCCTGTGAATTGGGCATGTGAATGTTCACGCCCGTGAGGAATTTCCGCACGGGCGTGTATAACACTTAGCATTTTTCTCGGATGTCCAGAGAAGCCACAGGGGCGTGCGTCTGCCCCTTGGGGTCGGGCGCACGGGCATGGATATTTTCCGTACGCCCATGTGAGAGCGGTCAGAGTCAATGCGAGTGCTTTCCCGAGAGAGCACAGGGACGTGTGTACGCCCCTGTGGTGCTCTTGAAGTGAGGCGCACGAGCGTGGGGAATTTCCACATGGCCGTGTGGATGCACAGAATTCCAAGAGACGCGATTTCTTCCTTAAAAAGCTTGTGATCCATCTCATTCTTCATTTCCAGTCGCCTGAAAACTACTTCTGATCATCTGTTCGACCACTCATCATTGTTTTGGAGGATTTTGCTTCACATATCATACCGATTTTAAGAGTTTTCACAATATTTCTTCGGTAACCTTTTCATCCTCTTTTCTTCGCCAACTCTTGTTTTTCACAGATTAAATATCTTTAATTGCGAATTTCCATGCATGGTGAATGTTTAGGAAGCGTTTAGAGATGGTTTTAAATTGAAATTTTGAGAGTTGTTGTGCACCCGTGCGGGAGCTTCACGCCCTGCAGATCCACACGGGCATTGGGTAATTTCCACAAGCCCCTGTGGAATTCTGTAGTATATTGCTTTTGAGATTCTTTGATCGTTTTCTTCTTTTGTACTACAGATATGGTACCTCGCGTGAAGAAAAATGAAGTGAAGCGTTTCAGACTCACACCACCCGAGCCATTACACATGGACTTCTCAAACCCCGAGCAACAAGCTCGATTTGAGAGACTTTCAGCACTCGGGTTTGGTCAGACTTGTTTCGCGGATTTGCAATTGCTGAAAGATATTCAGCAGGGTGACAAGCTGGCTAATGAAATTGATGAGATGCTAGCAGTGGGAAGCTAAAGGAGGCTATTGGCAATCAGTGAGCCAGCTTACCGCCCATTGACGCTTGAGGTTTTAGCGTCTTTTGAGTTTCGTTTGATGCACAGGAGATTTGACACTATGGAGGCGATACAGTTTCAGGCATTCGGACATCCATTCTCCATGAGTGTCACTGAGTTCTCGATTCAGACAAGCCTGTACGATGTCGCTTACACAGGTACAGTGGAGTATGGACGATTACCGGCAGATTTTCCAGTATCAGTGACTCCATATCATGCGTGTAGGATTTTGTGTGGCCATGGGGAGTATGAACCGGGGTTGTCGAAGGCCTCTAGCTTATCCAGATTCAGCTACAGATATTTACATGCAGTTATCAGCAGGTCCGTGACAGGTCGAGTAGATAACACAGCTGCTTTGACCAAGCTGGATTTGCTCTTTTTATACTCCATGGCCTGCAATGTACCACTTCACTTGGGGTGCATACTAGCAGATATTCTGCAGTACCAGGGTCATTCGATGAGAGTGAGTTTATTATTTGCTGGCCCCTATATCACCAGACTCATTTTGGGAATGGGTTTGGGCGACGCCTTACGTGGTGCTGAGAGGACAGTTGTGCCTACTCCTCTTGTATTTGATATGATCAGGATAATGGGGTTGGTATGGAGGTTTGGGCCAGGAGTCTATATTCTTGCTACAGCTACCGCAGAGACCACCAGGAGCGAAGGAGATATTGTGGGGGGTGTCCAGCATATTCCCACACCTTCTGTAGCACCGGGTACTCGAGCTTATGATTGTATTGAGAGGCTGGAGACCGATGTGAGAGAGATTCGGACTGAGGTAGTGGAGCTCCGGGCTATGCAGTCGGCTCAGTACACAGATCTTATGGCCCGGTTCGACTTTCTACGAGATCTACTGAGATTTAGACCCTCAGTTCCTCCAGCATCCCCATCCTCTACCCCGACACCGGTGGACCCACCATGTTCGTCTTTAGCAGCAGCAGCAGCACCGGCGCCAGAGCGCGACACCGGCATTTGACTCTTCCTTTCTTTTACTTTCTTTGCATTTTATTTTAGACTTGTTCACTCAGAAAGGATTCTCCTTCTGAGTTTATGTTCGTTTTGCATCATCGAGTTGTATTCATTGCTTTATCTTTCATATACACTCGATTTATTTTGTTTTTGTTGAGCTTCACTGAACCCCCTCGTGTATGCTTGCAGATGGTCTTGTCTTCTTGGGAATTGAGACTTAGTCATGGGCACGGCCAAGTTGCTGAGGCACTTGGCCGTATGAGCCTCTCAACTCATCGGAACACTACTCCCATGGAATTAGCTTCATCAAATGCAACACTAGGAGTCAGGGGAGTATTGTTTTGATTGCTTCTCCCACATTTGCTTTTGAATGATATACATTTTGAGTGAGCATGCATGTGTACATTTAGGACAATGTACAACTTAAGTGTGGGGGGGAGTTTCATAGTGCACACATCTTTTTCTATTGTTCTTGATTGTTATATGCTCACATAGCCAATGGCGGTTCACCTTAGTTGCAAGGATTGTATTCTTGAGTTTAGTAGAATTTTTTATCATTGAATATTTTTCATGCTCTAGTTTTTGCTTGAATTTCTAGGAATTTTTGTCCGATTTACACTTAGTGCACTACTCACTTTTTAAACTCTATTGGAAACTCAAGTTTGATGTTAAAGGGACTAGTTATAGTTGTTTCTTGTGTTAAAAAAAAATAGTTTTTATTGTTTATTTGTACTTGTTGGGTGGAAAGAGCTACCACCTATGAAGTACGAAGCTACTTTCATAAGTCGGATACTAGCTATGCCCTAATGAGAGAAAGAGCTATCTCATAGGATGAGTGAAAACTACCACTCCGGTAGAAAGAGCTACCACTTCGAAAGTGTGAAAGCCACCTTAGCGGCCGCTTTGGAAAGGGCTACCTTAGAGGATGTGTGAAGCTACTACCATCTTTGAAATTGTTGTCACTTGTGTAGATAAATAAGTCCCTTATACTTAGAGCTTTGAGCAGTATACCTTGGGTTGACTTGAGTGAATCCACACACTTTCACAATTTCGAGTTTGTTGTCCTTTTTTATTCAAGTTTTTAACTAGAGTTTCGATTTTTCATATTTAGTGTTGAAATGCTCTCTTTGTATACTTTGGTGAACCTAAGGCCAAGCACTTCCAATATTTTCTTCATTGATGCAGATAACGTTTTAATTTTTGCTTGAGGACAAGCAAAAGCTTAAGTGTAGGGGAGTTTGATAAGTGCTTGTGCGATATAGATGCGAAGCGTTCATTCCTTATGTTGAGCATTAATTTTCTCAGGTTTTTACACTAATATATGTGTTTTTATGTTACTTTTATGCAGATAGGGTTGTGAGGCCAAGTATGAAGGAAAGAAGCCAATGTGGATCACAATGCACCGATTTTGGATGAAATCTTGCTAAGTTTCAAACGCGAAGACATAGGTCGATGTGAGATGCTAGAGTGTGTGCCAACCTCCTCGTATTCGAGTTGGCACATCCATTTGGAGGGGCAGAAAGGCAGTCACACTCGAGCATTCCGACTTATGCATATAGAACAAGAGCTTCACCAACGTGCCTATCAATGAAAGTATGGATTCGGGAAGTTATTCAGGTCGGATACTATAGCAAAGCACTGTAGCAACACAGTAGAAAGTACTGTAGCAGTACTGTTCATAGGCGCCCGAGGAAACAGAAGTTTAGAGGATCCACACGGGCATGTGGAAATTATCCATACCCGTGTGGAAATTCCCCATGGGCGCGTGAAGAATCCACGCCCGATTAGTCACCCGATTCCAGCCCTATTTAAAAGCCGAATCAGCCCCGATTTTAGTATTTTTTCTCCATCTTTTCTCCAACTTGAGAGAGGGCTTCGGCTAGGGTTTCGAGGGGTATTGGCTAAGGTTTTAAAGAGGTTCTACGACTCCGACATCGTCATTCCTTAGGAAGAAGGTTGGTAGGGGAGCTTCCGTCGAGGCGTATCCTATACCGAATGAGGGAATCTTTGGATGACGAGTAGAGGATTTTCCACAAGACCATCGACACGACTATCGAGGGGGTTACTTTATGGATTCATTGCTTTTACATTCTATTTCTTTGATTGTACTTAGTTCCATGGAGAGCTAAACACCGAGTGGGTACTCGGGTATTGTGAACGCTAGGATGTATTTGTTTCTTTGAACTCTTAATTATGCTTTCAATAAATTGATGTTTATTGTGAGTTCCAACCTTGAATGCTTGATTGTATGAACATTTCCCCTAGAGTGACACTAGGGTTGAGAGTTCTTGTTGGTAACCTTGTGAGTGAGTGACACACCATGAGCGTTAGACAAAGCTAGGTTGGAGAGGGTTGAGAGGGTGAGTCGAGAGGTGCAGGAGCGTCCCCTTTCCCCTCCGGCGTGATAGATTCTACCTCCGTTCCTCGAGTTCTTTGCGGCCATAATAGAGTGAATGGTCTAAGTGATGAACTTTGATAAGTGTCTAAATGTACATATTTGAGTGTATGTATTTGTTACCTCTAGCATGTATTTTCATTAGAATTGATGCCCGTTTTGTGCTTAATCGTGTGTTATTTGCTTTGCATGGCACGGGAACACCATGGATGACACGAGGATATGATTCGGGTGAAAAAGAGAAGAAAACCAGGGCGCGTTACTGTAGGGGCATTCACTGTAGCATCGACACTGTAGCAAGATTACTGCAGCTGTCACTATAGCACCTGGAGAGTTTCAAGTCAGGATTTGGATCATGGCATACGGCCTCAATGTTGCCTGGTATAGAGCCCGGGATGATCACTGTAGCTATAATAGAAGATATTTACTTGATGGAGTTTGTCTACCCCAAAGAGTGTCAATATTGAGCTCCATAGCGAGTGGTATAGCACTCAGGATGGAGGCCATAGGGAGTGGTATAGCACTTGGTATAGCACTCATGATGGGGGCCATAGGGAGTGGTATAGCACTCGGGATGGAAGCCATCAAGAGGGCCATAGGGAGTGGTATAGCACTCGGGATGGAAGCCATCAAGGGGGTATGGTGAGTGGTATATAGAGGGATTTTTTGAAAAAGATGGGGGACTTTTTAGCTGGACTTCTTGGAGACTCTAGGGCAGACTTTTGAAGGGTTTTTGGCAGCCATCACTTGGAGGAAGGAGAGAAACGAAGACACCATTCTTTGGGAGAGTTTGGCTTGAAGCTTGGGAAGATCAAGAGCTTGAACTTAAAGGGGAAGCCTCATCATCAAAGGAGGAGAAGCATTGGGCATCTCTAGGGCTAGAAGAAGCATCATTCGGCCGACATTCTCTCTCCTCTTCATCATTCGGACTAGGGAGTGTCATTTATGCATTTACTTCTTGCTTTTGTTGTGTTTGAGATACTTATTTGTATGATGGCACACTAGACCACCAAGGCCGCCGGATGTAGGTAAACCTTGGGGGGTTCATCTTGTATTTTGGATGCTACATTTATATTTGATATGCATTGGTGTGATTTATGATTTGGCTCATTGTGTTTCATGCCTAGAACTATTATGTGGAGAAATCCTTAGTTCTTGTTTGAGTTGTACATGTATATGTGACATGCTCACGTGTACTAGATCGTTAATGAGCTAATAGGGGTATTTGTTGACCAACATGCCGAGAAATTGGGTGTAGGTAGCCCCTCCGAACCATGAGGATAAACTTAGCTTAAGTGTGTCCTTGTTGCGTGATCTCCATTCACTTAATGCAATCGTAGGAATGTGATTAAGGAGAGATCCTTGTCATCATTTGTATGGGAGTAGGGTTTAGCCGCCGAGAAATTGGTGTTGAACTATTGTTGAGGTCCGTCAGTCTAAATCACCCGTGCCATGTATTTTCATGCATCCTTATATCTTGATGACCCCTCTTGGGAATCCTCATCCCTAGGCCTATTCTTATCATCATTGCTCTTGTGATTTTCTTGCTTGACTTGGAGTTGTTACACTTGTGTTTTATTTACAATCTTGCTTGTATTAGATTAGTATACCATGCTTGAATTGTAAGGTTAGAAAGTGAGTGATGGAGGAGTAATAGGAGCTCCTTAACCCCGTGGAATACGATCCTTGGGCTTTTGCTCAAGGTATTACTTGGCGACCCCGTACACTTGCGGGTAATCAATCAAGCTTCCGCTGGGGCTTAGTTGCGCATGCAACGGAGTGAAGCGTTGAGGTGATCTTAGTATCTAGGGCTCAATTGTGGTTAGGGACCGTCCACCTGGACCAATGGGTTAGGTTTATAATTAGGAAGATATTTATCACTTGGAATCCCTAGAGCTCATTGCAACTCTATGCGAGTGCGAGGTGTTGAGATTGTTCGATTTCTCCTCCGGGACATGTATAGAGTTAGGCATAGTTGACCTTAGATTTGGGACTATGTAATTAAGGATTTCCATGACTTACCATTGCATTGATTAGGAAGCATAATAGAGGGTTCTTGCACTTGAAACAATTATCCTAGGCGGAGCATTATCCGGGTACCCCATCTTTATCGATTGCCTTACCCCCTTCTTTACTTTTGCTCTCTTACTTGTTGCTTTACTGTTGAGAATTGAATCATTATCACACTCATCATCATTGATCTTTTACATAGCTAAGAATCAAATTAAGTATTTTTATTCCCTACTCCCTGTGGATTCGATACCCGCTCACCCAGGATTATTACTTCGACAAACCCGTGCACTTGCAGGATATACGCAAGGGGACCTTGTCAGGTTGCTCCGCTACCTCTCGACTCACCCTCTCGAGTTTCTCCAATCTTTCTTTGTCTAATCCTCATGGTGTGTGTCTCACTCACAAGGACTACCAATGTAGATTCTTAACCCTAGTGTCACTCTAAGGGAGAAATCATTCAACAACTATTTAAGATTGGAACTCAATTAAAGATATCAATTAAGGAAAGCATAATAAAAGATCAATGAAACAATAACATCCGAGGGTTTACAAGTCCAAGTACCCACTAGGGGTTTAGCTCTCCATGGAGCAAGATACAATCAATAATGAAATCGAAAGTAAAAACATGCAATCCATAAATAAACCCCCTCGCTATTCGTGTCGATGGTCTTGTGGAGTAGCCTCGTCCTCTTCAAAGGTTCCCTTGTCAAGCCTAGGGCACACCTAGCCGGATTGGTGCAGATGAAAGCTCCGCAAATAACTCTCTTCCAAAGGAACACGGTGTCAATGGCCGTAGAACCACTCCAAAAACCTTATCAAAGCCCCTCTAAATCCTAGCCGCTGGCCTCTCCAAAGTTGTGGAAAAGATGGAGAAAAGATGGTGATAAGTGCTTGTGTGTTAAGAATGCGAAGTGTTCTTTCCTTACAATGAGCATTACTTTTATCAGGTTTAGGTGCTAATACATGTGTATTTGTGTTCTTTTGTGCATGTAGTGTTGTGAAGCTATGTTTTGAGAAAAGAAGGCAAAAGTAGATCGTAAATGCACTATTTGGTGGAATCTTGGAAGGAACAAATGAGAAGACACAAGTGGGGCTCTAAGATACGCAAAAGTGTGCCAACCTCCATGTATTCAAGCCATTACAATGAGTTGGAGGGGCACGAAGACAGTCACATTTGCGTATCCCGACTTGTGCATTGATAGCAAGATCTTTACTAATGAGGCTTTTGATTGAAGAAGAGTTGCGATCTACGGCATAAACGTGTGCCTGTTTATGCTGCCTCGATGAAAAGTGTGGAATTGGGAGTGTTTCGGCGGTATACCGTAGCATGTACTGTAGCAAGACACTGTAGTAGTTACTGTTCACAGCCGGCCGAAAATCAGATTTCTAGAGAATCCACATGGGCATGTGGAAATTATCCACACCCGTGTGGAAATTATCCACGCCCGTGTGGAAATTCCACAGGCCCGTGTGGATACCCATTCCAGCTCTATTTAAGCCGCGATTGAGCCCAATTTTGGGGATCTTCTTTCCCCCTTCTCTCCAACTTTTCTCCATCTTTTGAAAGGACGTCGGCTAGGGTTTTGAGAGACTATTGGCATGTCTTTTGAGTGGTTCACCAGATTTGACACCGCACTTCACTTGGAAGAAGGTTATTGGGGGAGCTTTCGTCGACACTGATCCGGTGAGGTGTACCCTAGGCCGGACAAGGGGACCTTTGGAGAAGATGAAGCTGCTCCACAAGACCATCGACACGAATATCGAGGTTGTTTTCCTATGGATTGCTTATCTTCACTTTCAATTTTATTGTTGATTATATTGTGCTCCATGGAGTGCTAAACCCCCTAGTGGGTACTTAGATTTTGTAAACCCTAGGATGTTATTGTTTCATTGACCTTCCATTATGCTTTCCTTAGTTGATGCTTTTAATTGAGTTCCATTCTTGAATGCTTGTTGAATGATTTCTCCCTTAGAGTGACACTAGGGTTGAGAGTCAATATTTGTAATCTTTGTGGATGGGTGACACGCCATGAGGGTTAGACAAAGCTACATTGGAGAGGGTTAAGAGGGTGAGTCGAGAGGTAGGAAAGTGTCCCCTTTCCCCTCCTGTGAGATTTATCCTACCTCCATTTCCTAGAGTTCTTTGCGGTTATAATAGAGTGAAGTGCTAAGGGATGAACTCGGCTGGGGCTTAGTTGCGCGAGCAACAGAGTGAAGCGTTGAAGTGACTTTAGTATCTGGGGCTTAATTGTAACTAGGGGTCTTTCGTCTAGACCAAAGGGTTAGATCTATATATAGGAATAGTATTTATCACTTATAATCCCTAGAACTCCATGCAACTTTGTGCAGTGTGAGGTGTTGAGACTGAGCGATTTCTCCACCGGGACATAGTGTGGGGTTAGTTACGGTTGACCTTAGGTTTTTGACCATGTGCTTTAGGATTTCCACGACTCATTAAGCATTAATTAGAAAGTATAATGGTAGGTCTTGCACTTGAAGCATATGTCCTAGGGGAAGCATTGTCCGAGTACCCCACTTCTATCGATTGCCTTACCTCTCACTTACTTGTGCCTCTCATTCTTGTTCCTTTTATTTCTTTTTACATCACATCTTCTCAGCAAAATCATTATTCATCTTTACTTGGTTAAGTAGCAATTTAGTTATTCTTTATTCCCTACTCTCTGTGGATACGATACCCCACTCACTTGGGATTTATTACATCGACAAACCCGTGCACTTACGGGTCACACAAAAGGGGCGTTGTCAGATGGAAAAGAGGATTCTGAAATCGGGTTGAATCACAGGTTTATATAGGCTGGAATTGAGAATCCACATGGGCATGTGGAATTTCCACACGCCCTTGTGAATCTGCAGAATTAGGCTTTTCAGCGGCCTGTGAACAATAACTGCCACAGTAATTGCTACAATGATTTGCTTCAATACCTGCTATAATACTCCGCCAAAAACACTCCCGAATCGACACTTTTCATCGAGGCAACATAAATGGGCACACGTCTATGCTATAGATTGCGTTGCTTCTTCCATAAGTGATAACATTGATGAAGATCTTGGTATCATTGCACAAGTCAGAATACGCAAATGTGACTGCCTTTGTGCCCCTCCAAACAATGTAATTGGTTGAGCACGTGGAGGTTGGCACACATTCATGTATCTTCGAGCATAATTTGTGTCTTCACATTTGTTCACTCAAGATTCTATCAATAAGGTGCAATCGTAATCTACTTTGCCTTTCTTCCTCTATATTTGGCTCCATAACCCAACATGCACACAAGTAACACAAATACACATATATTAGCGCTAAAATCTAATAAAAGTAATACGCATTGTAAGAAAAGAATACTTCGTATTACTAATACACAAGCACTTATCAAATAGCTACAGTAAAACTATTGGTTCTTCAGCTAGCTTGCGGGTTTCTTTACGACCGTCAGGTTGCCCAACAACAAAACCTGAGACTTCACAAATTCTTCATCCCCAAGGACTACAGTGCTTGCTACAATACCATTACAGTACTTGAGCCCCTAAAACGCCAGTTTTTTGGTGTAGATTTCTTCCAGAATATTTTCTTGGGCTCACATGGCCTTTTTCTAAGACTATAACACAAATAGAAATGATTAAACAACACAAAGGGCATCAAATCATCAAAGAACACATTAATACTACATAAATTATACACATAAAATATGTACATTTAGGAATTTATTAGGGTATTTGCTCCTGAAAGAACCCTTTTGCCACAACGTTGATAAGTTGTCAGGTTCATCATTTAGCTCATTACATAACATTTGCATCCTCATCCATGAAGAGAAGCCATAATGAGGATAATTTCTCAGTAGGTCCTTGAATCTTTCATGTGATTCAAAGAGAGTTTTCGAATCACCCTACTTAAAAGCTGAAATCTCTTGTCTCAATCATGCTACTTTACTCAGCAAAAAGTACCTTGCAAGAACCTTCTCAACCATTTCCTTCCAGGTGGTGATGGAGCCAGGAGCTAATGACCCATTAAACTGAATAGAATTCTGAACCAATCTAATAGTACTCACTTTGCTCAAGTAGGAGGAAGTGGGACAAGTGAGCATAAGGGTAGTAGGAAGTGCAAACTGAGCAGAGTGAACATGGTCTCCTATAGTTAAATAGGGTTCTTCTAGATTCGGCCATAACTTATGATTCACTCTGGTCAATCTTCACTTTCTACTGCCCTGAACTCTCTGCTCCTCCTCTTAGCATTTGATGCAAGGTCCTTTCTATCTCACTGTCTGGCTCAAGCAAATTAGTGTGCTTTGCTCTTATCATATAAGAGGTACCTTCCACAACAGAAAACCAACAATCAATATATAAAAAAAAATAAGAAAAGGAAATAAAAGTAAAGAAATAAAAATATATGTGTAACAAAAAATTAAAAAAAAAACAAAAGAAACAAATAAAAGAAACAATTGCTAAATCAACAAGCTCTAAACTATCCAAGTATTCCTTCTGGGTCCTCGGTAATGGCACCAAAAATTTGATCGTGATCTCTCACAAGTGCATAAGGTCGTGAAGTAATAACTTGTGTGTAACACAGGGGTCATATTCCTCAGGGTCAAGAAGCTATCCTTACTTCCTCTTCACTCATTGTTTAGCCTACAAGTTCGAGTGCCAATGTCCTAACTACTAAAAAGGGTAAAAACAATTAAAGTAAGAATCTATACACTGAGGCGAATGAGTGGAAAATCTAGAGAAAATAATGGTCAAGGATGTGGATTCCCTCGGGGCTACTAATGCTAGAAGAATACTAGGTTTACAAAGCAGTGGTGATTTTGCACCAAGAAATTCCTAAAGTAGGTAATCCTGAATCCCTCAGTGATTACCCCTAATCCCATACGAGTATTGGCTCAGAATTGTTTTTGAACAAATCCTTCTATGATCACATTGGGGATAGTGAATTCTCAAATTAGGGTCAAACACACATCTAGATTCATCTCTAATGGTTGGAGGGGTACCAAATACCTGAATCCCTTGGTGTATTGGTACATGTATCCCTTCCTAGATAAATGAGTCTAATACTAAGGTGCATCCCACGCATCCAAGTACAACCTATGAATCGAACCACAGAGTTTTTATGTAATTCAATACATCGAAGAACACAAAGCTTAAACCACAAAATCAAACCACATGCATAGAAAGCAAACTAAGCATTCATATAAGAAAATTCACCCTCAGGTTCAAAATGATGAAAACAACTAAAGCAATTATAAACAAGACTCCCTCAAAGATCAGAAGGCAAATAACTCTTTGAATCTCGTGGCAAGCTTCCACGAATGGTGCAATGGGGGTGGCTTTCCTCGTTTGATAAGTGCTTGCATGAACCTATTTCTTTATATGTTTTACATATATTGAGCATCATTTTTTATCATGTTTTTATGTCACATAAATTGTATTTGGCGCTCGTTTGTACAAGTAGGGTTGTGAAGGCTTTGAGAGAAGAAAAAGAAGCACTGTAGCAATAACTGTTCACCCAACCGTGTCAGAATTGCACCACTGCGGGTGGAGAAATCTGCAGCCCACCAAAGCGGGTGGCAGTTGACCCAGGTGGGTCAAGGCAAGTGACAGGCATGAGTAGGTTATTATAAGCAGCCATTTTGCCCGATTCTTTGGGATCTTGGGTGCGGCTATTGAAATGTGAGGCGGCTAGGGTTCGGAGAGGAGGTCTTTGCGACTTAGGAGGCTTTTCTTCACTAACTTTAATTGATTCCTTCTCCGTTATAGCATCAAGGAAGCCACCGATGACCCTAGATTTGGAGTGGATTCCATCAAGACGTTGAAGCTCTCCATCAAGGCCATCATTTCAGATATAGGGGGTTTATTTCTATGGTTTTATTTACTTTCATTCATTGATGGTTTGTTTTGTATATTAATCCATGGAGAGCTAAACCCCTAGAGGTTTTTTTGGGCTTGTGAACCCTAGGGTTCTAATCTTGTGTGGATTTGCTTTGTGTTTTCAATTTATTCAGAGTTTGGTTGAGTTTCAATCTTATTTGCCTAATGCTTTCTTGCCTTATTGATCTTATGGTTGTTTGGTTTGTATGATTTGTTCACCTTGGTGAGAGAGAGGTCTCCATTAGGGTTAGAGCCTCAAGATTGAAGAGGGTTGAGAGGGTGAGTCATGAGATAGTGGAGTGTCCCCTTTTCCCTCTGGTTCGTGTATTCTATCTCCGTATTTCCTAAGCTCTAAGCAACCATATGTGGTGTGAGGTGTTGAGATTGAGAGAGTTCTCCATTGGGACCTCATAGGTGGTTAGGGACCTTTTACCTAATGATAGGGTTAGGCCTATTCCTAGTAATTGGATACAACCTTTGGAATCCCTAGAGTGCTATGCGGTCATATGCGGTGTGAGGTGTTGAGACTTGATAAGTTCTTGAGTAGACATATTTCTATATATGTTTTACACACATTGAGCATCATTTTTACCATGGTTTATGTCTCATCAAGTGTATTTAGTGTTCCTTTGTGCAAATAGGTTGTGAATGCCTTGAAGGAAGAAAAGGAAGTAAAGATAAGTTATGAAGGCACATTTTGGGAGTTTTTGTGCAACATAAGGATCAAGACACAAGAGAAGCTTATGTACACGGGAGTGTGTGTGCCAACTCCCAAGAGAATTAAAACCAAATTACGAGTTGGAAGGGCAGAAAGGCAATCACACTCCTATGCCCCTATTTATGTGAAGAACTCAAGAATCTTCCCAACGATTTCTAGACAATGAGAAGCCTCATATCCTACCATGTGGACGTGTACCCGTCCATGTGCCCTCAAGAGAAAAATGTGGAGCCTTGTTATAAAGAGTACTATAGCAAAGTAATGCAGTAAAATGCTGCAGTAAATCACTGTAGAAGTAATTTAGCAAAACACTGTTCACATGACCGTGTCAAATTTCCGCACAGTCGCATGGGGGGTTTTTCCAGCCCACATGATCGCATGGGACGCTCACATGGTCACATGGATGCCTATGATAGAGCCCGGTTTCTAACTATAAATATCCATTTTGCCCCATTCTTTGGAGACTTTTTGCTAGAATTTGAAGGGCCAAAGCGGCTAGGGTTTTGAGGAGAGGTTTTTAAACAATTTGGACGGTGTTCTTCACCAACTTTGATAGATCTTTTCTCCATCATAGCATCAAGGGATCCTTTGGCAACTTAGTTTCAGGGAGGGATCCTTCAAGACATTGACAACCCATCAAGGTCATCATCATAAATTCAAGGGTGTTTTATTCCATGATTTTCATTGTTTTTCATTGTACTATTATTTGCTTTGTAATTTGGCCATGGAGGGCTAAACCCTAGTAAGTATTTGGGTATGTGAACCCTAGGATCATATCTTTGTATTGATTTCCTTTATATTTTCTAATAAATCAAAGTTAAATTGAGTTTCAATCTTGTTTTCTCATTGCATGCATGTCGTATTAATCCTTGTGATTGATTTGTATTGCATGATTTGTTGCTTTGGTGAGAGAGAGGTCTCCATTAGGGTTTGAACCTCAAGACTGAAGAGGGTTGAGGGTGAATCATGAGATAATAGAGTGTCCCTTTTTCCCTCTGAAGAGTGCATCCTATATCCGTATTCCCTAGTCTTTATACAATCATATTTGTTGTGATGGGTGAGATTGAGGGATTTCTTCACTGGGACCTTGTAGGGAGTTAGAGACCTTTCATGTAGAATTAGAGTTAGATCTATCTTTAGGAATCGGTTGTACTCTTAGGCATCCCTTGAGTTTATTGCAGTCATATGTGGTGTGAGGTGTTGAGATTAAACGATTTCTCCACTAGGACCTTGTAGGGGACTAGTATCAGTTGCCTGGAGACAGGGACCGATTGTTCTTGGATTACCTCAACTTAATTAACTTGGTTTAGAAACATATGGTAAATCATGTGCTTTATGTTAGATCCTAGGGGGAGCATTGCCCAGGTACCTCATTGTTATTGATTGAGACTTCCTTTATTTTCTACTTTCCCTTTGCTTTCTTGCAATATTCTTATTCGCGATTGAGTCCATTTCAAAACTCAAAGATTTCTCCACTGAGATCTCATAGGGAACCAATATCGATAATCTGGAGGCAGGATCCAATTATCTTTGGATTTTCATGACTTAACCTACTCATTCTAGAAACACTTTGCATAGTCGTTACCTAATACCTAAAACCTAGGGGAGCATTTCCCGAATATCAAACTTTTTACTGATTGAGATCTCCCTCTATTTTACCCTTGCATATTCACCTTTGGTATTCATTTCTTTGCACACTAGATCATCACATCATCCCATTGATCATTAGGCTAGATAGCAAAGAAGTAGTTAGCACTAGTAACCCTATTCCCTGTGGATTTGACTACCTAACCCATTTGGGTACTTTATTACTTTGACACCCGTGTACTTGCTGTACATGCACACAAGAGGTGTGTTAGACAACTCCAAGCTTCTACAAGTAGGATCAAGGGTAGATCTCGCCAAATTATGTTTTTTTCGTCTATTTCTTCTTCAAAAATGCCTTAAATCACCTTCTTTCACCCCGATTCTAAAGTGTGGATTTGAGAGGTTTAAGGAAGGGATGATAAATAAAAAAAAATGCCCTAAAACTTTCTTTTAAACTCCTCTCAGGATGGGTGCAAGGATGCACATGAGAGCCTAGGGATTTTTGCTCGGCTACCATAAGTTGTATATTCTTCAGCTAGCTTATGGGCATCCTCATGGCCATCAAGTTGCCCACCAACAAAACCCAAGAATTTGTCATTTCTCCATCCTTTCATGCTACAGTGCATTAACATGAATGAATGAATCCAACCCTTCTTTCTCAATTGCGTTGTCGAGCTCACCTAGGCATCTTTGAAGCCTATAACTTGAATAAATCCAATTAAACCCTAAAATGGCATCAATTTATCAAAGAATACATGAATAATACAGAAATTATACATATAAAATACATATATTTAGGCGTTTATCTTCGACTGGGAAAATAAATTTATCCAGTTTGATGAGCATATCTTCCACTACACCCTTGAATGTTGAATAGATTGATCTGTCAAATGAATTGTTATCTTGGTTAGGGTCAGCTCACCACACCCCAGTTTCATGAAAATCTTGTAGGGCATTAAATTGATGCTTGCACCCAAGTCGGCTAAAGCATTCTCTTCAATAGAATCTCTAATTACGCAAGGAATTGTGAAGCTACTTGGATCCTTTAATTTTCTTTTCAGTTTGTTCTGTAGGATAGTCAAACACTCTTTACTCAACGTCGCAGTTGACATTTCTCCAAGCTTCTTTTTGTTGGTGAGGAGATTCTTCAAGAATTTTGCATATTTGGTTGGGCATTTGTGCTAATGCTCAACAAAAGGAAGGTTGATATGAAGTTGTTCGAACAACTCTAGAAACTGCTTGAACTGGTCATTGGTTTCACTTTACTTGAGCCAAGAGGGATAAGGAATCCTCGGTTGGTATTCCTTAACAACGGGCTTCTCAATCACTTCCTTCTTACCCTCTTTCTCTTCAACTTTACTTGGACTCACTTTTTTGGGGTCTTGGCTCTGTTCAGCTCTCATTCCCACCTCTTGGCAACTTCTCAATGTGATTTCTTGACATGTTCTCTAGGGTTCACCTCTGTATTGCCTGGGAGGCTTCCTTGAGATCTCTCCGATAGTATTCTTGCAATTTGGCAAACTTGGTTTTCCAAATTTTGTATAAAAGCTTGTTGATTTCTCAAAGTAGTTTTAATGGATGTAAGGTGGTTATCTTGGGTTAAAATGTTGAACTCGGTGGCTTGCAGAAACTAATTCATTCAAACTTGGCTTCTTCTCATGGAATTTGGGAGGTTGACTTGCCTTTTGTTGTCCTTGACCACTCCAAGAAAAGTTAGGATGGTTTCACCATACCAGGTTGTATGTGGCACTATAAGGGTCTCCTTGTGGTTGATTCATTCCACTTGCTCTATTTGTCCCAAAGAAGTACTCACAATAGGATAGTTGGTCTTAGGGTATCCACCATGACAAATCTTGCATCCCATGACCGAAGCCGCTCTTGGGGTCATAAACCCATCAATCTTCTTACTCAAAGACTCCACTTGAGCAACTAAAGCGGTCATGGCATCTACCTCAAACACTGTGGCCGCCTTCACTTGTTTAGATCTTGAATTCCATTAGTAACTATTCATTGCTATGTCTTCAATTAATGATAAGTGCTTGTGTATTAGTAATACAAAGTATTCTTTTCTTACAATGAGCATTACTTTTCTCAGATTTTATCACTCATACATGTGTATTTGTGTTATTTTTGTGCATGTAGGGTTGTGGAGACAAGTATGGAAGAAAGAAGGCAAAGTAGATAGTGAATGCATATTGTTGATGAAATCTTGGAGTGAAAAAATATGAAGACACAAGTTGTGCTCAAAGACACGTGAGTGTGTGCCAACCTCCGTTGTGCTCGAGTAAACATGTAAAGTGGAGGGCGCAAAGGCAGTCACACTCATGTCTTCCGACTTGTGCAAAGCTAGCAAGATTATCGTCAGATGTGATTTTGTTGAAGAAACAATGCGATCTACCTCATGAATGTGTACCCATTCATGTGGGCTCAATGAAAAGTGTGGATTCAGGAGTATTTTGGTGGAGTACTATAGCAAGTTACTGTAGAAAATCATTGTAGTAAACTTACTGTAGCAGTGAATGGGTCATCAAGTAGTAAACCCCTCATGCAAGCATGAGAGGATCATATTACCTGGGATCCCAAGAACTGCCATTACTTTCCCCTAGACGGCACTGTCTAGTCTAACAAAGGTAGGTTTAAATAAAATAAGAAAACTAATAAGAGAGATAACTATAGACAAGTTGGACTAAGGCACACAGCGTAAGCACATTAAGGAAGCAAATAACAATGAAAGTATGAAGCCCTGGTGAGGATCCCCTCGGGACAACTAAAGCTAGAAGGATGCTAGAATTACACAGTCAATGATGGTTTATGGCCAAGAGACATCAAAAAGTAGGTTACCGCAATGGTTATGGCGATTAACCCTTAATCCTATACAAGAATTGGGTCAGAATCGCTTCCGCCAAAATCCTCCTATGATTGTATTATGCCTAGGGAAATCTCTAATAAGGGTCAAACTCAATACCTAGGTTCATCCCTAATGGTTGGAGGGGTTTGAAATACCCAATGGTCATGGCGTATTCATACATGAATCCCTTCTATGCCAAATGTGTCTAGTACATGGGCGATGGTCACACAACCAAGTACAACCTAGAAATCAAACCACAGAGTTCTCATGTAATTTAATACATCAAAGAACACAAAGCTTAAAGTACAAACCAAACCAAATGCCATAAATGTAAATCACTATATCCATACAAGCAAGTTCTTCCCAAGGTTCACCTAGGGAGTCTATTTCAACATGAATAAGAGAGAAATCTCAAAATACATAGGAAGCTTAAGCAAAATCATAGAAAAATTCCCTCAGACTCGTCGACTAAGAAGTGGTGATGAGAACTTGTCGAACTACGGTGGCAAGCTCCTTGATGATCTCCTTGATGGCAACCTTCTTCTTCCTCTTGATCTTACTCGTTAGATTTGTCTTCTCTAACCCCTTGAAGCCCTAGAAGATGATGATGGAGAAAGAGTGGCCAAAGACCCTTTCAATGATTCCTTAACCCCTATTTTAAAGTATTCTCGGATTAGCTTCATAGCCTCATTCAAGGGTGTAAAAGAACCCATAAGAGCCTCAAGATTTTGCCAAAAATTTTAAAAATTTCTACAGTAAAATGCTGCACTACTGCTACAGTAACCTGGTATAGCAAATTGCTACAGTGACTTGCTTATTCTTCAGCCAGTTCACAGGCATCTTCGCGCCCGTCAGTAACCTCGTCAATGAAACCAGAGACTTTGAAAAAACACGGTTTATGCAATCGTGTGAAAATTCCACACGGTCGTGTGGTAATTTCTGCAGCTCACGCGACCACGTGAAATCTCACATGGTCACGTGGAGGCACGTGACAGACACGGTTTATGACTATAAATAGCCCTTTTGCCCTATTTTTGGGAGACTTTTTACTATTATTTGAAGGGTGAAGCGGCTAGGGTTTGAAGAGGAGGTCTTTGGCAAATTTAAGGGGTGCTCTTCACCAACTTTAATAGATCTTTTCTCCATCATAGCATTGAAGGAGCCTTTGGCAACCTAGCTTCGGAGAGGGATCCTTCAAGACTTTGAGCGACACATCAAGGCCATTATCACAAATTCAATGGGGGTTTACTCCATGGTTTTCATTGCTTTTCATTGCATTATTCTTTGCTTTGAAATTTTCCCCATGAAGGGCTAAGCCCTAGTAGGTATTTGGGTATGTCAACCCTAGAATCATATCTTTGTGTTGATCTACTTTATCTTTTCTATTAAATCCCAGTTTATTTGAGTTTCAATCTTGTTTTCTCATTGTTTGAATGTCGTATTGATCCTTATGATTGATTTGTATTACATGACTTGTTACCTTGGTGAGAGAGAGGTCTCCATTAGGGTTAGAACTCCAAGATTGAAGAGGATTGAGAGAGTGAGTCATACGATAGTGGAGTATCCCCTTTCCCTTCTGATGAGTGCTTTCTATGTCCGTATTCTCTATGCTTTATACAACCATATTTGGTGTGATGCATGAGATTGAGAGATTTCTCTACTGGGATCTTGTAGGGGATTAGGGATCTTTCACCTAGAAGTAGGGTTAGATCTATTTTTAGGAATCGGTTGTACTCTTAGGTATCCCTAGAGTTTATTGCAGTCATATGTGGTGTGAGATGTTTAGATTGAGTGATTTCTCTACCAGGACCTTGTAGGGGACTACTATCGGTAGCTTGGAGGCAGGGATAGATTGTTCTTGGATTACCTTGACTCACCTTACTCCGTTTAGAAACATTTAGTAGATCTTGCACTTCATGTTAGATTCTAAGGGCAGCATTGCTCGGGTACCTCATCTTTATTGATTAAGACTTCCCTTATTTTACTTTCCCTCTGCTTGCTTGCGATATTCATATTATTGCGATTGAGTTCATTTCATCACTTATTTTAATTTTCCTTAATTTTCTATCTTCGATCATGTCTCTTCCAGGACTTCTTCTTCTCCTGTTCCTTAGTTATATGCCCATGCACCCTTTACACTGCTTATGCTCTTGATTGGGACTCGCTCTATGAACTTTTAATTGTACACGACCATGTACTTGGTTTATACGAGTGTGTACTTGGTTTACACGGGCGTGTTTTTCTCAGTAGAAGCTATCAAGAGGTTGATAAATGCTACTCAACCATAATATACATGGGCAGGTACACGTGCATGTACCTTACCCATGTATTTCTCTAGTTGGTGGTTTTTGCACCGATTTACTTCCGATTAACTTCCTTTGGCTCTTGTTGTGCTTCTTTCACCTGTGATACAAAATTAACAACTCAACATCAATTATCCACAGAAACAAAGCTCAAAATGGTCAATTAAGTGCTAAATACAATTGATAAAACATGTATAAAATAGTACTTATCAATTTTTTTTTATGAATATAACTAATTATAGAGTAGAATCTTATGGAGAGATATAACCTTAAATGATCTTAACAATGACCAAGTATTTAGAAATTTAGTGTAACTCTTTCAGTGTTTTCTCCCTCTTTCTATTATTGTTATTAATTTAAATTTTATTATATTTCTATGATAGGGGCCTCTGCCATTAATTGTTGAAGTATTAAGACTTAGGGTATTCTTCTTAGAGCTCATCACCACCATCTTTGATCTGAGGTAGAAGAAAGTCTTGGAGGGTATTTCTGAGGAGGATTTGATGAGGAGAGCATGATTTTGGGTGAGATCTATCCCTAGGGCTTGTTTGTAGGAGGTTGAAGACAAAGGAAGCCACCCCTTGAGTGGCGCCTTTGGGAGCTCCTTGCCGAGGGGTTCAAGGCGTCATTCGGCCTCCGACCTTTGAGGAAGTTCTTTCATGCTTTGTTTAGTGGTTTTCATGAACATTTTTGTATATTTTCTGAGTATGAGTAACTAAACCCCTATGGTTACTGGATATTGGTGAACCTTGGGGGTGAACTTGTGTTGTTTGGATGCTTTAACTCATCTATTACAATTTGGTTTGTCTGCGATCCTTGTTTGGTGTATTTTAATATATTGGTATGCATGAGAACTCTGTGTATCTATTTCTATGAAATACTAGGTTGCATGACCATTGCCCTAGTATTAGACTCACCAAGCATGGAAGGGATAGTGTATGAATATGTCATGACCATCGGGTATTTATATCCCTGAAATTTTAGGGTTGTTCCTAGTTTGTGTTTCAACCCTAACATAAGAAAGCCATTACCCTCATTGCATTCGTAGGATGATTTGGGCAGAAGAAATTATATATCCAACTCTTGTACCAGATTAGGGGTCAATTGCCATGACCATCGGATTGGCCTACATTAGGGTCTTCTCGGTCCAACTTGCCAATTGTATGATAGTTGCAGCATCCTGCACACTTTAGTAGCCCCCGAGGGGGATCCACATCTATGACCACTTCCTTACTTTAAATATCCCCCTCCCCTTAGTGTATTGACTTCATTGTAGACATTTTAGTTGAATTTAATTTGTTTCTTTATAGCTTTATTGCCACATTCTGAGTTGTAGGTTAAACAACATTGTAAAGAGGAAGTAAGAGTAAATTCTCAGGCCCTTGGGAATACGACCCTTTTCGTGTTCATACGAGAGGTATTACTTGACAACCCGTATACTTGCGGGATTACACACGTATCAACTAGATAACTTACAAGTAGCCATTACTAAAACTTCTGTTCCCTGTGGATTCGACTACCCTACCCAATGGGTACACTTTATTACTTGAGAGGCCCACACACTTGTGGACACACACAAGGGGTGTGTCACTTCCCATGCTTCTACCTTCTCCCCTTTGTTCCAACCTCCAAGAACCCTTCTTCAGCAAGCAAACTACTCCGGTGATTATGGTGAAGAATGGTGGTTCCAAGAATGTCCAAGAAGAACCCCTCAAAAAGTCCTCAAAATAGCTTTTTAAATTCAGTTCTTGGTCCGTGAAAGGGTCGTGCAAGTTCATGGCACCCGCACAAATTTAATGGATGATCTTTGCTCGTGTTACACCGAACATAACCGATTACTACAGTGTTTGCTATAGTGGCCATTGACTAAAATGGCCCGATGCCCTAAAATAAATTGAAAGAAAAATATGGGGTAAAGTAATCAGATTTGTATAAAATACACATGAAAGTGCATAAAATATGTATACTAAAAGTGATGTATTTAGACACATATCAATGTGCTCCTGGTGTTGTGCACACTACTTCGCAAGTGTATGGGTCATCAAGTAATAGTGTGTGAGTAGAGTATCGAATCCATAGGGACTAAATAATACTAGTACTAGCTCTGACTTGGTTATCAAGCTAAGAACAAAATATCAATGGGTGTTAATTCAACTAAAATCCAAGAATGAAAAGGACCAAAATCATGAGTCTAGGAAATGAGTAATCAATAAAAGAAGGTGTCCGGATAAGATTTAACTTGGAAATTTAGAATTGAAGTAATTGCAATTAAATATAGATCACAAGTGGCTTATCTTTAGCTTGCACTCTTCATTCCCTTCATCTATGAGTGATTTAATCACACAATCAGAATGAATTAGGCACTCTCGTTATGCTAAATCAACAATATAAAGAGATAGATGAACCCAACAATCTGAAGGAAACTATATTAATAGCAATATCAAAATGAAATCATCTCAAGATACATCAAATCTGAACACCCAAGGAAGTTACCTCTAAATGAGGTTCATTTTCATCTCAAAGCAATGGAAATTAAACCCTGGAATACTATTTATGAGAGAAAATCCCCTTCTCAATGTCTTCAAAGTAGGAATAGATGTGAGCCAATATCATCGCCTTGGATTGTCACTTCGGAGACTCCTTCGAACTCCTTTTTCTTCCTCTGATTAGTCTCAAACCACTATCCGTCATCCAAAAGTCACTTTAACAAAATCTCTCACCGAATAACTTTTTTAGCTTTCTATTTATAGCCTCCAAAATAAGGTAAATACACTAGCAAGTACACAAGCTTGTACTTTACCCATGTAGATATCTAGACAGCTCGAAACTATAATTCCTTGGGTACATGACTGGGTGTACACAGCCTTATATCTCTTTGTCTAACCGTGTATATCTCAAGATGGTTCTACTTCTCAGCTCTTGAGATGCACGGGCATGTGTCTTGCTTCCGCCTGTGTTCTCCTCTGGACCATATTCTTTAGAATCCTAGATCTACACTAGCATGTACATCATACATATGGCCATGTTCTTCTTAGGAGGACTTAAGTCTAGGGGGTGCACAGTCATGTAGACAATCATATGCATGGGTCGTGTATTTCTCTCGATGCTCAATATTGTTAATACTCTCAAGGATACATGGGCAGGTACACGGGCATGTACCTTGGCCGTGTATTTCTTTAAATGTTGTTTTTAGCCCTGTTTTGCTCCTAATTTTGTGCTTTGGCTTGAGTTGTGTTTCTTTTAGCCCTAAAAGTATAAATAAAACAAACAAAGTATCAAATCATCCATAAAAACACTCTTGAAGACCACATAAGTGCAAAAGATCATCAATAAAATACGTATGATATAGCACTTATCAGTTAATCACAAACTACTTTTCTTTGCCCTCTATCAACATGAGTACAATTGAGTACAAATGTAGGAAAACTCATTAATGACTCAAGTATATACATATGTTTAATTGGAAACCTTAACAATTTGTATCATATTAGACTTGATATGGCATATGTAGTGTAATATTTAAGCCAATATATGTCAACTCCAAGGCAAACTCCATATGGAAGCACCTTTACATACACTAAGATACATCAATCATAATCCAACTCAACAGTTTTTAATGAATTCTAAACCAAAGTTCAATTTAACAACATATTGCTTCTCAAATTGCGGTTTATGTCCCAATTCCAGGCACTTGGTCACTGGTTTCTACAATTCATTTGGAAATAGTCCTTTGTCTTAGAAGTCTAAAAAACAACATACAGTAGCACTTTTTCAACAAAATCTAAATATCATACTTTGAGAAGAGTATGTGTAGAAATAGCATGTTGGCGTGGTTGCTTGATCAATTAACTGTGGTTAATGTTATCCCAATTCAAGTGAAATGTGATAATCAAGTTGCAATACATATAGCCAAGAATCTAGGTTTTCATAAAAGAACAATGCATATTGGACTTGATTGTCATTATGTGAGGGAACACTTATGAGTAGGGGTTATAAGTGTTCATTATGTTGCTACTCAAAGGCAACCACCTGATGTATCCATGAAGAGCTTATCTAGACCTCAACATTAACTACAAATTTCTATGTTGGTCATGTCTCATAGATAAGTGCTTGAGTAAATATATTCTTTGTATGTTTTTTACAAGATCTCCTTGCGTATATCCCGCAAGTGCACGGGTTTGTCGAAGTAATAATCCCGAATGAGCGGGTATCGAATCCACAGAGAATAGGGAATAAAAACACTTAATCCACTTCTTAGCTATGTGAAAGATCAATAGTGATAAGTGTGACAATCATTCAATTCTCAAAAGTAAAAACAACGAGTAAGAAAGCACGAGTAAAGGAGGAGGTAAGGCAATTGATAAAGATGGGGTACTCTGATAATGCTCCACCTAGGACAATCGTTTCAAGTGCAAAAACCCTCTATTATGCTTCTTAATAGATGCAATGGTGAGTCGTGGAAATCCTTCATTAGATAGTCCCAAATCTAAGGTCAACCATGCCTAACTCTATACATGTCCCGGAGGAGAGATTAGATAACCTCTCAACCTCGCACTCGCATAGAGTTGCAATGAGCTCTAGGGATTCCAAGTGATAAATCTCTTCCTAATTATAGACCCAACCCTTTGGTCCAGGTGGAAGGTCCCTAACCACGATTAAGCCCTAGATTCTAAGATCACCTCAACGCTTCACTCCGTTGCACGCGTAACTAAGCCCCAGCGGAAGGTCATCCCTTAGACCATTCACTCTATTATGGCCGCAAAGAACTCGAGGAACGGAGGTAGAATCTATCACGTCGGAGGGGAAAAGAGACGCTCATGTACCTCTCGACTCATCCTCTCAACCCTCTCCAACCTCGCTTTGTCTAACGCTCGTGGTGTGTCACTCACTCACAAGGTTACCAACAAGAACTCTCAACCCTAGTGTCACTCTAGGGGAAATGTTCATACAATCAAGCATTCAAGGTTGCAACTCACAATAAACATCAATTAATTGAAAGCATAATAAAGAGATTTAATGAAACAAATACATCATAGGGTTCACAAATACCCAAGTACCCACTAGGGGTTCAGCTCTCCATGGAGCTAAGTACAATCAAAGAAATAGAATGTAAAAGCAATGAATCCATAAAGAAACCCCCTCGATGGTCGTGTCGATGGTCTTGTGGAAAGTCCTCTACTCGTCGTCCAAGGATTCCCTCTTTTGGTATAGGATACACCTCGACGGAAGCTCCCCTACCAACCTTCTTCCTAAGGAATAACGATGTTGGAGCCATAGAACCTCTCCAAAACCTTAGCCAATATCCCTCAAAACCCTAGCCGAAGCCCTCTCTCAAGTTGGGGAAAAGATGGAGAAAAGAATGCTGAAACCGGGGCTAAATCGGCTTTAAATAGGGTTGGAATCGGGCGACCACACGGGCCTGTGGATTTTACACACGCCCATGTGGAATTTCTACACGCCCGTGTGGATTCTCTGAATTCCTGTTTTCTCGGCCGACTGTGAACCCTAATACGGGGACTGTGAACCCTAATACAGTACTCTGCCGACTGTTTTCTCGGCCGACTGTGAACCCTAATACAGTACTCTGCCAAAAATACTCCCGAATCCACTTTTTCATCGAGGTAACATAAACGGGCACACGTTTATGCCGTGTATCGCTTTGCTTCTTCAATGACGGATAAGTTGATGGAGATCTTGTTCTATGTGCATAAGTCAGAATACTTGAGTGTGACTGCCCTTGTGCCCCTCCAAATGGTTATGCTAACTCAAATACGGGGAGGTTGGCACACACTCTAGCATCTCGCACCCGACTCATATCTTCGCGTCTGAACTTTAGCAAGATTTCCTCCAAAATCGGTGTATTGTGATCCACATTGGCTTCTTTTCTTCATAATTGGTTTCACAACCCAACCTGCATAAAAGTAACATAAAAACACACATATTAGTGTAAAAACCCGAGAAAGGTAATGCTCAACATAAAGAAAGAACGCTTTGCATTAATATCACACAAGCACTTATCAGTTTTACATTCATTGAGCATCATTTTTATCATGTTTTATGTCTCATAAATTGTATTTGGTCTTCCTTTGTGCAAATAGGTTGTAAATGCCTTGAGAGAAGTAAAGGAAGCCAAGATAGGTTATGAAGGTACCTTTTAGGAGTTTTTGTGCAACATAAGGATCAAGACACAGGAGGAGCTCATGCATATAGGTGTGTGTGCCAACTTTCAAGAGAATTTAAGCTAGATTATGAGTTTGAAGGGCACAATATGCAGTCACACTCCTATGTCCCAACTTGTATATAGAATTCAAGAACATTCTCAATGATGATTAGACAATGAGAAGCCTCATAACCTACCACACGGATGTGTGCCCGTCCATGTGGCCTCAAGAGAAGAGTGTTGGATCCTTGATTATGAAGAGCACTATAGCAAAATACTGTAGTAAAATATTATTCACGTGACCGGGTAAAAATTCCACCTGATCATGTGGGCAGTTCTACAGCCCACACGGGCGCGAGGGAGGCTCACACGGTCACATGGAGGCATGTGACAGACATGCGTTTTGAGTATAAATAGCCCTTTTGCCCTATTCTTTGGAGACTTGTTTTTTTAGCGTTTGAGAGGAAAAGCGGCTAGGGTTTGGAGATGAGGTCTTTGGTGAATTTAGGGTGGTGTTCTTGACCAACTTTAATAGATTCTTTGTTAGTCATAGCATCAATGGAGCCATTTGTGACCTAGCTTAAAAGAGGAATCCTTTAAGACGTTAAGTGACCCATCAAGGCCAGCATCATGAATTCAAGGGGGTTTTATTCCATGGTTTTCATTGGTTTACATTGCATTGTCTGTTTTGTAATTTGCTCTATGGAGGACAAAACCCTAGTAGGTATTAGGACATGTGAACCATAGGACATTATTTTTGTATTGATTTACTTTCTATTTTCTATTAAATTTGAGTTTAATTGAGTTTCAATCTTATTTTCTTATTATTTGCTTGCCTTGTTGATCTCATGGTTGATTGGTATGCATGATTTGTTTGCCTTGGTGAGAGAGAGGTCTCCATTAGGGTTAGAACTTGAAGATTTAAGAGGGTTGAGTGGGTGAGTTATAAGATAGTGGAGTGTTCCCTTTCTCTTCTGATTAGTACATTCTATCTCCGTATTCCCTAGACTTTATGCAACCATATTTGGTATAAGCCGTGGATTAAGATATTTCTCCTCCGGGACCTTGTAGGGTGTTAGGGATCTTTCAACTAGAAGTAGGGTTAGGTTTATCCTCAGGAATCCCTAGAGTCTATTACGGTCATATGTGGTGTGAGATGTTGAGATTGAGTGATTTCTCCACTGAGACCTCGTAGGGGATTAGTATCGGTGGTCTGGAGGCAAGGACCGATTATTCTTGGATTTTCTCAACTTGATTGACTTAGTTTAGAAACACTTAGTAAAATCTTATGCTTAATGATAGATCCTGGGGGGAGCATTGCCTGGGTACTTCATCTTAAATGATTGAGACTTCCCTAATTTATATTCTTCCTTGCTTGCTTGTGACATCCATATTCTTATGATTGAGTTTATTTCACCATATTCTTGATTCCGAGTAGATAACTTAGAAGTAGTTACTACTAATACTTAGGTTCTCTGTGGATTAGACTACCCACTCATTAGGTACTTTATTACTTTAATACCCGTGTACTTGGGCTACACGCATGCAAGAGATGTGTCACTCATCTATCTTCACACACTCCAACTTGAGAGGGGTGTTAAAGATGTTACAAAGTTTTTTGAAAATAGACGCGATTGTCTTAAAACAATTAAGTTGAGTTAGTATGTTTATTTAAAGGTTCCTTTATATCTATGGAGACTCCTTTACAGTTCTATAACAAGAAAGAGAGCCATATAAATTATGAAAACTTAGTATAAAGATACATACGATGAATTCAACAAAAATTAATAACTCTATCTATCTCTCTCTCTCTCTCTCTCTCTCTCTCTCTCTCTCTCTCTCAATCTATCTTCCTATTTCTATGATCATCTTCATTATTCCACAAATTAGCAGCCAAGCAATAGGAAAATATCTTAAGAAAGTTAGGGCCTGATAAGTGCTTGCATATTGGTAATATAAAGTATTCTTTTCTTACGATGAGCATTACTTTTATCAGATTTTAGCACTAATACATGTGTATTTGTGAACTTTAATGCATGAAGGGTTGTGGAGCCAAATAATGAAAGAAAGAAGCCAAAGTAGATTGCGATTGTACTTTGTTAATAAAGTCTTGGAGTGAACGAATGTGAAGATACAAGTTGTGATCGAAGATACGTGAATGTGTGCCAACCTCCATGAGCTCAAGCAATTACATGGTTTGGAGGGGCACAAAGGCAGTCACATTTGCGTATTCCGACTTGTGCAATGTTAGCAAGATCTTCACCAATATGCCATTTTATTGAAGAAGCGATGCGATCTACAGTATAGACATGTGCCCGTTTATGTTGCATCGATGAAAAGTATGGATTCGGGAGTACTATAACAGGTATATTAGCAAATCACTGTAGCAATTTGTTGTAGCAGTTACTATTCATAGCCGACAGAAAATCAAATTCCCAAAAATCCACACGGACGTGTGGAAATTACCCACACCCGTTTGGATGCATGATTCCAGCCCTTTATAAAGCCGTGACCTGTACCGATTTGGGATCCATCTTTCATCCTTCTTTCCATCTTTTCTCCATCTTTGGAGAGGCTTGCGGCTAGGATTTAGAGGGGCTTTGGCAAGGCTTTTGGAATGGTTCTATGGCTTTGACACCGCGTTTCGCTTGGAAGATAGTTATTGTGAGATCTTTCGTCGGCACCAATCCGGCGAGGTGTGCCCTAGGCTTGACAAGAGGATCTTTGGAGAGGATGAGGCTACTCCACAAGACCATCGACACGAATACCAAGGGGGTTTCCTTATGGATTACATGTTTTTACTTTCGATTTTATTGTTGATTGTATCTTGCACCATGGAGAGCTAAACCCCCTAGTGGGTACTTGGACTTGTAAACCCTAGGATGTTATTTTTTCATTGACCTTTTATTATGCTTTCCTTAATTGATATCTTTAATTGAGTTTCAATTTTGAATATTTGTTGAATGATTTCTCCCTTAGAGTGACACTAGGGTTGAGAGTCCTTTCTTGGTAGCCTTTGTGGATGAGTGACACACCATGAGGGTTAGAAAATGCTAGATTGGAGAGGGTTGAGGGGGTGAGTCGAGAGGTAGCGGAGCGTCCCCTTTCCCCTCCGGTGTGATTTATCCTACCTCCATATTCCTAGAGTTCTTTGCAGTCACAATAGAGTGAAGTACTAAGAGAAGAACTCCACTGAGGCTTAGTTGTGCAAGCAACAGAGTGAAATGCTGAAGTAATCCTTAGTATCTAGGGCTTAATTGTGACTAGAGATGCTTCGCCTGGACCAAAGGGTTAGATCTATATATAGGAAATAGGGTTTATCACATCAAATCCCTAGAGCTTCTTGCAACTGTACACAGTATGAGGTGTTAAGACTGAGCGATTTCTCCGTCGGGGCATAGTATAGAGTTAGTCACGGTTGACCTTAGGTTTGGGACGGTGTATTTTAGGATCTCCATGACTCGTTAAGCATCAGTTAGGAAACATAATAGTTGGTCTTGCACTTGAAGCAATAGTCCTAGGGGGAGCAAGTTCGAGTGCCCCACTTTCTATCGATTGCCTTTCCTCTCATTTTATCGTGTCTCTCTTTCTTATTTTTTTTAGTCTTGTTCACATTGATTTTATCCACACTATTATTGTTTCATCTTTATTTAGTTAAGTAGCAATCATTGTGTTTCTATTCACTATTCCCTGTGGATACGATAACCCACTCACCTAGGATTTATTACTTTGATAAACCCATGCACTTGCGGGTCACATGCAAGGGGCGTTGTCAGGGCCACTAAATCTCTTGTTCTTAAACCCATAAATTATTGATGACAAACATGGTTGCTTGGCATGGTTGGATAGTCATGTTTCAAGCTTAGTGGTGTATGTTTTCTTTGGAACAACAAGGTGCAATTCCAAAATAGTCCCTCTACTTATGCATGTGTGCCCTTTTGGTCCCCCTTATTCAATTTATATGTTTCATGTCCTTCTACTATTTTAATTCGAAATCTTAGTCCAAATATAGATGGACATATCTTTTCCCATCTATGATGGCTGACGTGGATTAATTTATGTTGATGTGGAATTTTTTATGTTTTAAAATGTATTAAAGAATTGTTTTTAATAAAAAAATATATTAAAATAAGAATAATCGGTTCAAATCCTTTTGTTTGGATCCAAACCCTATTCACCCAACCCTCATCCCCATCATCCCCATTGAAAAAGATAAAACCTAATCCACCCTCTTAATTCACCACCAATCACAGTCACCTTCATCTCTAGTAAAAGTCTCTAACAACCGACATTCATCCCTGCTCATCATCTTCCTCATCCATGGTGAAACTCTCACATATACCAATCATTGATCATTGATAAGTGCTTGAAAGTTCATATTTGTCGTATCATTTACACTATATTCAACATGAGATTTGACATGTTTAGCACCAAATTATTACAAAATTTTATTTTTTTTGTTCACCAAGGGCTTTATTTCTGTTTTAGGGTCTAAAGAAGCAAATTTAGGGGTGTTTCAAAGCAAAATGGACTAAGTTGCTGAATCAAAGCTTCACCATGGCTCACAGGGGCCATGGTGACATCTCACCATGGCCGTTGTCCACTCTCAAGACTATCGTTATGAACCTGTGGCCATGTGGTATCACTAGAAGAAACACAGTAGCCACAATGCCTCACCACGGCTGTTGTAAATCCATCATGATAATGATCTACCCACACAACACCCAGATAAGCCATTACAGGATGCGACTTAAGCCCAAAGCAGCAACTTACTCACCACGGGAATCACAATGCCGTTGGTGAGGCCATGGCAGACTCAATTATATAAACCCTGGGTTTTTATTTTCAAAGGGAGGTTCTTTTGCCGAATAAGGTAGAATAGCTGGAGTTCTGGAGATTTGAGTGGTTATAGATGATTATATTCACTTTTCAGAAGATTCCGAGGGGGAGTCAAAATACATCATTAGAGGAGGGGGCGCAAAGAGATTCAATGTTGTCTTGTCATTCTTGGTATTTGCTCGACCTCAACCTTCGGAGATCTATTGTAGGGAATTAGTTTAGAAATTCTTCATACATTATTCTTATTCATGTGTATCTATTTTTATTCATATCTTTATTCTTGATCAAGAATACACCAATTCGAGGGGAATTGTATGACTAGGTATTTTGATGATTGCTTATGAACTTTGATTGATTATTTATTAAATTTATCTAGTATTTTGTGATTCATTGCATATTTCTTAAATTCTTATCTTGTTAATGTGGTGAGGAAGATATGCCCCTACATTAGAACACACATGCAATGTTAGATCTATGCATGCACTAAAAGATTAGGCATAGCTAGGTTTATGGATTAGGGATCGATTTTCCATTAGGCTTAGGGTTTGATTTTTTCCTTCTAGAGGAATTCTTGTACTTAAGGAAAATATAGGAGGCTGAGATAGGAAGAGATTCCATTTTAAGTTCCTAGTGATTTAGATCTGGTTGCCAAGAGATTAGGACTAGTACTCCTTTGAATTCCCCCGATCTAATACTACAATACCGTAAGTAACAATCAAGAAAACTGTCATATAACTACCTAACTCCTTCCAATTGTGCGTAATAATCCTCCATTATATTGTTTAGTAAATTATAGAAGTAGAATAAAGAAACATCGTAAATGTTTAGACTATCGATTAAATGAAAAGGAAGTAATGGGAGCCTCTAGCCATTCCTGGGAAACTATGACCCTCGTGCTCACCCACATGGTATTACTTGATAACCCATACACTTGCAATATTCAAGGACTCACTTTAATATTATTTTCATATTCATATATTTATTTTCACAAACCCTAGAGGTCTATCAATAATCCTCACCATCATCCTTATTCTCTCCCCATTCCCCAATATTAGAGCTCAAAGCTGTGCAGATCACTAGACTTCAAGAAAAACTCAGAAGAAAGAAAGCACGGTCTTGGAGCTCAAAGCACGGTCATGCTTATGGAAGCATGGCCCAAGCATGGGCATACTTTTAGGCTTTACATTGGACACTGGACTGTCTAGCAGAAGGATTAATTGATGCTAAACCCTAGATCTGGCAGTAAAGAGCACGGTCCAAGCACACCCGTGCCTTGATCAAAAACTCATTTTTAAACCCCAAAGTTAATGTTTTATTGGGGTTCAGCTTGGAGATTTGGAGACAACCTTCACCACCATCCATGAGGGGATTAGTGCAACAATTCAAAGGCGTGGTTGGGAGTGAAGCTTTATTGATGGATAGATCCTTGGAGAACAATCTGATTGATTGAGAAGCAATAGGGAGTCAATGGATTTCTACTTGATTGTTTCTTTTATCATACCAATGTGTGTAAACCTACGAGGGCCTAACCTCTCTCCAGTGCCCTGGATTCATGATCTTAGATGTTAATTTGTAGTTAACTTACTCTCTTACAATGATTATGGAGTTTTATTATTTTCTATGTTATATCTTGTGTTACATAACTTGATGTGCATGATTTGCATAGTTGTAGTTGTAAAACATGACGTGTGTTGATTGCCATAGTTGTGATTACCGTAGGGTGGTTGGAAAACTCGATGTGCATAATTCTCATAGTTACAATTACGATGTATTTAATTATCATAAATGTGATAAGGCTTTGAGAGCATACGTAGAATTCATAGGATGTACCTAATAATCTTTGTAAGGGAGTCACCACAGGTTACTCTAAGGGGCGCTACTCCTCATCACTGCTACTTGCTAGATTTATCCCATCCCTCTTTGCATCCTCTCTTCTTTTCTTTTTTTCTTCCATAGATTGATAGATTATAACTTTCCCCCAATTTTGAATAGACTAGATATTGGAGAATAAATTAGTACTAAAAGCTTGCTAGTCCCTGTGGAATCAACTACCTAATCCTTTATTCGGTACACTTTACTACTTCTTATGACTCGTGCACTTGTGGATAAACAAGAGCATATCATTCAATAAGGCACTGAATTAATAATTTTGTATTTATGACATTAGAGAACAAAAAGAATAAAAAGAATTAAATAAAATAAGATTGAGATGTTGTCAGAACAAAAATTTAAAATTTGATTGAGCTTAAAATACATAAAAACACTATTAATAACACTCATAGAATTATTCTTGGTATATAAATCCAAGCATAATTTGTTACAATAAACCCTTATTAAAAACACTCATAAAAACAAGCAATTTGTTGTATATATTCACATTCCAAGAACTTCATACATATGGTACATGGTTAACAGAGTAACAATAAGCAAAACAACACACCTACCAATTTCTTAACAACATGGTCTGAACTTGGAAATTACACAGTTTCATATTAAAATGCACTCATATTCTGTTACAAAAACCCACACTCTTAACAACACTCATAAATCCAAGCAATTTTGTTATACATATTACATTTAAACACTTCAGACACTAGTATTGGATTAATTTAGCAACAATGAGCAACAATAACACTAGTTTATCATCAATGATCATGTGACCCATACTAACATAAAATTACAAAAAAAAAAAAGTACCCCAAAATTTCATGTCATTAGGTTTCACATATCATTTGTGCAAAATAGAGAAAAAAAGAAACCCTATTAACAAAAGATAAGCATAGCTATTGACTCAAATATGAGGATCTTCTGTACTTGCATTCCTTGTTTTACTTTGTTGTGTTGACATGCAGTCTGGAACCTCAATTGCTATAGATATAGGCCGGCTTGCTCTTTCATTTTATTTTTTTTCTTTTGATTAGCCATCCTATTCCTTTTTTTAGCATTAGATATCCACAAGAGAACTTATTTTAGTAACACCAAAAATGATACATGGTCTAGTAAGATAGATTTAAAATGGAAAAAAGATATATTGCCATTAATCCACTACCAGCAATGAATGAATAACTAGGCGATGGTTCCCTTCCAATAATAATTTCACCTGTGTGGGCACCTTAAAACATTAAAAAATAAATTTTCAACCTTTTGTAACTAACACAACATATTATATGAAAATTCATCAATGGTCAATAATTTGCTGAATCATGAGAATTGCTACTTACTTTCAAACTATGTATTGAAACCTGAGCATGAGCATCTTTCACTTTTCTCCCTAATGATGCAATAACGGTCTTCTGAGTTTCCTTTGATGTAGCTACAATGTTTTTCATCTTGATGGTTGAGTACCAATAGATTTTCCTCTGTGTATCTCTTGGCCAGTTGAATTAATTGTTGTATCAATTGTTGTTGGGGGTGCATCAAGTTGGCCATCACTTGTTTCCTACATTATCACAATATTATTTAGTATGCCCAATTAAGTAACATGAGAATAAAGATTAGCTATTCAAAAGAGATGTGTAAAACTTACAATATTAACTCTTCATGGACACCCAACTTTTTTGTACCCCTGAGTATGACATATTCCGCATTTCATAGCACTTCCGGCCCTAGAAAGTTTTGTTGTGCTTCTATTCTCGCTCTCAAGTGGTTCCCTTTTCCTTTTCTTTGCAGGTTTTCCAGACATCCTCTTAACTATAGGTAGTGCAACACAAGATTTAACACTAGAATCCAAAGAACTACGTAGATATTAAAAATAATTAGTCAAAGCATACAAAACATTGTAGTTCAACACCAGGGCATCGTGGATAGTTATCCCCTCATGGATGAGTACAATGAGGAAGATGACACACACCTTGCATGTGTAGCGCAAGTGCATGGGTTATCGAAGTAATAAAGTACCCTAGTGAGTGGGTAGTCGTATCCACAGGGAATGGTGCTCGGAAACACTAGAATTGCTACTAACTATGGTGAAGATGATTCAAGAGTTATGTGAACAATATCAGTGCAAATGAAAATACAGAAAAGAAGGAAGAGACGCAATGGGAATAAGGAGAGGCAATCGATAAAAAATGGGGCACTCGGACATTGCTCACTCTAGGATTATTGTTTCAAGTGCAAGACTCCTCATTATGCCTCCTAACTGATGTCTAATGAGTCTTGGAAATCCTAAGACACACAGTCCTAAACCTAAGGTCAACCGTGGCTAACTCTCACACTATGGCCTGGCGGAAAGGGATACTCTCGACGCCTCACACTATGTGGGGTTGCAAGAAGCTCTAGTTACTCCAAGTGATAAACCATATTCCCTAGTATAGATCTAATCCTTTGGTGCAGACGAAAGACCCCTAGTCACAATTAAGTCCCAGCACTAAGGATTACTTCAAGGCTTCACTTTGTTGCTTGCACAACTAAGCCCTAGCGGAGTTTGTCTCTTAGCACTTCACTCTATCATAACCGCAAAAGAACTCTTGTAACATGGAGGATGGATAAATCACATCAGAAGGGAAAGGGAACGTTCCGCTGCCCCTCGACTCACCCTCTAGACTCTCTCCAACCATGCTTTGTCTAACCCTCATGGTGTGTCACTCATCCACAAGAATTACCAAGATAGATTCTCAACCCTAGTATCACTCTAAGGGAAAATCAATACAACAAGCATTCAAAGTTGGAACTCAATTAAACATCAATTAAAAAAGCAAAATAAGAGTCAATGAAACAAAATCATCCTAGGGTTTGCAAGTCCAAGCACCTACAAGGGGTTTAGCTCTCCATAGAGTAAGATACAGTCAATAATGAAATCAAATGTAAAAGCATGCAATCCATAAGAAAAGCCCCCTCATAGTCTATATCGATGGTCTTGTGGAGCTGGCTCATCTTCTCTAAGGGTTCCCTCATCAAGCCTAGGGCACACCTCACCGAATCGATGCGAAGAAAGCTCCCCTAATAACTCTCTTCCGAAGGAACGCGATGTCGAAGACCATAGATCCACTCCAAAAACCTAGCCAAAGCCTCTCCAAATCCTAGCCGCGAGTACCTCCAAAGATGGGGAAAAGATGAGAAAAAGATTGGAAAATAATCCCTTAAAATATCTGAAATTCGTGAATTTTATAGGGGTTGGAATCGGGCATCCACACGGGCGTATGGAATTTCCACAAGCTCGTGGGAATTTCCAGAAGTTGATTTCCTGTGAGCTGTGAACTGTGACTGATACAGTGATTTTGTAACATTGATTTGCTGCGTAAACTCCTACAGTCCTTCACCAAAACACTCCCGAATCCACACTTTTCATCGAGGCCACATGGATGGGCACACATCCATGCTGTAGATCACGTCGTGTCTTCAACTAAACCACATTGATGAAGATCTTACAAGCATTGCACAAGTCGAAACACATGAGTGTGACTACCTTTGTGCCCTTCCAATTAGCATGTCCAGTCGAGCACAATGGAGGTTAACACACACTCACATGTCTTTCAGTACAACTTGTGTCTTCACGTTTGTTCACTCCAACACTTTATCAACAAATACATCCACGATCTACTTTTGGTTTCTTTCTTCCACAATTATCTCCACAAACCTGCATGCACAAAAAAACACATATACACAAGAATAAGCGATAAAGTCTAAGAAAAGTAATGCTCAATGTAAGAAAAGAATACATCATATTACTTATACACAAGCACTTATCAGAAGAAACAATTCAAAATCTAGAGAAAGAAGGCATGATGGTTCTCTCCTTTCTACACAAGATGATCTTCCTTAGTGCTAAGCCCCACTTCTCTTGTGCCTCTAACTCGCCCATGATCTCCCTAGATGGTGTGGTGAAGCATGATCTTTGATCTCATCCAAGTCCTCCCGGTGGAGAAAAGAATCCCCCAACAAAAATGATCCCAAAACCCTAGAAATCTGGAGTTATATGACAATTTTCGGGCTCAACACAGTCTGTGCACAGTAGTGCAATGACCATGTCCTCGATGAGGATTTTGAGTGAATCGGGCCTGGAATATTCAAGGGGGTGAGACATGATTGTGTCTTGCCCATGCACTGCCTGTGCATGGTCGTGTGAAGAGCTTCCAGATTGTGCTGCCTTTGTTTAGAAGAAAATGTCTTCAGGCCGACATTTTTAGGGGAACGTGCACAGTCGTGTGATAACCATGTTTGGCCTGAGGGTATGATCATTCTTGAATATTTTCTCATTCATCTCCAGGCTGGGGAATTCAGGGGGACAGCTCACGCTCATGCTTTGCCCGTGTCAGTCTTGAAACTTAGCAAAACTTTGATTCTTTTGCTCGATTACTCCCCGAATTCACTCTACTTTGCTTCGAGCACCTAATTTCTGCACATAAAGCAAATATACCCGGAATAGCACCTCAAATGGATAAAATAATGCTAAAAGACAAGTAAATTAATGAAAAGAGGGTGAGTGAATATCGTATGAAATGCACTCATCAGGTAGTAACAATAGACCTACTTCACTTGTCTCCCAATATGGCTTGCTTTTAATGGCCTTATAGTAAATTGGTAGGCCCTCAAGTATGTTTCCTTTATGAACTATTTAGAGATATTGGGTCTTCACCACAAAATGCAATTACAACCATGCCATTCTGGCGAGGGATACCGGTTTTATCCCATTTTCCACATGTGCAAATCTGGTTAGCTAATCTAATAACATAACCCTCTCTCACATGCTGCACTAGATCATCCCAAAACACCTTATAGCTTGTACTCTATTCCATTCCACCTGCCACTTTTCACTTTTACTCCTTTCTTTTTAAAATTTGGAAAAAAATGTTGGTGCCACAATCAAATCTCCACTTCATAGCATAACCCTAGGCATCACATATTTCCTAATATCTTCAAACATGGAAATTATAGGCTTTCTTCTAGCTTCTAACAACACCCCATTAAAGGTCTCACACATGTTTCTATCTACACTCTCACATTTTAGTTCATGTCATCGAAAAAAGCTTGCCACCAACCTCTATGGGGATGATTGGTTGGCATCAATGGAATGGGAATAATTACTTACATGGGATAAACCGTTATTTGTGTGTGGAGTAATGGGAGTGGGAGAGCATTGATCAAGGCATGGGAGAGTATTGAGCAAGGAGTCACAATCACCTCAAAATTGAGAGCAATGGTATTCCTTGGTAGTAAAATAACTATCTTACCCCTTACTTTCAAATATATTCAATTCAAAGACTTTGTATTTTTCCATTATTAAAATAGAAATTTTTTTAAAATTGTAACTATCATGATTAGCAATTTATTTATTTAGAATTTTTCTCATTTATAAGAATTAAAATGACGATCCTACCATTTATTTAATTAATGAACTTAACAATTAAATAGTTATTATAACTTAGTTTTCTTCTTTAAAGTTAAATAGTTATTTATAATAATAAATATTTTAAAAAAATATAATTAGTTATTTATTATGGTTAAATTATTACTAATTAATGATATTAACGAAGATTTGAATATTAACAAATAGTGTCACATGTGAGCTATTAAAGTTAAATATTTATTTTAATAATTTATTTTAATAATTAAATAATTAAAAAAAAATAATTGTCACAACTCATTTCTACATATAAATATTATAATAATGAAAATATTTAATTGTATAAAGGGCATAACAGTTATTTTATTATATCTACTTTTTATATTTTTCCCATTCTGAGCAAACTATATCTCCAATCCTTCCAAACAAACATAGTTTTCATTCCCATGCCTTTTCCAATCCCTCTCATTTTCATTACTCCTACGCTCCTTTCCATTCCATTCCTTCCAACCAAACACTACCTAATTGGCCATCTCTCCAATAACTCCTACACGGCCACTACTCCTCCATTTAGATTTATCATATTTTGCAAATGTTTCTGCATCTCTAGCTAACTGGTAGATCTGGCACTGCTCCAAAAATGAAGTTGAAGTTATTTACCTTGGTATTTCTTCCCCCATATAGCATAAACATGCCTCACTCACATCCTATGCTAAATTAGGGGTAAACGTGCATTCACTACATGAATTAGACCCTTCATCAAAAATAGTGATGCAATTAAAATAAATTTGTAGGTGAAGAAAAAAATTAAATAAAGTTTTTGAAGAACTTTTTCATGTCATTGACAATAGCCGATCCAAGTCCATTGCCAATGCATAAATCAGCTTTAAGATGCTCTGTAAACCGGATCCAACTTTCATTTGTTTTTTTCTTTACTACAGCCCATGCTATAAGGAACATTTAATTGTTCCCATCTCTTCCTACTTCTACTAGAAAGTGGCCTTTAGTAAACCCTTCCAAAAACACCCATCGAGACCTATAAGCCTCCTGCAGTTAGCAATAAACCCTTCTTTAGTTGTTGTTAAACAAATGTACATCTTCTGGAACACAGACAGCTCATTTGGATTCTTCTTTTCAGAGACAATGACCACATTACTGCGGGGATTGGTGTCCTTCAACTCCATTGCATGATTGTGCAGCACCCTGAAATCCTCTTGAAAGTGATCTTCAATTTTTTTTTAGCACCAAACCCTTAACATTTCTACATATTTTTCTTGTAACAAAACCTCTAGCTCTCTCCTAACCATTACCTTTAAATTAATGGGACTAATAAAAGGCATGCTACTGATTATATGACCAAATCTTCTCATAACCATATTAGAAGTTACCCTTTTATTGTTTCTAGCCTTGAGGAGACATGAGTGTTCTGTAACATAGTTTTTAACAACATATAATTTTTTTCCTATTGCACAATGAGACCATTTGCACCCTTTGTTGAACACCTAGCTCTCACCCTCTTTACATCATTTTTAATATATTTAAACTCGAACCCTTTTCTAGTTGAAATCTCCACAAGCTCCCTCTTAAATTGTTTTAGGTCTACAAATCTATGGTTTAAAAAAAAAATCAGCCAATGGGACATTTGGATCATAGTGTTTATTACTAGACTTATGCCTATTTGCATCATCTGCATCAGAATTCCCACTGGTTTCTTCATAACTATTAGGATTTGAGGATTCTATATAATAACTCTCATACCCAGTCACTTTACCACTTTCAATTGCAGCTGACATATTGTTTCTTGAGCTGGTTTTTGTAGCATTACAGGTCTGCATGCATCTCCATCTTCATTATTTCTTTCACCAACATCCTTCTATATTGTTTTCTTAAGTTGGATATATTTGGCCACCTTAACCCTAGCTTGGTCCCTTTCTTCATCTTCATCTGAGCTATAATTAATAAAGGGCACATTCACTAATCCTTCTTCATCATCTTCACCAGAGGCACTGCTACTTCTATCACCATCATCCTCACTCATCTCCAACTCCACAACACCTTGAGAATTAGGCAATAAGGTATCTTGCAAGGTATTCTCATGCCCAATGTCTAATGATTTAACAAAAATAGCTATTGTGCAATGCCTCCTTAATTTATTACATAAAGATACAATACCTTCATCATTTGTAACACTTTTTAGTGTCCACCCATCATCCACAAAAAATAAATTGAAAGACCTCTAAATATCATAACCTAGTTCCTTTAAATCTCCTAACAAATCCGAATAACACAATCTATCAGTGTCTATAGCGAATTCCACAACTGACCCATTGACCTATTTGACATCTTCTCTTAACATTATCCCTCCATTATGGTACTTAATTATGTATTCCTCCATGATGCTACACAACAAATAAATGGAAAATAATACTCCATTGAACATTTCAATACAATTAGGAAGAACAAAGAAAGAATGACATACCAATAGATTTAACAAATTCATTAACAGGGCAAAATATTTACTATATTCGACAAAAATACAATAGATTTGAGGAGAATAAGGATAGGAAGCCAAATTATGATACCCAACAAATCCTTTGATCAAGCAAAACAACTACTTTCTTGGAGAGAAATTAATTATACTTAAAGAATAGTTGTCAAGGAAACCTCTCAAAATTTAGGATCATATCATTTTAAAAGAATTATACCTAGTTGTTGGACTTGGCATGCTATGATTAGTAACCAATTCTCTAGCTTATTAATCCTAAGTAGAAATTTCCCTGTGAATGTACTTAATATATTACGTGACTTTTGCAATGGAAAATAATTTTACTTATCACCACTTTGTGGTCTCCACTACCTTATTAGAAGTAGGACCAAATCATGCTAAGCATTCTCTCATTCTCACACAGCTATTCATTGTTTCTATGTTACTACTTACTAGGCACACAAACTACCAATTATAGATTAATTAATCTATGATAAATTACATTACATTAACTATAACTTATGATAAAACACAACAATATCATGTTAATGCAAGCCACAACAAATTAAAAAAAATTCAAGATAGTTGGGTCTTGGAACTACAGCAGATGGGGGGTTTGATAGAGGATAAACATATCAATCTAAACAACTATAGTGGAACAAAAACCAGGTTAAGTACATTCAAATTCACTTAAAGAACTAGTGCCAATTTGGATGTGGGCAAGACAAATGCCAATTTGAATGGTATCACAAAACAAACAAATGCAAACTAATTAATTACTATATCAGTTAGAAATTAGATAAAACTAAAAAGAATAAAGAAAGGAAGCCATACTATAATAATCATTAACTAATTCTATGAGATACTAATCTTAAACAGAAGTTCCCACGCTTTAATACTTACATTAACTGGTTTATCAACTACTGAAAATAATTTTATCACCTCTCTGGTCTCCACTAGTTTAAAAGTAGGACCAAATATGTTGAGCATTTTCTTACTCTCACACACACATTAATTGTTTCAGTGTTGCTTGGCATATACTCCCTCTATTCTTTTTATTTGTCACAAATTCATTTTTTTTATCTGTTATTTTCTAACATCAAGAAGCATTTTTTTCCCAGAGTTACCCTTAACACTATATTCAACTCTCTTGTTGGGATTAAATATGAGAGAGAAATATGAAGATATAAATTATGGGTAATTCTGAAAAGATAACTAATTTTTTAAAAAATCTTGTGGAATAACTAATTTTTTTTGGTACATGAGATTTGGTTAACCACGACAGATTAAAAGGAACGAAGGGAGTATATATACATGTGTGTGTGTGTGTGTGTGTGTGTGTGTGTGTGTGTGTTTCACTCTCACACACACAAAACCCTTCATAGTTCATACATAACAAGTTACAGGGCATAAACTACAATAAAGAACAAGAGTAGGATGCCAATGCAAGCAAGAACATATTAAAAAATTTAACAAAATAGTGTCTTCAAAAATACAATACATGAAGGTTGTGAAGGAGGACAAAAGACCTATTAGTAAATCAATCTAAACAATTGCTATGGAACAAAGAACAAAGAACAAAGAAACGATTGAGTAGTCTCTAATCCACATAAACAAATAATGACAAATTAAATGTAGGAAAAAACAAAAAACAAATGGTGCCCCACATTGCATTTCATATATAACACAAAACTTTAATTAAATCAGATCCAAACATGGGGAAAAGATTCAAAACGGAAAATTATAGCACATTGATGGAGAAATGAACACTATGGACTAAAATTAGAAGTGAAGGGTACCTAACTGAGGCCTTACACACAATTAGGAGGCCTCAATAGGTGCACAGCGCCGGCACCTTGAGATGAACAATGTCAGGCGTTAGTGACTTTCATTGGGGATGGAAGCAACGACAACCAGCAGTGAATTAGGAGGGTGAAATAAGTTTTTTCTTCTTCAACGGGGATGACGGGGATGAGAGTTGGATGATCGGGGTTCGAATCTAAACAAAAGGATCCGAACCCGTTATTATTATTTAATATTTTTTTTATTAAAAACAATTATTTAATATATTTTAAAACATAAACAATTCCATGTCAGCATAAATTAACCTACATCAGCCACCATAGATGGGAAAAGAAATGTCCGTCTATTTTTGGACTAAGATTTCTCAATTAAATTAATAAAGAGACATTAAAGATATAAATTGAAGTAAAGGGACCAAAAGAGCACATTTGCATAAGTAGAGGGACCATTTTGATTGTAGAAGATTTGCAAGCTAGTGGGCTCCTTTCTTATGGTCATTCAAGGAGAATGTATGGATTGCCACCCAAGTTTTTAGACTATGTTGTAAGAAGAGGGTTGCTTGTGCCATGGGCTCCACAGCATCAGGTACAAATTCTGAGCTCTAGAGATGGCAATTTGTACCCTACCCGATAAGTATATTCATACCCTTATCCGGTCAAAGAGGGTATTACCCTCTTTGACCGGATAAAGGTATGGGTAAGGGTATTACCCGTTAATTTTTGAGCGGGTACGAGTCAGGTAAGGGTATGCCCCTACCCTACCGGCACCCTTACCCTTACCCATTGAAGAGGGTATGGGTAAAACCCGTACCCGTACCCTTACCATCTCATATATATATATATATATATATATATATATATATATATAAACTAAATATTTACCCACAATTTACCCAAGATCTATTTTTTACCCACAATTTACCCAAAATCTATTATCATGGTGATTAATTTGAAAATAATACTTTAAAATTTTTTTTAATATATTATTTAATTTTTATATTTATATTTGATAATATTATCAAAATTGAATTTTAGATGTATATTAAGAATCATAATTAAATTAAAAAATTAACATTATAAAACAAATATAAAAAAATAATGTTATAATAATGTATTCTATAAATTATAATAACATCCTGGAAAATAAGATACTAATAAAAAAATCAATTGGATATAACTTATGAGAATTACTTATAATGTTTTTTATATTCAAAATCTTACTAGATATTTATAAAATTTGAAGCTATATAAAATATAAATAGTAGATATATGAAAAAATTAAAACAAAAACCAAGATAGTTAAACATAAATAAAACAAAAGGTTGAGTTACGATTGAGTCCTAAATAGACGTCATTGTTATGTGATTATATAATTTAAGATAAACAAATATATATCAACTTGTAATTTTGAATTTATGGGCATGTGTTTAAAGATTGTAATGTAATGTGTAATTAATTAATTTATTATTATTATTATTATTATTATTATTATTATTATTATTATTATTTAAATTTATATTTAAATTTAATTCGATAATTTGAACCACAGGTAAACAGGTACCCTGCGGGCATACGCGGGGCGAGTAAGGGTATGATTTTTTTTACCCTAAAGGGTACGGATATGGAGCAGGGGTTACAGGTACAGATAAGGGTTTTAGCATTCCCTACCCGTTGCCATCTCTACTAAGCTCATTCTTATAATGTAATTGTACGTATTCCACATGCCATGCTTATGTTACATTATCTTGGGATGACTCCTTTCAAAAGGTTTTGACTTGCGACCTTCTTTGCCACCAAAACCCAAAAATTATATTTAAATATTTGTTGATCAATAACTTTAACTTTAGAAAACTATATTACCCTAATTAATAATAAAAGCATTATATATAGACTACGAATTCCAATCTATTTTATCAAGATTATTGCATAAACTAATTAATATTATCAGTAAATTAACTTTGTAAGACATCTATGCATATTAGGACACATACCTTTGGTTATAGCAGTTTATACAATATTGACAATTTAATTGAAATCTTTACACTCGAAGAAACCACAGTGGGCATTTTCGTGAATTCTTCAAATGTCCAAATTTTAATTGCACTGTTGTTCTTATCTAAATTGCTATGGCTAGAAGTACATGGTTTTCCCCCTAATTAACTATGTAATTAAAATAACACGTATAAATATTATACTTTTTAATTTGATAATTAACTTGGTAACTCGGGATAAAATAACATCTATTACTCTTTTTATTTGTATAAATATTCTTAATGTATATCATTAAATATTAGGTATAAAATAAGAATTTTTCTTTTTTGAATTGAAAAAACTATATTTTATAATTAAAATTAAGTATACACTTTTTTCTTTTAATAAACAAATCAATGATTTAGATATGAAAATTTAGTTATATATTTAATATGTCAAAATATGCATCACAAAAAGGGTTGTACGTGAACAAACTATTAAAACAAAGTTATTTGAATCGAAGTTAAAACATAGAAAAAACTATTTCAAAAATGGCAAGAAAAATAAAATTAAAGGCAGTGATCGAAAAGTCAGATGTGTCATGCTCTCTCTCTCTCTCTCTCTCTCTCTCTCTCTCTTATATATATATATATATTTTTATTTTTGTGTTTGTCCCCCTCTTTTATTTTATTTTTTTAATTTTGAAAAATACCTCTATCTTTTATAGGGTTTTTTTTTATTTTATTTAAAAAAAATCTTTTTTTTACGAGTTAGCTATCTCTCTTTATATTTTTATCTTTTTTTCAGTCTTGTTATTTTTATTTTTCTCCTTCTTTTTTGATTTTATTTTTAATTTTTAAAATATCTCTATCTCTTGTTAAAATTTTTTATTTTTATTTTCAAAAAAATCAATTTTTTTAAGAAATTAATACCTATAGTTTAAAACATAATAATTTAAAAAAAACATTTACAAAAAAAATATTATTTGATCTGTTGATAATTTATAAATACTTTGTATATATTATATTTAAAAAAATCTATGTTTTAGTTTTTAATTTTACAAATTGGATTATATAACATATAAAATTATATTTTTGGTAGAGTTTTTGTGAAAATTTATTGTTTGATACATGATTTTTTAAACTAAACTATAAATTAATATATCAACAAAATAAAAAAAAATTAAAATTTTATTAGTTGAATTTTTTTTCAATTCGCCCCCTACTTTATAATTTCTGGCTCCACCACTAGTAGCAAGTAAAACTTTTTTATTTTTTATTTTTTTTTAAAATACTTTTTAGAGTTTTTTCCTACAGCCACATGTCTTATATTTTAATTGAAATTTCATCAATATTTAATAAAAGCAAACTACCCACTTAGATAAATATGCTACCGAAGATATATAAAATACAAAAATAATCTTAATTATTTAAGATACATGAGTAGATTATAATGCTTACTTAATAATAGAAAAGTAGTTTAGGCATGTGGTGGTTTTTTCCCCTTTTCTTTTTTCTATTTTATGGCTTTATGAGCAAAGGACAAAAGTAATTTGACCATTTATGTTATAAATTAATTTAAAACAAACAATATTCTCAGAATATTTTGTGAATGGTTATGAGAGAGGTTATTTGTAATTTTTTTATAAATCTAAATGAAATTAATAATGCAAATCTTATTTTATTATTTATTGATAATTTAGGTGTTAAATCACTATAAATATTCACATTAGAAAGATGGTAAGTCTTTTATTTGTCTCCCCTCTCATAATGTTTTTTTGCTGTTGATAATTTATCCACTTTATAAAAATATAATAAATAAAAAACAAAAAATATATACATAAAAGTGTAAAAAAAGGAAAATATTTTGAGCAATGATAGGTTGTCCACATTGTATATAAAAAAATTTATAGGAGCGAAAATAGTTTTTATTAGATTTTCTATTTTTAATAGAAAATACAAGCAAATGGGAAGACATATTTATGATGCATGCCTTATATTCAAACAATTTGTGGTTTAGACATAAAAGTTAGGTTACTTTTTTAATTAAGACCATTGTCATAAGCTTTTTTTTATTGATGATCTTAATTATTACAAATAACAACATGACAGTAGGTACCAGAACACGCAGCTGTGGGATTATTCTTCACATAAAGTGGTAATAACTATATTTTGGAGAATATCTGTGGACCTGTGGTGGTGTGCTAATGCTACATTGGCTTTACTTTGTGGATCACCGCATAAATGCAAGGATGGTGCCTGATGTTTGGGAAATTAGAGTAGGATTTGAAGATGGACCGCCGAATCAAAAAGGAAAGAAAACCAAGGGATAAGATAATGTGTCACTTACCCATTTCAATTTGAAATCCTAGTCATTTAAAAAAAAATATACATTTTTGATTCATAATAGTTGTCATTTTATAATTTATTTATATTTGCCCTTCTTCAATTTTATAAGTTGTAGAATGAACAGAGTTACATTCATAATAAAATAAATAAATGGTTTCAAGAAAAGATAACTTAGCATTTTAGTTTATTTTTTATGTTAAATTATTTAAAAAAATAATAATATCGATAATTTTTGTACAACATCCTTAAACGACATATAATTTGGAATGAAAAGAATAAGTCATTAACATAGTAAACCACTACAAGAAGAGAGCTCAAGCAAAAATTTTGATATTTTCTAAAAGATGGCTGCTTCGTACCAATATAATTGATATTGCCCATATGCTATTGTTCGATTTTACACTTTAATTATTGGTGTTAGAAAAAATTGTGTAAATTATGAATTCGTTTGAAACGCGTTGATGAACGTTTTGGTATAAGTGTTATTTACCCATCTACTCTTGAAATTGCTGTAAGGTTTGAATGGAAATATCTTTAGTGGATAAAAAAAACTTTTAAATTTTTTTATATTTAGCACTAGTAAAGAGAAATCGGAATTGGGAAAAAAAATATATATTGATTTTCCGAGCTTTTCAAAGAACATAAGGTATTTGACTGTTTTTATGTCTAAAAACTAACCATTCCCTTTGTTAAACAAACCATTAAAATTGAGATCATGAAACAAGGCATGCCATAATTTAATTTAATTTTGAGGTGACTGTGGATTCTAACAAAGGCAACCTCAGAATTGAAACTATTTATGCAAGTAAAGCAGGGTCTGATGCGACCATGACAAGAGGGTATCTTGCCCTTTTCAGATAGATTGGGTTTTTAGTGGACTTCGTCGGTTTATGATGTTGGCGCTTGTTGGAGCCTTGGGTTTGGGGAGTTTGAATGTATCTTGAATTCATGTTGAATTAAAACTCAAAAGTTTGATCTAACTTAACAAATCAAATTTCAAATGAAGTCAAATTAGAAATAATTTTCAAATAGATAAACACAATCACTCAATTCAAGGTCAATTTTGATATTGCAAGTTAAATTGAACTTAAAATTTGTCGTTCATTTAAAATTAGTAATTAGATTTAAGTTAATTCAACTAATTTGTTTGGTTATAGATAGTTGGATTTAACTTCATTTTAATCAGTCCTATGCTTAACACGATCAATTATTTTAAAGTAAGCATTCTAGTTTAATAATATAAATTAATTCACAATTATATTTAAATTTTTTTTTAGCCCTCCATATTTGATATGATTAATTAGATTTCAACTGAATTTTAAAAAAATTTTTATGTAATTTTGAATATTAAGCCCATCTTTGTATATATGTATATATATAATATTTGGCAAATTGGATAAGTCACATGTTAGGAGCCATGTTTTGAAAACCGGACCGGACCGGCCGGTCGACGGAAACAGGGAACCGGGCCAGAGCCCTGCCCGATCGGGTTTTAGAATTAATGTTGACCGATTTTTGAACCGGTCAAACCTGCCAAACCCGTGAACCCGTCGGTCGGACCAAAAACCGGATGGAACCCGGTTTTCAATTTTTGTTTTGTTTTTGTTTTTAAGAAAGGACTTAGGGGCATGAATTGACTCTTTTTTCGATTTCATGATACTCTTTGAGTCTTGATTTGTCAAAAATATTATTTGGATTTTTTTGGGAACCTTGAGTTTAGAGGTATGAGAAAAAAAAAAAAAGAAACTTGTAAATTGTTTAAGAGGTATAGATGATTTATGACTTATTTTTATTTATACTTTTATTTTAATGGTAATGATGATCAAATATGAGAATTAAATTAATCATACTTAGTTCTAGTTTTGTTTTTGAATCATGCCTTGTCTCATCCTCACATAATTAGTAATTTAATTAGTTGTTTAATTTATGTAGTTATCATCATCCATTTATGATTAATAGATTAAGAAATAAAAGGTGAATCTTCAACCATTTTGATAAAATTATAATGATATTAAAACAAATATTTAAGATAATTATGATTAAAAATATAATAAAGTTTGTTATTATATGTATATATATATTATATATATAATATTTAAGATAATTATTTATTTATGACGTCATCCGGTCCGACCAAAACGGGTCATCCGGTCGAACGGACTGACCCGTGACCCAAATATGAGACCGGTTCGCTATCCGGTCCGGTTTTAAAAACATTGTTACATTATTTCTACCCAGGGGATTGGTGGTTGTGTTAATGATTTAAATCTCTAGGTATTGAAACCTTGAATCTTCAACAGCGTGAACATATTGAGGTGTCACTGTCCTAACCATGCGCATCACCAGGATTTGACCATTTGGCTTATGTGCACTCACTTGATGAATACGAGAATTGGCTACAAACATACTCCCACAATTAGAGATAGAGATAGCAATTTATACTCTATCCGACAAATATACCCGTACTTGTACCAGGTTAAAGAGGGTATCGAAAAAAATCTTTATTTTTTGAGGCGTTACTGCTCAAGTAAAGAGTATGCCTCTACTCTACTCGTACCTTTGCTCGTTGAAGTACCCCTACCCATACCCATACCTTCATATATATATATATATAATTTTTTTTATCAAGCTAAATATTTACCTACAATTTACCCAAAATCCACTTCGTGATGATTAATTTGAAAATAATACTTTAAATTCTTTTAATATATTATTTTTAAATAATATATTATTTTTATATTTATATTTGATAGAGCATAATATTATCAAAATTGAATGTTGGATTTATATTAAAAATCATAATTAAATTAAAAAAATTATAAATTATAAAAAAATATAAAAATAATTTCATAATAATTTACTAGTGTTATGCCGAAACTATGCGTGGGAGAGATAAACATATGTTAAAAATAATACTTGCATAAACATAAGTTAAAAATAATATTTGCAATATAATCTATCCCTAGTAATCATGCAAAATTAATATGAATAATTCCAATCCATCTTTCTTTCTTGGCGACATCGTGTTGTTTTGTTTTATTTTTTTATTTTTTTTATTTTTTTGACAAATAAAATAAGCATACTAATTTAAAAATATTCCTGTCCAGGAGAGATTCCTCACCATCCGTGAAGAGAGAACCCTTACTCATAATGAGTTGGGTAGAATTTAAACACCCAAACTCTTGCACAAGAATTATATAAGAGTAAATATCTTATCCATTAAATTAACCCAACGTTGATATCAATTGTTCTGGATAAAATAAATTTTACTAACTTTCAAATTTAATTAGTTCAGAAATATCACTCAATTTAATTGTTCAAATTTTATATTACGAGTTTTAAATTTGAAATCAGTCATTTATTTGATATTGCAAGTGAGCAATTGTGCTTGTTTGTATTCATTCACAGGGGTGCCTTAAATAGGCTTACATGTTACATATGAAGATAACGTACAGAAGTGGAAGTGGAAGAAGAGGATCTACGATCCTAGAAATGCGCCCCCTAACGCATGCGTTGAGGCTTTGTGTGACTAGATTGTGAAACAGAAACAACTTGCTGACACCCCCCGCAGCCATAGCATTTGCAGAAAAGATGTGAAGGCTGGATCGAAATTCATGAAATAGACTCGTCGGCAAACCTTTCGTGAATATATCTGCAAATTGCGTTGTTGATGGCACATGTAGTACTTTGACTTCGCCGAGAGAAACCTTATCCCGTACAAAATGAAGATCTATCTCAATGTGTTTGGTTCTATGATGTTGCACAGGATTGCTGGCAATATACATGGCACTGATATTGTCACAATAGACGAATGTAGCTTTTCGATGGTGACTGATGAAGATCAATAAGTAATTGACGAAGCCTGCAGGTTTCAGCAACAGCATTGGCAATGCCTCGATATTCAGCCTCGGCACTCGAACGAGAAGTAGTAGGTTGACGTTTAGATGACCATGACACAAGATTATCCCCAAGATATATACAATAATCGGAAGTTGTGCGCCTGGTATCTGAGCAACCAGCCCAATCCGCATTCGAATAGGCCACCAAGTCAGTAGAGGAAGAACAGAAGAGCTGTAAAACAAAGTCAAGAGTTCCATGAACATAGCGAAGAATACGCTTCACAAGATTCATATGAGCATCACGAGGATCATGCAGGAAAAGAAAAGCTTGGTGAACGGCGTAGGAGATATCAGGACGAGTAAGAGTTAAATATTGAAGAGCCCCAGCTAGGCTTCGGTAGAGAGAGGGATCAGGAATTGGTTTGCCGGATGAGGAGGAAAGTTTAGACTTGGTGTCTATTGGAGTCTCACAAGGATTACAATCGGCCATGTTAGCACGTTTTAGGAGATCGAAGGCATACTATTCTTGGGAGAGAAAAAGGCCAGATTGGTTTGGTGTGACCGAAATGCCGAGAAAATGTTTAAGAGAACCAAGATCAGTCATTGCAAACTCATGACGAAGGGAGGAAATAAAGCTAGTAAGAAGAGTAGTTGAACTAGCGGTGAGAATAATGTCATCAACATAAAGGAGAAGATATGCAATGGTAGAACCACGGGAAAACACAAAAAGAGATGAGTCAGATTTGGATGCCACAAAACCAATAGATCGTAGAAAAGAGGTGAAGCGAAGAAACCAAGTGCGAGGTGCTTGTTTGAGACCGTATAAAGACTTATTAAGACGACAAACATGAGTAGGTTGAGAAGAATCAATGAAACTAGAAGGTTGCTGAGAGAAAACTGTTTCGGAAAGGTTACCATGAAGAAAGGCGTTTTTGACGTCAAGTTGATGTATGGGCCAAGACTAAGAGACTGCAATGCTGAGAAGAACACGAATAGTGGCGGGCTTGACAACGGGGCTAAATGTCTCATGATAATCAACACCAGCTTGTTGCGTGAAACTGCGTACCACCCACCGAGCTTTGTAGCGAGACAACGTGCCATTAGGATTATATGGTATCAGAGCTACATACCTATCTATAATCCTTCTTCTATCTATCTTCTTCTTTCCACTCAACCATGGCCGACACCAATCCTGCCACCATTCCGGCACAAAGTAGTGAGACCACTGGCGCCGCCACTTCTCCTTCTACAACGACTCCTGTTCCTGCTGCATGCACTACCATCAGTCTTTCTTCGCAGATGCATGCCGTTCACATCAAAGTGTTGGTGCCGATGCTCGACGTACAGGCGAATAATTATTCCAAGTGGTTGACGCTCTTTCTCCTAGTGGTCGGCAAGTACAATGTCATGGATCATGTCGAGGGTGAGGATGAACCAGACCATGACAACTCAGAATGGGTACGGGATGATCTCTGCGTTCTCGGGTGGATATACTCCACCATCTCCGACGAGTTATTCCAACTCGTGAGCACCCCCAACATCACTGCTTACGGTGCCTTCACTGCCCTGCAGCAGATGTTCCGGGACAACAAGATGAGCCGTGCAGTTCATCTAGAGGCCGAATTCCGCTCTCTTGTTCAAGGAGATATGTCTATATCTGCTTATTACCATAAACTGAAGGCTCTTATAGATGGTCTCAGGGACTGTGACCAAAACATCACTGAAAACGCCCTCGTCCTACAACTGATCCGAGGGCTGTCATCAAAGTTTTCTACGATGAAGACTCTCCTCCTAATGATGCGACCGTTCTCCACCTTCATGGAGGCTCGGGGGCACTTACTTCTTGAAGAAACGGCACAAGAACAGGCCGCTATAGCTGCTGCTTCAGCTGCTTTGATTGCGGCAGGAGTCACTTCTGGTAACAATGGTGGCAACTGCACATCACGCGGTGACCGCGGCAACAACGACGGGAACATTGGAAACGACCGCTGCAATGAGCGCGGAAACAACAGCGGAGACCGCCGAAACAAAGGTGATCGTCGTAACAACTACGGGCGTGCTCGCGGCAATGGAGGAGGCCGTGGATACAACAACGGTGGTAATGGCCGCAATAGTGGCAACAACGCAGGCGGTCAAACCGGACCATGGTTCCCCTATTTCTCTCCTTGGGGGGCACCGTGGGGTAGCAATTGGCGTGCGCCGTGGACTGGCGCTACTGGGCATGGTCTCCTTGGTACCAGGCCAACTCAACAGGCCTACCCTGTGGATAGCAGCGGCCTCATTCACGCTTTTAATGCCGTCTCCAATCAACAGTCCAACCATGGCAATGACTGGTATATGGACACCAGCGCCACATCACATATGACTAGCGAGAATGGTAAGATCTCTAGGTATTGTCGTTCATCACTTCCTAATTCATCTCATGTTATTGTTGGTGATGGGTCTACTCTTCCCGTTCTTGGTACTGGTTCCACTATACTTCCTACATCCACATCCAACTTTCAACTTAACAATATTCTTCATACACCTAACCTTATCAAGAACCAAATCTCTGATACCATGCAAGTGAGCAATTGTGCTTGTTTGTATTCATTCACAGGGGTGCCTTAAATAGGCTTACATGTTACATATGAAGATAACATACAGAAGTGGAAGCGGAAGAAGAGGATCTACGATCCTAGAAATGCGCCCACTAACGCATGCGTTGAGGCTTTGTGTGACTAGATTGTGAAACGGAAACAACTTGCTGACAGATATGATTAGTTAGATTTGAAGTTAATAACCTACTTATTTGGCTATAGGCACCTAAGTTTAACTTCATTTTAATTAATCATATACTCGGTCTCATTTTCAGAAAAAAAGTTTTTCATTTGTAATGGAAAAGAAAGTCAAAGCTATACTAAGAAATAACCCCAAGTATGTCAAAAATAATATTTTTATTTTGTTAAATCCTCATTTTTTTATATTTCCCCCTGTTTTTTTTAATTTTTAAAATATCAAATCATTTAAAATAAACTTAAATCATAAGTATAACCGCAATAACCAAACAGTAACACATTTGATTCTAACATCAAATTTTTTTTTGACTAATAGGCGACAAGCATCTCCATTTAAAAGATTGTTAAAAAGACAAACAGATACAGAGGTACACCAGTTATGGTGTTTTATAAACCTTCTACAAAAATTCTTGTCCTATAATTCTAAAAGGGTGAAATTACTGTTTATTTCACAGTGGACCAATGCGTACCCAAGCTCATATATAGTATTGATGAACTCTATTGAACCAAAAGATATAGTATATAAATAATACAAGAATAATTTGCTGGAGAAAAATTCAAACCATTATCCTCTCGTTTGCACTCATATGTTAACCATTAAAACTATTCAGTGATCTAACTCAAAAATCAAAAGTTAATTTTTAATTTTTTTATCCTCCGTTGATTTGCAGTTGAGATTTAATAATAAAATAACTCGTGTGTCAATTGAATTCAACATTAATGACAACAACGGAACAAAATTTCTTGTCACGGATGACCCGCTCTGTGTAAATGAGGCCCTTGTGTGGGCTGTGTGTAACCGTGTGGCCAAGCACCAGCCCTTCTTTTCAACTACCCCATAAAAAGTTAAAACCAGACCCACCAACCACTCGACCCACCAACCACTCTACAATAAAGTCCTCAAGGGACCACAAGGTTTGGGCGACATTGAGAGGAACCTTGACGTTTGTGTCATTGACTGCTATATCTAGACAACGCTCCTTGTCATCATTCCACTCTTTCTTCCTTCATCATGGAGTCCTGTAGCTCATCCTTCCACGTAGCATTCCTTGCTGTTCCGTTCGGCTCTCACGCATCAGTCCTCTTCTCCCTTGCTCGCCACCTCGCCACATCACTCCCCTCAGGCACCTTCTCCTTCTTTAGCACAGCTCGGTCCAACTCCGGCCTGGTCCGATACAACAATCTCTGGCCAACCAATCTCAGGTCTTACGATGTTCATGATGGCTTGCCGGATGGGGCCCTGCAGTTATCGCCGTTGGAGGAGATTGACCTTTTCTTAGGTCTGGTACCGGGGAACTTTTCCGAGAGGATGATGGCGGTGGAGGAGGAGAGTGGGAGGATCACCTGTGTTGTTAGTGATGGTTTCTGGGGTTTTGCGGGTGATCTAGCAGTGGAGAGAGGGGCGTTGTGGGTCTCATATTGGAATAGCGCTCCCACGGCTCTACTGGCCCATCTGTGCACTGATTTACTGCGACAGAGTGCCGGAACTGAAGGTGATCGTGGTAAGTGTTTGTCTCACCTATGTGCACTTAATTTTTTTTTCTGTAATATTTTTTATAATAATCAGTATCAAAATATTCAATAACGAAAGTATTTTTGATTTTATAATGGCCAGCTAGAGCCCAAGAAGCTTTGGATAGCATCCCCGGTTTTTCATCTTTGTGTATTGAAGACTTACCAGAAGGCATTGTCCTCAGTGACACTACATCATCCTTGGCCCTCCAACTCCATCACATGTCTCAAATGATCACGAATGCAGCAGCAGTGGTGCTAAACAGTTTTGAAGGACTTGACCCAACACTAGACACACAATTCCAAACCAAATTCAAAAGATGTCACAACATAATGCCTTTCAGTCTCTTGTCCTCAAAATTGTCAGAAGTTAATGATAAACATTGTTGTTTGGCATGGTTGGACAGTCAGGTGGCAGGCTCAGTGGTGTACATTAGCTTTGGGTCATCAGCATTGCCTCCTAAAGAAGAGTTGGTAGAGATTGCAGAAGGTTTGCAGGCTAGTGGAACTCCTTTCTTGTGGTCATTGAAGGAGATTGCATGGGGGCATTTGCCTGATGACTTTTTGGACTATGTTGCAAGTAGAGGATTGATTGTGCCGTGGGCTCCTCAACCTCAGGTATATATGAAACCTCAGCTCATGCTTTTGTTACAATATCTTGAGATTGATTTTACTTGCAGACTGAACCCTTGGAAAAAAAGACAATGTAGAGAAATTACTTGACCACCGCTTATTTTAAAATATTACTTGAAATTTTTTTTAAGTTGTTTTTGTTTTCTAAAATAATTTTAAATGTTTTGGAGCTTATTTTGGATTCAAGTATTTTACTTCTAAAATTGATTTCTTCTTTAATTAAAGCACTTCTTGATCTAAACCATCATGTTTAGATTCATTTATCAAAAACAAAATCACGGAAGAAAAATAAAATATTGATTTTTTAAAGTAAATTAGTGGATATGGAAAAATCTTTTTAAAAAAATTCTTTTCATAAATTAAGTATATTTTAATGGTGATTAATTTGAAATAATATATATGTTTTTTTGTTCTTAATTGAAAACACATTTTTTTTCTTAAAATTAATAACTTTTAAAATCAATTATTATCCTAAATAGAGTTTACCTAAATAAATGTTTAAACAAATTATTTAAACATAAGTTAAACTTTAAAAAGGTTATTAAAAAGGTTACAAATAGAATAAAGTCAGAGGTATGGAAAATGAGAAATTGTCAAGTAATCCCTTTGTAGAGGTGGCATGTTAAAGTTTTTATTTTATTTTATTATAATTATCTTTTACTCTTTCATATAAAAAAAACGACATGTCTTATTTGGTTATTAGGGTTTAAAACCTATTTTATAAATCTTTTATAAAAAAAAGAAAGCCAACATTTAGGGCATCTTTGGCGGGAAAAAAATGGCATAAAAGTGCAAGTGATTATTACAGAAAATTATAGCATATTTTATTTTTACAGAATGAGTGTTTGGTTAACAAAATAAAAAAAATTATGGAGATTGGTCGGTCGGTGACTAGATCACCGGTGGCCGGTCGTCAGAGGACGACCGGACCATCAGTAGACCGTCGGCGTGTCACCGGAGGCCAGTCGGTCGATGGATGGACCACTGGTGGACCGGAGGCCGGCCAGACCACCGGTAGATAACCGGCGTGTCACTGGAGGACGGTGAATCGGTGGTCAGACCGTTGATGGACTAGTGATGCCAAAGACCAGCCAGATCGCCTGTCATACTGGTGGCCGGTGGCCGGAGGCCGGCCACTTGTGGATCACTGGCATGTCATCGGAGGCCTGTGGATTGGTGGTCAGACCGCCGGTGGACCGGTGACCGGTCACCGGAGGCCGGTCGGACTGGTCACCGGTCACCGGAGTCCGACCAGACCACAGGCCGGTCGCCGGAGGTTAGCCGGGCCACCGGTCGACCGGTGGCTGGATAAAAAAAGAGACTTTTTACAATGAAAAAATTTTCCATTAAGAGGAATATTTTTTTTATGCCATAATATCAATATTATACCATAAATTTATACTCTAAAATAAGCACCCAAATAACTAATATGACATAATTCTCAGAAAATATTAAATTATGACATATTGTTCTGATTATGCCATAATTTTGGCCTATCCAAACAGGCCCTAAAGCTAATCTTAAAACTTCATCTTATTCTTTTCTCAAGTGATAGTGCCTAATCTCCCTCTTTTTTTTCTAGTTGATAAACCACTTTAATTAAACTGAACTAATATCTTCTCTTCTTATCCAATTATTCTATATTTCTTCAATTCATTATAAACATAGATATTCAGTGAACAATTTTTTATTAATTCCAATGACAACATGAGAAATAGGTATTGGAGCACTCAGCTGTGGGAGCATTCTTAACACACAGTGGTTGGAACTCTGTTTTGGAGAGTATCACTACTGGCGTGCCAATGATACTCAGACCTTTCTTTGGGGACCAGCACTTTAAATGCGAGGGTCGTTTCCGATGTTTGGAAAATTGGAGTGGGTTTTGAAGGTGGTGTTATAAAAAAAGACGAAATAGTGAATGCTCTGAATGTCATTTTAGGGAGCAAGAGAGGAAAGACAATGAAGGAAAAGATAAATAAGCTCAAGTCAATAGCATTGCAAGCAATAAAGCCGGGGTGGAAGCTCAACAAAAAATTTGGATGCTTTAAAGAAGATGGTTGCTTCTTGCTAGCGTAATTGAGATTGGGTGCAATAATGTTGGTTTTAATATCTTATTTAAATTATTTGTTTGAAGGACTATTGCTTGATGACAATTGTGTTATTTTCTTATAATTAGGATAGCTTTACAATCCTTGTTATCTTATTTGCCAATGTTTATTTGGTAACTCTATGTTTATTCTTCTTTTTATTATTATTTATGATGTTTTGCACATTGGGTGACATTATTATTAAGTTATATTCTATGTTTAGTAATGATCTAGGATCTATTATAAATTTTGAACTTGTTGGGAATATTGATTATAATGTAATAACTAGTTGGCAAAATGATAATTTTCTCAAACACTTTCATCAATAAAAAGAAACAAAAGAAAACTCTAGCATCCTAATGAACGTGTTAGTAGGAAAGTGAGATCCTTATTTTGAAGTGATTTATACTGCTTAAATCTGCAAGATGCTTCAAGTTAATTAATTCCTGCCATTAATTAGTCTTTTGTCGTCACTCTTGGATGGATGACCTCGACAATTTCAATTCAAATCTCTTTATCCAAGAAAAAATCTAGAAGATTTAGTTCAACTCCTATCCGATGTGAAGACCGAGTTGATTTAAGTGGTCGAATGAGATGAGTTCAAGTGAGAGAAACTAAGAAAAAAACATAAGATAATCATGAACCACAAATACACTTCAAGAAGATGAAGCCTTTAACTGATGAAAGAGATAAGAGGAATCTTACTTGTAACTGGGCCTCTAAATTTGAATCTTAGCTAAGGAGAAAACCCCTTAGACGAAAACCCCGGCAAATGAAAGAAACTCTTAGAAGACTATGGTTTTCAGCATGAGGAGGGGCACAATATGGAGGAATGGTAGAACATAAAGAATGAGTTAGAAGATTTGATATGAGAATAGTACCTAAATTAGTATGTTTTATGAGACATTTTCAAGATGAAGATCCATTTTTTTTTTCAAAGGATGGCCGACCTTCTAATAGAGTGATCCATTATATTATTGGCACTACAACGTATGATAAATGCTTGAGTGAACATATTTTTTTTTATATGTTTTGCATGCATTGAACATCATTTTTATCATATTTTTATGTCTCATAAATTGTATTTGGTGTTCATTTGCGTAAATAGGATTATGAAGGCCTTTAGAGAAGAAAAAGAAATAAAAATAGGTTATGAAGGCATATTTTGGGAGTCTTTTATGCAACATAAGGATCAAGACACAAGCGGAGCTCATACACATGAGGATGTGTGCCAACTTCCAAGAAAATTCAAGCTAGATTGTAAGTGGGAAGGGCACAAAGGCAGTCACACTCCTATGTCTTGACTTGTGTGAAGACTCGAGAGCCTTCCCAATGTTGATTAGAAGACAAGAAGCCTCATAACCTACCACGCAGACCTGTGTCGTCCATGCGGCATCAAGAAAGAGTTTTGGAGCCTTGTTATTGAGGAGCACTATAGCATAGTACTGTAACAAAAACATTGTTCACGTGACCGAGTGAAAATTCAACTTGACTAGGTGGACAATTCTGCAGCCAACCTGGGCGCATGGAGGCACATGACAGACACGAGTTTTTGCTTTTAAAAGGCCGATTTGCCCTATTCTTTGGAGATTTTTTCAACTTTGATAGATTTTTCTTCATCATAGCACTTAGGAAGCCATCGGTGACCTAGCTTTAAAGAGAAATCCTTTAAGACGTTGAATAACCTATCAAGGCCATTATCACGAATTCAAAGGGTGTTTAATTTCATGGTGTTTATTGACTTACATTGCATTATTTGTTTTGTAACTTTGCTCCATAGAGAGCTAAACCTTAGAGGGTACTTTGGCGTGTGAACCCTAGGATTGTATTCTTTGTACTGATTTACGTTGTGGTTTCTTTTAAATCCGAGTTTAATTGAGTTTCAATCTTGCTTTCTTATTACTTTCTTGCCTTATTGATCTTATGGTTTATTGGTGTGCATGATTTGTTTGCTTTGGTGAGAGAGAGGTCTCCATTAGGTCTAGAACATCAATATTGAAAAGAGTTGATAGGGTGAGTCAAGAGATAGTGGAGTGTCTCATTTCCCATCCGATTAGTACATTACATCTCCGTATTCCCTAAGCTCTATGCAACAATATTTGGTGTGAGGTGTTGAGATTGAGAGATTTCTCCGTCAAGACCTTTTAGGGGGTTAGGGACCTTTCACCTAGAAGTAAGGTTAGGTCTATCCTTAGGAATCCCTAGAGTCTATTGCGATTATATGTGGTGTGAGGTGTTGAGAATGAGTGATTTCTCCACCAGGATCTCGTAGGGGACTAGCATCTGTGAGTTAGAGGTAGGGACCAATTATTCTTGGATCTCCTCGACTTGATTAACTTGGTTTAGGAATACTTTGTGAATTTTGCGCTTAACATTTAATCCTAGGGGAGCATTGCCTGGGTACCTCACTTTCATTGATTGAGATTTTCCTCATTTTTACTTTCTTATTTGCTTGTGACATTCATATTCTTGTGATTAAGTTCATTTTATTACATTCTTGATTCTGACTAAATAACTTAGAAATAGCCATTACTAATACTTCCGTCCCTGTAGATTTGAATACCTACCCATTGGGTACTTTATTACTTTAACACCATTGCCGAGGAACGGGATATTAGGAATGCTAGGACTTTGTTACTTTAGTCATTCATTTTTTCATTGTTTTTTTTTTCTACTTCATATTTCTTTCTTTCCCCGTCCTCACTTTTTCTTTTCTTGATTTCAACTACAAGTTATGACTCGAGGGAATCCTTTGACATTGGTTGAAAAGGATCCTACAATTGAGCGCAGATTTCATAGAAGGGGCAAGGAACCTGCACAAGGACAGAATTTTCTAATTGAGTTAGAGGTTGAAGAATCTGAAAACATGGCAGAAGAAGAAGGTCAACAAACTAGTACACTTTCAGATTTTGCCTGACCTATAGCTTGTGTGACAGAGTCGAGCATTATTCAGCCACCGGTTGAAGCCCAAAATTTTGAGTTAAAGCTGGGTTTTATTCAGATGGTTTAGCAGTCTAAATTATTCAATGGATTAGCTAATGAGGATCCAAATAACCAATATTAAGAACTTCCTTGAAGTGTACCACATGCTGAAAATTAATGGGGTTTCGGATGATGTAATTTGCTTGAGAGTTTTCCTATTCTTATTGAAAGGAAGGACCAAACAGTGATCCAATCATTACCAAGAGCTTCCATCACAACATGTGTCACACCCCGTCCCACGGGTCCCATACATGACATACTGCCACGACAACTCAGGGGAGGTCAAACACCAGCCTTAACCCCAGATTGCCGTAAAGCTAACCTGTTCCTTGAACAAAACCACAATAACAACACAAAATAATTCAATAATGAACATATACAATAACCTTATTATACAAGATTATCAATGTAACACAAGGTATGAATCATAAGCAACCCTTATAAGAACAATACAATAACAACAACAACAATGACAAAGACCCCATCAGGATATTTTGAAGTCAAGCAAACATTTATAATTACCTCCCAAAAATACAAAGCTATAACATGAAATACATAATCATCAAATTGTACCAAAATATGGGTATGGTTTCTCAGACAACACTGGAAAATAGCAACATACATGAATAATTAAGAAGGAGATTCATATAAGTCGGTCGACACCGTAACCTCAGGGATCCCACACCCTACATGCCAAGTACAGGAATATACATACACAAACCAAAAGAAATAAATGCACTGCAATAAACTCTTGCCAAGCACTTCACATCTGCATAGCTTCGCTGAACTAACACCTGGGGAGAAGAAAAAGGGGCTGAGTAACTTGGTTACTCAGTGAGGGGAATCTCATGGAACTATAAAACATACATGTCCATAAGAAATATAACTAATTTTACAATAAACAATTCTAAGAGTTTACCAACACCCAAAATAAAGAACTCAGTAACCGTAGAGTAACATTAAAATCCACAAATAACATAGTATACCAATAGAAGTCTTTTACAATAACAATTTATCAAAGTCCAGCTTTAACTTAAATAGGAATCACTTTCCAAACATCTCAAAATATAAATGTTTGCGGAAAATGAATAGCTAAAAAAATGATTTTCTTTCCACAATTTCAAACCCAGGGATTTGCATAACACAAGGTTTAATAGTTGTAACATGTTAAATGATTCAAAAGTGTGGCCACAATTAAAATAGTATAAGTAACGAGTATAAAACAAGATTTCAAGGTTCCACAAATGATATACACCATAAATAACCATTCTAAATCATAAACAATTTAAAACCAATTATAATTGCAAAAACATCCGTTCCTTCCAATAACTCGATAAAATAGGTATTTAAGAAATCTCAATTGATGACCAGATCTTAGTAAATAGCCTCAAAAATTAAATTATCAAGTGAGGGACTAAATATGAAACTATATCTCATTTATGAATAAATAGAAAATGCAAAACAATAATGTGCTTTAAAATTCAACAATGATAAAATATTGTAGAAATCAAGTATAAAAACATGAATATGAGCTTTTCATCAAGAAATGCAAGTCAACAACCTTTTCATTCATCAAAGAACCTAATACAAGTTTAAAATCAAAGAATCATACATTTTCCTTCAACAAGTCAACAATTCAAAACGTTTAGAAAATAAATAAGTAAATAAATAAGTCATAAGTCGATAGTATCACAAATAGCCTCAAAAACCCTCCGTAACTAACCGTGGCTTTGGTTAGGTCAGGAGCCACCAAGATGCACGTATCTTGGCATTGACCACTGGGAAGTTCGTGTGGTGACTCTGAACAACCCAACTATATCCAAGTCAGGGCTCTACATTCCCACCTGAAATGGCATAACCAGTTTTATGGTTTTCCATGCCACCTCTAAAGAGGTTGGCCCGTGGAAACCATCCACTCCCTTACTACAGTAAGTACTGGGGATCCCCCACATGTCACCATCAACAAATAACCATATCCAGCCCGTAGGCTCAGTAAATACATTAATAGAAAAGCATAAATCTCACTGAGTGGATAACTTGCTTATAACAATTTCAATGAAACCATCTATATCAAGAACACCATACAAGAGTATTCTTTGAAAACATAAGTCAAATATAGCATCAATCTCTTCAAATTATCACAAATTTTATCATATAAAATTTTCACTCCAAGAGTGAGTAAACTATCCAAAAATCACATTTGGACATCTTTTCGTCAAATAAGCATCGTTTTGGAAAATAATCCTTGAATACACATTTCAAAAATAACTTCAATAATAACACAAAATGTGTTGCAGAAATGGTTTGCATAAACTCATTTAGTATCATAACAAGAGTCCCAAGATTCATGAAAACATACATTTTAGAACATTTGAAACACAATAATATAGTTTTTAAAGACAAAATGACATTATTGAAAGTATCTTTAAATGAACTTAGTCATAATCCCAAATGTGGTTTCAGATACCATAGAAAATAATTCGATAAACTTTAGAAATGTTGACATATCATTCAAAGGAATTGTAAAATCATTTTCATCTTAATTTCACAACTTTTTACATAAACCATCCTCACTCCATGAGTGAGTAATTTGCACATATCAAATCAAATAAATGTTATGCTAATCATGTAACAAATCTTTTCATATAGGAAGACACCAATTTCAATAATTCCTTGAAGATGCAATTCAAAACTTAGTTTTTTAAACATAAATAACATCATAGAAAATATTCTAAATATATCATTCAATAACTCAACCATAATTTCAGAGGACTGAGTTAATTGATCAAAGGCCTTCAAAGAAATCCTTTTTCATCAAGAAAACATCATTTAAGAGCAATCTTTGAAAGTATAACATAAGTATAACATCGTCACAATGGAATTTAACTTAGTTTGCACAACTCATTTAGTCATCATAACCAAGACATCAAGTTTTTTTCTTGAAAATACCCACTTCGAAACATATGATACAAAACATTGGGTTTACCATCACAAGTAACTTATACTTTGCAAATATTCTTGAAATAGGTGAAATAATAAATCATCAAGTTTCTAAATGCCATAGAAAACATTCAGAGAGTATTAGCAACAATAAATTATCATTGAAGACTGAGGCAACTTAAACATTTGAAAACACGCATGATTTATAGTCCATAATTTAATAAATCCCACTCACAAACTTGGCGAGCTGAAAACCTCCGGTGTTACTTCTCCATCGGCTCTTTCCCTTTCATTGAAGTCTCACCTCCTAGAAGCATTTGAACAACCAAAACAAGCTATGAAACCTTATCAATGACTTGGTCAATTGAAATGAAGAATAATGCTCAAAATGGGAAAATGAGTGCTCCTAGGGTTTGCTAAACACTCTAGTAATAAGATCTAACAAGAATGAAACTCTCACAACCCTCAAAACTAACAAGAAAAGCAAAAGAAACCAAACTTGGTTCGGTGCTACAATAACCCTAATTTAGAACATGAAAGATCTTTCTCAAATCTCATTGGATTCAAGGTTATACAACTTCAAACTTCTTCTATTATTTAAATCCAAACAAAACCCATGATTATCCATCAATAACTTCAAACAAAATCCAAATAAGAGAAAGGGAGAAGAAGAAGATCAAATGAAACACATCCTTACATCAAAGCTTCTCAAAACCCTAAGGAAAAGCACTTCTCAAAAGAGGAAGAAGAGATCTTCGAGTTTCTCCTTCATTCAAGGCAAAGGATGATGGGTTTGAGAAGTGGGGATGAAGGTTCTAGAGGAGGAGGAAAGTGGAAGAGAAAAAGTCTCAAGGAAAGGTGTAAAAAGAATGAGAAAAAGATGAGAAAAAGGGCTTTTAAATCCTAAATTTATGCCCCATACCGACCCCCATATGGCTCCCATACGACCCATATGAACTATTCCAAAGTTTCTGCAATTTTCATACCAGGGTCTATCCAGCCCGTATGAACCCCGGTATGCCCATTCAGCCTATACAAAAATGGCTCTAAACGACTCAATTGGTGTCCGATTGACCTAATTATTGTTTCTAATGACTTGGGGCACTCGTAAGCACACTCACACACGAAAATTACTCAAGAAAACACATTGAAACATGAGGGGGAAAAAATATACATATATATATATATATATGAAAAAGTTGAATTACCACGTCTTACCCCCTTAAAGAAATTTCGACCCCAAAATTTTAGCATACCACTAGCTTCAGACAAAAGAAGGTACTTTCCCTTAACCACTGGCCTAGTAAAATACTCAAGACTTCAACAAAACAAGAAGATGATGCCTTAGTTACAACCTTCTCAATCTTGGCCTTCCTTTCACACTTTCACAACTTGCTTTTGAGGCATTCATCAAACAACATTAATAATGTACAATTGATCACCAATCTCAATTGGTACAATTTATAAGTTCACTTTGCCCATGATTAAATAATTACCCAATAATCACAATCATATGTATTAGTCCATAGTGAACATGAAAAATATACTTCAACCATCAAGTGTTTTTGTGTGTGAATATGTCGCCCAATTATTGTATTTAGCGGTTTGATATGATCTACATTTCTCAACATAATATCACTACTTTAAAATATTAAAATTAACTTCTCCAATCATAACTTCATTACACAAGTTCTAAAAAAATTTGACTTCTTTCTCTCAGGAACTTTTTGCTAAACAATTCCAATAAAAACACCGGAACCTATAATATTACAATCTCATTTTATTCCCATATTCAACACGTATAACACAAGTCATTCATTATTGTTTCTCATCATCAAGTGGGTCATTATTTACATATCATCTTCAAAAGAATTACAACAACAATTTGCATGCATCCATTAAAATCCATCTCGTTGACTCTAACACAATTCATTAATATAATCCTTTTACATACACAACTCTTCAAATTTTTTATTTATTTATTTATCCCAAAATGAGCTAATCATCCAATATAATGCAAGAGATCTACTTAATTCTTTTTACCAAGATCATAGTGAACCTAACTCCCAAAGATTCAAATTAACATCGATTATGAAATTTATTATGGAATACACTATAATTCTTCAAATTAATTTCCTTTGGATCATAATAGGTATATCACACTCATATATTCCAACCCAACATCAATTATTTCCATTATCATACATCCTTTAAACAAATTTGTAGGATCAACCCATATTCAGACTTCACATACTTTATTTGCTATATCATACCTCAATAACTTTAGAAAGATTACAACACCAAAGTCATTAAATTTTCTTGAATCCACATATGTTATAAGGAAATTATCCTTAATCCACATATATTATATCCAAGTAAGCTGTAATTTCAAACTTATAAAGATTATCTGAAATGTACAACAATTAAACCAATGATCTATCCTCATTAACTTCGCAATTCAAAGCCTTATTTTGAATATCTATCATAACAACACAACCCAAATCAAAATGTATATGATTAAATATATTATAATCATTTCAGCTTAACAGTATCATTAAGATCCTCATAATCATCCATTTAGAGAATAAACATCATCAGTTCACACTCAATCATTCAAATCAAATTACATCAAGTTACCTGATAACTTAAAATATTTCCAAGGATAGAGATGAGAGGATATTGATAATCATAATAACTCAGAAAATGCAACAAGTTTCAACAGAATGCACACCACAACAAGTATACACCAATAAGAAAGGCTCACCGATTGGAATAATAGCTCTGTTATGCATGCGGGGATGTCGTGCTGGCAGACAACCTTTAAAACAAATTCTATATGCATCAATGATATATGCAAGACTCAACTGGGTCCACTAGTTGCAAGAACAAAATGATCAAGTTTCTGACCTAATCGAGGGACTGACTCTAGTTTTAAGTTACACTGTCTAAACCTAAACCTCAGGCTCTGATACCACTAAAGTATATGACGCCCCGCCCCATGGGTCCCACACATGACATACTGCTACTACAACTCCTTGATGAGATATGAGGAAATCTAGCTTCAACAAAACCTGCTTCAAACAAATGAGATTTCTTCATATGTTTAGATGAAGCTAGAATTGTTGTTTGAGGCATAAGAACAGTACAAGGATCTCTTGCGAAAGTGTCTTCAACATAAGTTCCCCAAGTAGATGATCGTTTATACATTCTACAATGGGCTGAATCCAAGCACTAGACAGCTCCTTGATGATGCCGTAGGAGGAATATTAGCAACAAGACCCCAGAAATGGCTTGATGGTTGATTGAAGAAATAGTCTTGAATAGCTAATGAGTGCTAAATTGATCATATTTTCTATATCATTTATACTGCATTTTGCATGAATATATACTTGTTTAGCATCTCATTAGGACAAAATTTTATTTTATTTTTGTTCACGATGACCTTTATTTCTATTTTAGGAAAAAGAAGTGAATTCAAGGACATTTTGAAGCAAAATAAAGCAAGTTGCTAAATCAAGGTTGCACTATGACTCACAATGGGCGTTATGGCAACACACAATGCCTGTTGTCTACACTCACCACTGCCGTGATTAAGCCGTGGCAGAATGAGCTCACTGGTAGTAGCATAGAAGCCATAACGGCCTCACAACAACCATTGTGAAGTCCATAACAGCCGTTTTCAAAACGTATAACACCCAAAGACTATGCTAGGATGCGACTTAAAGCCCAAGCAATAACTTAGTCACAACGGGCATCACAACACCCGTGGTGAGGCCATGGCGGAGCCGATTACTATAAATACCCCAGTATTCTCTAAACTCGGGGAGACTCTTTTGCCGAAGAAGCTAGGACGGCCAGATTATAGTAGATTTGTCAAGAGTATGGCAAAAAGCATCATTAGAGAAGATCGCATGTGATAAGCATCTTCAAAGATCATCATCTGAGAGTTGTGAGTGACAGACATCATTGGACAACCTTGGGATCCTCTAATCCTTATCTTCAAAGAACTATTAGAGGGAGTTAGTATAAGAATTCATTAAATTCATATTTATTCTTTATTTGGTCTTATGCTTCTCTTGTGCTTAGGGATTGACTGTCTCTTAGGCTTAGGGTATGATTACTCTCTTCTCGTGGGATTCCCGTACTTAAGGCAAACATAGGAGGATGGGGTAGAAGAGATTTCATCTTAAATTCCTAGTGATTTAGACCTAGTTGCCATAGCTTGTTGGGGCTAGTAGGCCTTTGAATTCCACCAGTTTGAACCTAGAAAATGATTGACACTTAACGGCTACCAAAATTAATAATCAAGATAACTTACTACATACTCCCAATTCTTTCTAACTGGGCTTAATGTCATCTCTAATTGTATTATTCAGTAGTGTTGTATAAGTAGACCTAAAGAAAGAGTATAAATGATTAGGTTATTGATTAAGTAAAAAGGAAGTAATAGGAGCCTCTCGCTGTTCCTGGGAAAATACGACCCTTGTGTTTATCCATGAGGTATTACTTGATGACCCATGCACTTGCGGTATAACTGACCAATTGTAGTATTAACTACATACTTGCATGCTTATATATTTGCATAATTTAGACACCCATAACACATCCATCAATAGCTATCAATGGAATGAAAGATAGAAGAAGAAAATAGCCGGTATTCATGAGATTGATGTGGTTACATCCTTGGAAGCCCAAGTAAAAGCATTGAGCAAGAAATTAGACACTCTAACCTCACCAAGAGTAGCCTTGATCGCAAGATGCGATGGTTGTGCTCACACATTTCGTCCTATCTCAATTGCTACTTCAACCCCAATTGAACAAGTTGACTTTGTGAGAATTACAGGGAAAAAGGACAAGGTAATCGCTATAGCAAATCTAGTAACCAAGGGTGAAGGAACCACTCAAATCTCTCATGGAGTAACCAAGGACAACAAAAACCTGCTGGCCCACCAAGATTTCAGCAAGCACCTTCGATTTCGGAGAAAGTTTCAGAGTTGGAGAAGGTTTTAGCAAAGTTTATTCAGTCGACTGACACTAGATTTCAGAATGTAGAGGTGATACTCCACAATCACACCTCTTTGCTACATAATTTGGAGAATGAAGTGGTCCAAATGGCAAAATGATTAGCGAAGAGACCCCAAGAAAATTTGCCAAGCAGTACTGAGACCAATGCGCGGGAGCATGTGAAAGAAATCACTTTGAGGAGTGGTCCAGAGCTTGAAGAAAAGCTCTCTGCTGAGAAAAATTCTAAAACTATCCAAGGGAAATCCCCCACTGAGAAAACTACTAAAATACCTCAAGAGAAACCAAGGGATAAGATGCAAGACAAGGAGAAGGGGATACCTGTGTCACCCCCACCATATGCTCCAAAATTCCTTACCTGGTGTATTTGAAGGACCAAACTAATGAGCAAAACGAGAAATTTCTGGATCTATTCAAACAGCTACACATTAACATCCCATTCGCGAGGTATTATCACAAATGCCTCAGTATGCAAAGTTCTTGAAGGAACTCTTAACCAACAAGAAGAAAATGGAAAAGAGTGTGGTTGTAGTGTTGGAAGGGAATTGCTCGACATTAATTCAAAAAAATATGCCAAACAAGATGAAAGATCGAGGAAGTTTCATCATTACATGTGTAATCAGAGGTTTGGGGAAAGAAAAGGCTCTACCTAATTCGGGGGTTAGCATTAATGTAATGATGTATACATTATTTTAAAAATTGGGTCTATGAGAGCTAAGGCCAACACGAATGACATTACAACTGGCTGATTGTTCAGTCCGTCATCCAAGAGGTATAATTGAAGATGTTTTAATAAAGGTTGGCAAGTATAATTTTCTTGCAGATTTTGTGGTACTCAATGTTGATGAAGATATGGAAGTCCTACTAAGTTTTGGGAGGTCATTGCTACACACTTTCAAGGCATTCATTGACATGGATGGAGGCAAGATGACACTATGCATAGGAGAAGAGAAGATCATATACCGCCTAGCGGAAGCAATAAAGCATTCTCTTGACTTTGATGACATTTACTATTTTTTAGATGTTACTAACGAGAGTACTAATGAGTATTCACAGGAATTTCTATATCCGGACCCATATGAAAATTGGTCGTACATTGAGAAGGAGGAGATGAGTAAACATGAGGAATAAGTTCCTGAATAGCAACCCAAAGGGGGATTTTTGAAACGGATTTTTCATCGCATGAAGAGGTCGAGATGTCACCGTAGAAAGCATCCCAACACACTTAGGGATAAGCACACTCAAGTCAAGAATGACACTCCCTCATTCGGTGAAATGGTCAAGCATTTCTCCTTGAATGTGCAGAAATTTTGTCCCTCATGTGTACAAGTTGCAAAGATAGAGATTTTCCATCTCCATGACCTAATGTGAGGTCAGGACAGGTACATCAAGCTTAGTGACGAGAGCAGGTGCCTCTTGGGAGACAACCCAAGCTTTGAGTCATTTTCTAGCTTAGTTTTTAAATTATGCAGTAATAACTATTCATGAGTGGTTGCCATTGTTAATTTCAGTTAGTGTTGAGTTTTTATGACAATTTTCAATGTTATAAATTGTTTTCATGTGTATCGCATGGTTTAGATTGTAATTCATGTTTTTGGTTGGAAAATTGGTGTTAATTTGGAGTTTCCAAGGCTGTGTGGGCTATTTGCAGAAATTTTGAAGCCCACCCAGGTGGGTGAAATTTCCATCCACACGGGTACAATACCAACATTGGGGCTGGGGGGAAAGGAGGAGAGGAAGGAGGAAGGATTTTCACACCCCTCCCTCCAATGTGGCTTATAATGTGATGAAAGGAGCACTATTCATCTTCCCCATTCTCATAACTCTTCATTTTCTCATTTCTCCACTCTTGTGAGCTCTAAAACCATTTTTCCTTAGCTTCTTAAGGACTTAGGAGGGTTTTGACGGCATTTTCACCAAGTTTTTTTTTCCTAATTCACACCAGTAAGCCTCCGTCTCCTCCTACATTCTCCATTGCCTTCATTTTTAGATCTTTGTGGATTTCATGGTTTTTATTGGCTATTTTTCTTGAGAAGGGTTGTATGAGGCTTTTGGTGTGCCAATGGGGGGCCATCCATGGCATTTTTGCCATGGTCAGCGGCCCATGCGGCCGCATAGACTGGCGGTTTTCGACAATCCTCCAACATGGGCGAGTGGCCTAGCCACTCGGTTGTGCACCCCAAGTCAGCAACCTGACCAGGTGGGCTGTATTTAGGCCCCAAGTCACTCACACGGGTGTGTAGCTTGCCCACCTGCTCAGATGGATTCCTGTACCTCACGAAAGCTTGCTAAATAGATTTTTCTTGACCTTGAGTTTGCAGGTGCGGTACCCAAGACCAAGAAGCTCGCTCCAAATGTTCTCAACAAGCTCAGGAACCAACCCTACCACCGAAATTGGAATTCACTTAACCTGAACAGTAGTAAAGGTTTGAGCATCTCCAAAAATTGAAGTTTGGACAAAAGCGATATATTGATTGGGATGCACTTGGGGAGATTGGACTTGCTGATGAGGTTTAAGAACTTGTTGATGTGGGGGGCTGAGGTCGACTTCTTACTATTCGTGACCCCGTTTGGCGAGATATTACACTAGAGGTCCTTGCATCATTCTCTTTTGATCATTTGCACATTGATTTTGACAAGAAGAATACTATTTATTTCTGAGCTCTTGGTCAGTTGACATACCTCTTGCATGTGTATAGTGCAAGTGCACGGGTCATCAACGTAATAAAGTACCTTGGTAAGTGGGTAGTCGTATCTAAAGGGAATAGTACTCGAAAACACAAGTATTGCTATTTAAATATTGTGAAAATGATTAATGATTTGTGTGAACAATATCAATGCAAATAAAAATAAAGAAAAGAAAAGAAAGCGCAATATGAATAAGGAGAGGCAAGGATAGAAAATGGGGCACCCGGACATTGCTCACCTTAGGACTATTGTTTCAAGTGCAAGACTAATCATTATCCCTCCTAACTGATGTTTAATGAGTCGTGGAAATCCAAATACACACAATCCCAAACCTAAGGTCAACTGTGACTAACCCTATACTATGCGCCGACGGATAGGAATGCTCTTGACGCCTTACATTGTGCAAAGTTGCTGAAAGCTCTAGGGACTCCAAGTGATAAACCCTATTCTCTAATATAGATCTAACCCTTTGGTCCAGGCGAAAGACCCCTAGTCACAATTAAGCCCCAGCACTAAGGATTACTTCAACACTTCACTCTGTTGCATGCACAACTAAGCCCCAGTGGATTTTGTCTCTTAGTACTTCACTTTATTGTGACCACTAAGAACTCTTGAAACGTGGAGGTAGGATAAATCACACCAGAAGGGAAAGGGGACGTTCCACTACCTCTCGACTCACCCTCTCGACCATCTCCAACCTAGCTTTGTTTAATCCTAAAGGTGTGTCACCCATCCACAAGGATTACCAAGATGAATTCTCAACCCTAGTGTCACCCTAAGAGAAAATCAATACAACAAGCATTCAAGGATGAAATATAATTAAAACATCAATTATAGAAGCATAATAAAGGTCAATGAAACAAAATCATCCTAGGGTCTACAAGTCCAAGCATCCACTAGGGGTTTAGCTCTCCATGGAGCAATATACAATCAACAATGAAATCAATAGTGAAAACATGCAATCCATAGATAAACACCCCTTGTAGTCCTTATCAATGGTCATGTGGAGCCACCTTGTCTTCTCTAAATGTTCCTTTATCAAGCCTAGGGCACATCTCGCTGAATTGATGCCGACGAAAGCTCCCCCAGTAAATCTCCTCCAAAGGAACGCGATGTCGAAGGCCGTAGAACCGCTCTAAAAACCTCAGAAAAGCCTCTCCAAACCCTAGCCATGAGCGCCTCCAAAGATGTGAGAAAAATAAGGAAAAGATAGGGGAAAGATTCTTCAAAACATCTCAAGTCATGGTATTTATAGGAGCTGGAATCGGGCATCCACACGGCCGTATGGATTTATAGACTTTGGTTTTTCCACGCGCTATGAACACTAACTGCTATAGTGATTTATTACAGTTATTTACTACAGTACTTCGCCAGAATGCACCCGAATCCACTCTTATCATCGAGGCCACATGAATGGGCACATATCCATATGGCATATCAGACCCTGTATGTCCCCCGTTATTGACCCTGGTATACAGCGGAATTTGGGGGTATTTAAGGCTTCTTCTAGGGTAAATGAAGGAGACTTTTCCTTGGCTTTTAGGGCCACCACCACCATACCATCTTGAGGCCTTCTGGCCATCTTTCAGCGATGATCCTTGTTGAAAATGAGCACACATCATCATCAAGAAGAAGAGGAGCAAAGAAGAAGGAGTTGGAGTGAAGCTCTATGACATCATTGGAAACCATTCAAAACTTCATCCATTCAAGGATATCAAGATCACAGAGGGGAATTTTCTTTCTTCTTTATTGTATCTCTTTTCCTTGTATGTTGTATAAGTATCTCTCATCATAAGGAATTAATTATTTGTAGTGTTTGGATTTAGATGAAGCCTACGGTTCATCTTGTGTAAAAACTATGGATGTTGCTATTATTTAACTTGATAGTTGTTTAAGATTCAATCTATTGTGCTTTGCATGACTTGAGCTACAAATGTAGAAATCCGTAGTTTATTCTTGTATTGTATTTGTCAACACGAGAGTGTGCTTATACTAGGTCATACTAGATTGAAAGGGGATACTTGTGCCGACACACGAGAGAGATCGGGTGTTGGTAGCCCTCTATTGCTAGGCTTAAGCCGAAGAAGAGTAGGTTTACTCCTATTTAGAGATTTCCTTGAACCTATTGCAATCATAGGAGTGTTGATCTGAAAGAGATTCCAATCACCACTAGTATGGGATTAGGGGTTAGCCACCGAGATATTGGGGTTAACCTATCTAAGAGATCTCTAGGTCTTAACTACCATCATTACATCTTTAAACCATCCTAGTTTGGGCCTTAATGGCAAGCCTAGGGGAATTCCTTATCCGAACACCTCCTTCTCATGCTTGACACTTCCTTGTTTATTTATTTATGTGTGCTAGTAGCCCAGCCATAGATTAGTCAGTTTATTTTATTTTATTTATTTTTCTTAATAAGAATTGTAGGCTAGATAATAGATGAAGAGTGAGTAATAATACTTCTTTGGCCCCGTTGAATATGACCCTTGTGTCACACATAGGGTATTACTTGGTGATCGCGTACACTTGCGGGGAAGCAATCATCTGCTGTCATGGTGATTGAATGACCTATTTAGCTATGGTACACATTAGTTAAGGGGTTAAATATGCTCCTAGCCTAGAGTGAGGTTGTACGTTATCAAACCCTCGATAGGTGGCCAACACAGTCCAAGGGAATATACATTTAATCATTGCCTAGTCAATGCATTCATCGAGGGGATTAATCGAGACACTGTCTTTTCCACTGTTGTTTTTTCAACCCAAACCCTATCTCTATTTCCTTTCTCTTTTCACATCTCTTTAATTGCTTTAAATTAGACTTCAACCAATCTCTTGAGTCAGTTAGATATTAGAAATTCAACAAGTATCGAGAGTTATACCAGTCCCTGAGAATTCGACTACCTGACCAATGTGGTACACTTTATTACTTTTATGACCCGTGCACTTGCGATTACGTAAAGGGTGTATAAGAAAAATCACCCTAACTTCTCTTGGAGCACTCAGGGGCAGCAGCAAAAGCCTCTACCTAGATTCTCCTCTCATCATCAGTCGGATAAGAAATCCACACTCGAGGATGTCTTACTTGGTTTATATAGATGATGGATACTAAGTTTCAGCAATCAAATGTAAGATTTTAGAGTATTGAGTACACTATGGGGAATCAGCAAGCATCGTTCTTGAATTTGGACAACCAGGTTGGACAGATTGCTAAATTTTTGTCTCAGAGACGGCAAGGTAGTTTACCAAGAAATACTGAAGAACATTCTTGGGATCAACTCAAGGCTATCACTCTTAGGAGTGGTAAACAAGTGGAGATGAGGAAGGAGATGGTTTTAGGAATGGAAAAGGAACTCGTAGTTGAAGTTCATGAAGAACCAATAGTTGAAGTTCTTGAAGAACCAGTACAAAAGAAAATAGCTACTCCAACATTAAAGAAGAGTGCACAACATCTAGTTAAGGAGTAAGTTCCAAGACTTCGTATCTTTCTAGATTGAAAAAGGATCACGCCGATGAATAATTCAAGCGATTCTTAGACTTGCTTAAGAAACTACACATCAATGTACCATTTGTAGAGGCATTGTCACAAATGCTGAAGTACTGATAAGTGCTTGTGTGTTAAGAATGCGAAGTGTTCTTTTCTTGCATTTGAGCATTACTTTTATCAAGTTTAAGCGCTAATACATGTGTATTTGTATACTTTTGTGCATGTAGGCATGTGGAGCCAAATATGAAAGAAAGAAGCCAATAAAGATCGTGAATGCACTATTTGATGAAATCTTGGAAAGAACAAACGCGAAGATACAAATTGGGTTAAAAGATACATGAATGTGTGCCAATCTCCGTGTATTCAAACAACCACATGGTTTGGAGGGACACAAGGGCAGTCACATTTGCGTATTCCAACTCGTGCAATGATAGCAAGATTTTCACCAATGAGCCTGTTTATTGAAGAAGCAACGTGATCTACGGCATAAATGTGTGCCCATTTATGTTATCTCAATGAAAAACGTGGAAAAGCAATACACTGTAGTTGTTACTATTCACAGCACATAGAAAATCAAGATTCTAGAAAACCCACACGCCTATGTGGAATTTCCACAGGGGTGTGTGGAAATTCCACAGGGGCATGTGGAACATCCACAGGGCCATGTGGATGCCTGATTCTAGCCTATTTAAAGCCGCGATTCAGCCCAATTTTAGGATCCTTTTTCCCATCTTTTCTCCAACTCTTAAGAGGCTTGCGGCTAGGGTTTAGAGAGGTATTGGCAAGGCTTTTGGAGTGGTTCTACAACTTTGACACCACATTTCTCTTGGAAGATAGCTATTAGAGGAGCTTTCGACGGTACTGATCCGGCGAGGTGTGCCCTAGGCTTGACGAGGCTACTCCACAAGACCATCGAAATGACTACCGAGGGGGTTTTCCTCTGGATTGCTTGTTTTTACTTTTGATTTTACTATTGATTGTATCATGCTCCGTGGAGAGCTAAACCCCTAGTGGGTACTTGGATTTGTGAACCTTAGGATGTATTTGTTTCATTATCCTTTTATTATGCTTTCCTTAATTGATGTCTCTAATTGAGTTCGAATCTCAAATGCTTATTGAATGATTCCTCCCTTAGAGTGATATTTAGTGTTGAGAGTCCATCTTGGTAGCCTTTGTGGATGAGAGACACACCATGAGGGCTAGACAAAGCTAGATTGGAGAGGGTCGAGAGTTTGATTCGAGAGGTAGCAGAGTGTCCCCTTTCCCTTCCAATGTGATTTATCCTACCTCGATTTCTTAGAGTTCTTTGCGGTCACAATAAAGTGAAGTGCTAAAGGATGAACTCTGTTGGGGCTTAGTTGCGCGAGCGACAGAGTGAAGAGTTGAAGTGAACTTTAGTATCCGGGGCTTAATTGTGACTAGGGGCCTGTCACTGGACCAAAGGGTTAGGTCTACATATAGGAATACGGTTTATCACTTGGAATCTCTAGATTTTCTTGCGACTTTACACATTGTGAGGTGTTGAGACTGATTGATTTTTCTGCCGGGGCATAGTATAGAGTTAGTCACGGTTGACCTTAGGTTTGGGACCGTGTATCTTAGGATGTCCATGACTTATTGAGCATTAGTTAGGAAGCATAATAGATGGTTTTGCACTTGAAGCGATAATCCTAGGCAGAACAATATCCGAGTAACTTACTTCTTATCGATTGCCTTTCCTGTCACTTCTTTGTGCCTCTCTTTCTTATTTCTTTTATTTTTTTTAAATTACATATCATCAACACAATCATTGTTTCATCTTCACTTGGTTCAATAGTAATCTTGGTGTTTCTATTTTCTTATTCCCTGTGGATACGATACTCCCCTCACTTGAGATTTATTACTTTAACAAACTAGTGTACTTGCGGGTCACACGCAAGGGGTGTGTTAAGTACATGAAGTTTCTCAAAGATGTACTCATGAATAAGCGGAAAATTTGAAGAAGTCTCTACAGTAACATTGAGTGAGGGGACTTTAGCACTTTTGCAAAACCAGATGCCAAGGAAGAGCAAGGATCCATAGAGTTTCACTATCCCTTGTAACATTGGTGAATTGGTTAATGAGAAAGCCTTAGCAGGCCTAGGAGCTAGCATTAATGTCGTGCCATTCACTATGTTTAGGAAACTAGGGCTCAGTAACCTCAAACCTACTTGGATGATCCTACTATCAGCGGACAGATCCATTAGGCATCCTAGGGGGTATCATTAAGGATGTGCTAGTAAAGGTTATCAAATTCATCTTTGCGTTAGATTTTGTTATCTTAAATGTCGAGGAGGATATTGATGTACCTTCCATCTTAGGTGGGTCATTTTTGGCCACCTCCCAACCCCTAATTGATGTTACCAATCATAGAATGACACATAGGGTTGGTGATGAAGAGGTCATTTTAGCTTTGTCTGATGCCATGAAACATTCTCTTGATTATGATGATACATGCTTCTTCTTGGATATAACTAACTCACTTAATGATGATTTTATGCAGGATATGGTGCACAAGGGAGCCTTCGAGGAGTCATTGGATGAACCTCAAGAAGAGGACACTTCCTTTGCTTCCAACACATGAAGTTGAGGCACAAATGAGAAAAAAATATTGGAAGGTGGTCACTCGTGCAAAGAAAGGTAAGAACAAAGCTTTGCTGAAGGCGGTAACACTCGAGTCTATCCAGGTGATTAGTAAGCTCCCGATTTTCTCTAATTTTGGACTTGAGCATTATTTTAGAGATACGCACATTAGGGTTAGGAAGTTAACCTAATTGGAACTTTTGTAACATGCACACCAGGTATGTCAAGCTAGTGACGTAAACCAAGTGCTTCTTAGGGTGGCAATCCAAGCATTTTTCATATTCTTCTCGTATTTTGTTTTTTATTTAATAGTTGTTTTTTTTCTAGTGCTAGTAATAAAATGCTTGGCTTATCATTTAGAGACACATTACTGGTAGACCAAAAGACCCTTACACTTAACCTCCAGTAGAATTTTACTAGATTACTTATGACCCAACTTACAGCCATAAAATGACCATAAGGGCAATTTAGAGAGACTTACGACCTAGTACACTGTGTTCCTTATGGGCAATAACCCAATACTTATTACCTAGGTTCTAACAAGCGCCTTATGCCCATAAGTAAGACCATAATAGCAATTCAGAGAGCTTTATGATCTACAATGTTAAGTCTCTTACGACCATAACCTAGGTTGTAGAGGAGATGAAACTCTTACGGGTGAGGCCTTTGATAAGAGCTATATTATTTCATATTTTCTATATCATTTATACTGTATTTAACATGAAATTGTGTATATTTAGCATCTTATTAGTATAAAATTTCATTATTTTGTGCACAACAACCTTTATTTCTATTTTAGGAAGAAAGAAGAGAATTCGAGGACGTTTGAAGCAAAATAAAGCAACTTGTTAAATCAAGGTTGCACCACAACTCACATCGGGCATTATGGCAATACACAACGCCAGTTGCCTACACTTATCACTACCATGATCAGGCCGTGGGACCATAAGCTTATTGTTAGAACAATAGAAGCCATAACGGCCTCACAACAGCCACTGTAAAGTCCATGATGATCGTTATCAAGATATATAACATCCAAAGACTGTGCCTGGACGCGACTTGGAGTCCAAGCAACAACTTACTCATAATGGGCATCACAATGCCTGTGGTATGGCCATGACATAGCTGATTACTATAAATACCCTAGTAATCCTCATCTTTGGAGGGAGACTGTTTTGCAGAAGAAGCTAGGGCGGCCGAATTTCTAGAGATTTGAGCGGCGGGAGACGGAGTTTCTTCCATATTCCAACAAATTTCGATAGATTTCTCAAGAGTACGTCAATGAGCATCATCGGAGAAGATCACGTGTGTCAGGCATCTTCAGAGATCATCATCAAAAGGGAGTGAGTGACACACGCCATCCGTACAATCTTAGAATCCTCTAATCCCCATCCTTCGGAGAACTATTAGAGGGAGTTAGACTAGGAATACATTAAAAGCTTATTTATTCTTTATTTGGTCTTGTGGTTCTCTTGTGCTTTGATGCTTTGTTTGTCATGATCTATTAGAACCCAATTCTAAGGGGGTTGTGTGTCTAGGTCCCTTGGTTATTATTTGTGATTCTTGATTGATTAATACAAATTGTTATAGTTTTTGTAATCATTGCATGTTCTTAATGATTGTTAGACGTTGATGTGGATGAGGAGGATATGCCCCATGTTGATGACATCTATGCCATGATAGATCTATGCATGTCCAAAGAGGTTAGGCATAGCTAGGTTTCCCGATTAGCGACTGATTGTCCCTTAGTCTTAGGGTCTGATTGGTCTCTTCTCATGGGATTCCCACACTTAAGGTAAACCTAGGAGGCTGGGGTGGAAGATATTTGATAAGTTCTTGTGTAATAGTAATACGGAGTATTCTGTTCTTACATTGAGCATTACTTTTCTCTGATTTTATTGCTTATACATGCGTATGATAAGTGCTTGTGTGATAAAAATGCGAAGTATTTTTTTCCTTATGATAAACATTACTTTTATCAGGTTTTAGAGCTAATATGTGTGCATTTATGTTACTTTCACGTGTATAGGTTGTGAAGCCGAATATTAAAGAAAGAAGCCAATGTAGGTCATGAATGCACTATTTGGAGGAAATCTTGAGAAGGTTCAAACGCGAAGTCATAAGTCGGGTTCAAGATGTAAGAATGTGTGCCAACCTCCTGTATTCAAGTTAGCATAATGATTTGGAGGGGCACAAAGGCAGTCACATTCGAGTATCACGGCTTGTGCATTGATAGCAAGATCTTCACCAACGAAGCCGTTTATTGAAGAAACAAGGCAATCTACGATGTAAACGTGTGCCCGTTTACGTTACCTCGATGAAAACATGGATTCAGGAGTGTTTTGGGTCGCTACTGTAGCAGGTTCTGTTCATAGCCGGTCGAAAAAGTGAAGTTTAGAGAATCCACACGGGCGTGTGGACATGATCCACGCCCGTGTGGAATTTCCATAGGCTCGTGTGGAGAATCCACAGGGGCATGTGGATGCCCGATTCCAGCCCTATTTAAGGCCGATTTCAGCTCCGATTTAAGAATCTTTTTTCCCATCTTTTTCCTAACTTGAGAGAGGGCGGTGACTAGGGTTTGGAGAGGTATTGGCAAGGGATTTAGAGAGGTTCTACTACTCAACATTGCGCTCCATTTGGAAGAAGGTTAGTGGGAGAGCTTTCATCGACATCGATCCGGTGAGGTGTATCCTAGGCCGGACAAAGGAACCTTTGGAAGATTCGAGGCTTCTCCACAAGACCATCGTCATAACTATCGAGGGGGGTTTCTATGGATTATTTGCTTTTACATTTGATTTCATTGTTGATTGTAACTAGCTCCATGGAGATCTAAACCCCCTAGTGGGTACTTGGATTTGTGAACCCTAGGATGTATTTGTTTCATTAAACCTTTTATTATGCTTTCATTAACTGATGTTTTATTTGAGTTCCAATCTTGAATGTTTGATTGAATGAATACCCCTTAGAGTGACACTAAGGTTGAGAGTTCTTATTGGTAACTCTTGTGAGTGAGTGACACACCACAAGAGTTAAATAAAGCTAGATTGGAGAGGGTTGAGAGTGTGAGTCAAGAGGTAGTGGAGCATCCCCTTTCCCCTCTGGTGTGATTTATTCTACCTCCATTTCCTTGAGTTCTTTGCGGTCATAGTAGAGTGAATGGGCTAAGGGATGACCTTCCGCTGGGCTTAGTTGTAGAGGCAACGGAGTGAAGTGTTGAAGTGATTTTATCACCTAGGGCTTAATTGTGACTAGGGGCCTTCCACTTGGACCAAATGGTTAGGTATATATCTAGGAAGAGGGGTTATCACATGGAATCCCTAGAACTCCATGCGATTCTATCCGAATGCGAGGTGTTGAGATTGTTTGATTTCTCCTCCGGGACATGGTATAGAGTTAGTCATGATTGACCTTAGATTTAGGACTGTGTATTAAAGGATTTCCATGACTCATTAATGCATTAATTAGGAAGCATAATAGTTGGTTCTGCACTTGAAACGATTTTCCTAGGCGGAACAATATCCGAGTACCCCATTTATATCGATTGCCTTACCTCCTCTTTACTTGTGTTTCTCTTTCTTGTCTCTTTCATTCTTGTTTGCATTACATCTTGTTAACAAAACCATTATTCATCTTTCACTTGGTTAAAAAACAATTGAAGTATTTTTATTCCCTACTCCTTGTCGATACAATACCCACTCACCTGGGATTTATTACTTTAACAACCGTGCACCTGCGGTTTACACGCATATTCGGTCGTGTCAGCGTATTTGTGTTCTTTTGTGCATGTAAGGTTGTAGAGATGATTATGAAAGAAAGAAACTAAAAGTAGATCGTGGATACACTTTGTTGATGAAATCTTAGAGTGAACAAACGCGAAGACACAAGCTGTGCTCAAAGACACGTGATTGTGTGCCAACCTCTACTGTGCTCAAGTAAGTACATGGTTTAGAGGGGTACAAAGGCAGTCATATTCATGTGTTCGAACTTGTGCAAGGCTAGCAAAATCTCTGTCAATGTGATTTTTATAGAAGACACAATGCTATCTACCGCATGAATGTGTGCCCATTCATGTGGCCTCGATGAACAGTATGGATTCAGGAACATTTTGGCGAAGCACTGTAGTAGTTACTATAGCAAATCATTGTAGCTTCAGTACACAGCTCACAGAAAACTGAAGTTCCAGAAATTCACACGGGCATGTGAAAATTCTGCACTCCCGTGTGGATGCCCGATTCCAGCCTATTTAAAGACGTGACTTATGACGTTTTGGGGAATCCTTTTCCAATCCTTTTGCTATCTTTTACCCATCTTTGAAGGCGTTCGTGGCTAGGGTTTGGAGAGGCTTTAGCAAGGCTTTTGGAGTGGTTCTATGGCCTTCAACACCGTGTTCCTTCGGGAGATAGTTATTGGGAGAGCTTTTGTCAGTATCGATTCGGCGAGGTTTGCCCTATGCTTGAAGAGGGAATCCTTGGAAAAGACGAGGCCACTCCGTAAGACCATCAATACGGAATACAAAGGGGGTTTTACTTATAGATTGCATGTTTTTACATTCAATTTCATTATTGATTATATCTTGCTCCATGGAGAGCTAAACCCCTAGTGGTTGCTTAGACTTTGAAACCCTAGGATGCTTTTGTTTCGTTGATCTTTCATTATAATTCTTTAATTGATGTCTTTAATTAAGTTCCAATATTGAATGCTTGTTCAATTGATTTTCCTTTAGAGTGACTGATTAGTGCTTGTGTATTAGTAATACGAAGTGTTCTTTTCTTGCGTTGAGCAATACTTTTATCAGGTTTTAGCGCTAATATATGTGTATTTGTGTACTTTTGTGCATGTAGGGTTGTGGAGGCAAATATGAAAGAAAAGGCCAATGTAGATGTGAATGTACTATTTGATGAAATCTTGGAATGAAGAAACACGAAGATACAAATTGGGTTCAAAGATACGTGAATGTGTGCCAACCTCCGTGTATTCAAGCAATCACATAGTTTGAAGGGGCACAAAGGCAGTCACGTTTGCGTATTCTAACTCGTGCAATGATAGTAAGATCTTCACCAATGAGTTTGTTTATTGAAGAAGTGACATGATCTATGACATAAACGTGTGCCCGTTTATGTTACCTCAATAAAAAATGTAGAATTGGGAGCGTTTTGCTGGGGTACTACAGTAGGTATTGTAGCAACTGTAGCAATTCACTGTAGCAGTTACTATTTATAGCCCGTAGAAAATCAAAATTCCAAAAAATCCACATGCCTGTGTGGAAATTCCACAGGGGTGTGTGGAACATCCATAGGGCCGTGTGGATTCCTGATTCTAGCCTATTTAAAGCCACGATTCAGCCCAATTTTAGGATCCTTTTTCCCATCTTTTCTCCAACTCTTAAGAGGCTTGCGGCAAGGATTTAGAGAGGTAATGGCAAGGATTTTGGAGCGGTTCTACGGCTTCAACACCATGTTTCTCTTGGAAGATAGCTATTGGGGGAGCTTTCGTCGGCAACGATCCGGCGAGGTGTGCCCTAAGCTTGACGAGAGGACCTTCGGAGAGGATGAGGCTACTCCACAAGACCATCTACACCACTACCGAGGGGATTTTCCTATGGATTACTTGTTTTTACTGTCGATTTTACTATTGATTGTATCTTGCTCCATGGAGAGCTAAACCCCTAGTGGGTACTTGGATTTGTGAACCCTAGGATGTATTTGTTTCAATAACCTTTTATTATGCTTTCCTTAATTGATGTTTTAATTGAGTTCCAATCTTGAATGCTTGTTGAATGATTTCTCCCATAGAGTGACACTAGGGTTGAGAGTTCATATTGGTAATCGTTGTGAGTGAGTGACACACCACAAGGGTTAGGCAAAGCTAGATTGGAGAGGGTCGAGAGGGTGAGTCGAGAGGTAGAGGAGCGTCCCCTTTCCCTTCCCATGTGATTTATCCTACCTCCATTTTCTAAAGTTCTTTGCGGTTATGATAGAGTGAAGTGTTAAAGGATGAACTCCGTTGGGGTTTAGTTGCGCGAGCGACAGAGTGAAGCATTGCAGTAAACTTTAGTATCTTGGGGCTTAATTGTGACTAGGGGCCTTTCGCTTGGACCAAAGGGTTAGGTCTACATATAGGAGTAGGGTTTTATCACTTGGAATCCCTAGAGCGTCTTGCGACTTTGTATAGTATAGAGTTAGTCACGGTTGACCTTAGGTTTGGGACCGTGTATCTTAGGATGTCCACGACTCATTAAGTTTTAATTAGGAAGCATAATAGTTGGTTTTGGACTTGAAGAGATAATCCTAAATGGAACAATATCCGAGTACCCCACTTCTTATCAATTGTCTTTCCTCTCAATTATTTGTGCCTCTATTTTTTATTTCTTTTATTTTGTCTACATTACATCTTATCAACGCAATCATTATTTCATCTTCGCTTGACTAAGTAGCAATCTTGGTGTTTTTATTCACTACTCCCTATGGATACGATACCCACTCACCTGGGATTTATTACTTTGACAAACCCGTGCACTTGCGGGTCACATGCAAGGGGTGTGTTAGTGATATTAGGGTTGAGAATCAATATTGGTAATCCTTATGTGTGAGTGACACACTATGAGGATTAGATTGGAGAGGGTCGAGAGGCTGAGTCGAGAGGTAGCGGAACGCCCCTTTCCCCTCCGGCATGATTTATCCTACCTCCATATTCCAAGAGTTCTTTGCGGTCACAATAGAGTGAAGTGCTAATAGAGAAACTCTGCTGGGGCTTAGTTGTGTGAGTAACAGAGTGAAACATTGAAATAATCCTTAGTGTTGGGGCTTAATTGTGACTAGCGGTCTTTCGGCTGGACCAAAGGGTTAGATCCATATTTGGGAGTAGGGTTTATCACTTGGAGTCCTTAGAGCTTTATGCTACCTTATACAGTGTGAGGTGTTGAGACTGAGTGATTTCTCCACCAAGGTATAGTGTAGGGTTAGTCACTGATAAGTGATTGTGTATTAGTAATACGAAGTATTTTTTTCTTACGATGAGCATTAATTTTCATAGATTTTATCGCTAATGCATGTGTATTTGTATTCTTTTGTGCATGTAAGGTTGTGGAGACAAATATAGAAGAAAGAAGCCAAAGTAGATTGCGAGTGAACTTAGTTGACGTAATCTTGGATTGAACAAACGTGAGGAGACAAGTTGTGCTCAAAGATAAGTGAGTGTGTGCCAACCTCCGTGGTGTTTAAGGAAATATGCAAATTAGAGGGGCACAAAGGCAGTCATAATATGCTTTTATTTGAAGATGCAACTCAATCTACAACGTAGACTTGTGCGCATTTATGTTTCCTCAATCAAAAGTGTGGATTCAGGAGTATTTTGGCGGAATACTATAGAAGGTTACTGTAGCAAATCAATGTAGCAATATACTATAGTAGTTACTGTTCATAGGCCGCAGAAAATCAATTTCCTTGAGATTCACACAAGCGTGTGGATGCCTGATTCTAGCCCTATTTAAGTCACGATTTCAGTCAAATTTGAGAATCCTTTTTTCCATCTTTTGGCTATCTTTTCTCCATCTTTAGAGGTGCCCGCGACTAGGGTTTGGAGAGGCTTTGGCTAGGTTTTAGAGGGGTTTATGGCTTTCGACATTGCGTTTCCTTCGGAAGTGAGTTATTGGGAAAGCTTTCGTCGGCACCAATTTGGCGAAGTGTGCCCTAGGGTTTGATGAGGGGACCTTTGGAGAAGATGCGGTCACTCCACAAGACCATTGACACGAACACCAAGGCAGTTTTATTCATGGATTGTATATTTTTACTTTTGATTTCATTATTGATTGTATTTTGCTCTATGGAGAGCTAAACCCCTAGTGAGTACTTGGACTTGTAAACCCTATGATAATGTTGTTTCTTTGACCTCTTATTATGCTTCTTTTAATTGATGTTTTAATTGAGTTCCAATCTTGAATGATTATTGAGTTGATTTTCCCTTAGAATGACACTAGGGCTGAGAATCCATTTTGGTAATCCTTGTTGATGAGTGACACACCATGAGGGTTAGATAATACTAGATTGGAGATGGTTGAGAGGGTGAGTCGAGAGGTAGCGGAGCATCACTTTTTCCTTCTGGCGTGATTTGTCCTACCTCCACGTTCCAAGAGTTCTTTGTGGTCACAATAGATTAAAGTGCTAAGAGACAAACTTCGCTGGGGCTTAGTTGCGTAAGCAACAGTGTGAAGCGTTGAAGTAGTCCTTAGTATCTAAGCTTAATTGTGACTAGGGGTCTTTCGCCTAGACCAAAGGGTTAGATCTATTTTAGGGAATAGGGTTTATCACTTGGAATCACTAGAGCCTAAAGCAACCTAGCACAGTGTGAGGTATTAAGACTGAGATATTTCTCCACCGGGGCATAGTGTAGGGTTAGTCACGGTTGATCTTAAGTTTTGGAACCGTGTGTTTAAGGATCTCCATGACTCATTAAGCATTAGTTAGGAAACATAATGATTGGTCTTACACTTGAAACAATAGTCCAATGGTGAGCAATGTCCGGGTGCTCCATTTATCGTCGATTGCCTCTCCTATCTTTTATTTGCGTCTCCTTCTTCTTTTCTTATTTCTATTTGCATTGATTCTTATTTACATCATTATCGATTCATGTTCATTTTAGTTAAATAGCAAATCTTTGTGTTTTTGAATCACTATTCCTTATGGATTCGACTACCCACTCACCGGGGTATTATTACTTCGATAAACCCGTGTACTTGCGGTACATACGCAATAGGGTGGTTGACCTTAGGTTTGGGACTGTGTATTTTAGAATTTCCACGACTCATTAAGCATCAGTTAAGAGACATAATGGTTAGTTTTGCACTTGAAACAATAGTCCTAGAGTGAGCAATGTCCAGATACCCCACTTTCTATTGATTGCATCTCCTATCATTTTATTGTGTCTCTCTCTTATTTTCTTTATTTTTATTTGCATTGATATTGTTCACACCATTATTGATTTATCTTCACCATAGTTAAATAGCAATTATTGTGTTTCTTATCACTATTCCCTGTGGATACGACTACCCACTCTCCAGGGTACTTTTATTACTTCGATAACTCGTGCACTTGCAGTACACACGTAAAGGTGCGTTGTCAAGTTTTTGGGCGCCGTTGCTGGGGAATTGGCGTTTGGGAAACACTTTGTACTTTGCTATATTCATCACTTGTTCTATTTCACACTTTCTTATTTTTCCATCATTCTGATTTATTTTCTTTTCTTTGGTTGCAGCTCTAGGTTATAACCTGAGGAAACCCTTCGACATTGGTTGAAGGAAATCCGGACATTAAATGAAGAATTCATAGAAGGGGAAAAGAATCTGTGCAAGAACAGTTAAATTAAGATGAGATAGAAGATGAAGGGTCTCATAACATGGCAGAACAGAATGAGCAACAGAGAACACTCTTAGATTATGTCAGATCTGCAGTTCTTAGCACGCAGTCCAGTACTGTGCGACCACCGATTACAGCTCAGAATTTTGAGCTCAAGCCATGCTTCATCCAGATGTTACAGCAGTCGGCACAGTTTAATGGTTTGGCCAATGGGGATCCAAACAATCACATAGATAAGTTCTTGGAAGTGTGCGACATGCTCAAGATTAATGGAGTAACGGATGATGCTATCAAGTTGAGGGCCTTCCCATTTTCCTTGAAGGGGAGAGCAAAGTAGTGGCTATATTTATTACCTAGAACATCGATCACTACATGGGAGGAGATGGTAGAAGCTTTTATTGACCGATATTTCCCTCCCGGAAAATCTGCAAAGCTTAGGAATGAAAAATACTCCTTTGTGCAAATTTAATTGGAGTTTCTTTTTGAGACATGGGATAGGTTCAAGGAACTCCTGAGGAAATGTCCTTAACATGGGTTTACCGAGTGAATGATCATTCATACTTTCTATAATGGTTTGAACCCAAGCATAAAGCAGTTACTTGATGTTCCAATAGGAGGTACCCTAGGAAGCAAGACCCTCGACGAGGCCCGATATCTCATTGAAGAAATGGTTATGAATAGTTATCAGTAGAACACAAGGGACAGACAGAAGGTAGCCGGACTTCATGAGATTGATGTAGTTACCTCATTGGAGGCCCAGGTTGAGTCATTGAGCAAGAAGTTAGATACTCTAACTTCTCCTAGAGTGGTGGCTATGACTAGTTGCACTGGGTATGGGGGAAGACATGCTCCATCCGATTGCCCGATTTCTATTGGTGGTACATCCTTTGTGGAACAAGTGGATATTGTAAGGAATACAAATGAGAGGCAAAGGGAATGCATATAGAAACACCTACAATCCGGGTAGGAGGAGCCACCCAAACCTTTCTTGGAGTAATCAAGGGAAACAGAAGACGATGGCACCACCCAGTTTCCAACAACAACAACAAGCCCGAACATGGAAAATAGAGTGACAGGGGTTGGAGAACCCGAAGACTAATCTAAAGAAGGCTTTGCCTAAGTTTATTGCATCATCAGATACAAGATTTCAATCGGTTAAAGCCACATTTCGCAACCACACTGCTTAATTGCATAACTTGAAAAATCAAGTGGGACAAATTGCGAAGTCACTCTCGGAAAGACCTCGAGGAAGTTTGCCTAGCAATACGGAGACAAACCAAAGAGAACATGTGAAGGCGATCACTTTGAGAAGTGGTCATGAAGTTGAGGGTAGGTTCCCGAGTGAGAAGTCCAATGTTGAAGCACCCGAGGTCATGGAGATTAAGGAGAGAGCCAACAAAGGGATGGAGATGGCACCCTCACCCTACGAGCAACGAATCCCTTATCATTTCGAGATTGAACAATAACGAAAATAATGAGCAATACATGAAGTTCTTGGGTCTTGACACGTGTCCAAATATGCGTGTAAACCACAAGTGCACAAGTCTCAAAGTAATAATTACCCCGGTGAGTGGGTAGTCTAATCCACAGGGAACGGAAGTATTAGTATTAACCAATTCTTAGTTATCTAGTCGAAATCAATGGATGTGATGAAATGAACTAATTGCAAGACAATTAATAAGCAAGCAAACGGGCAAGAAAAACAAGTAAAGGAGATCTCAATAATAAAGATGAGGTACCCGGACAATGCTCCCCCTAGGATCTAACATGAAGCTCAAGATTCACTAAATGCTTCCAAACCGAGTCTAATGAGTCGAGGTAATCCAAGAACAACCGGCCCTTGCCTCCAAGCCACCGGTACTAGTTCCCTATAAGGTCCCAGCGGAGAAATCGCTCAATCTCAACACCTCATACCCCATATGACTGCAATACGCTCTAGGGACACTTAAGAGTGAAACAGATTCCTAAAGATAGATCCAACCCTAATTCCCGGCGAAGGATCCCTAACCTCCTACAAGGTCCCGGCGGAGAAATCTCTCAATCTCACACCTCACACCAAATATGGTTGCATAGAGTCTAGGGAATACGGAGATAGGAAACACTCAATCGGAAGGGAAATGGGACACTCCACTATCTCATGACTCACCCTCTCAACCCTCTTTAACCTTGAAGTTCTAACTCTAATGGAGACTTCTCTCTCATCAAAGGAACAAATCATGCAAATCCAATTAACCACAAGGATTAATAAAACAAGCAAGCAATGGGAATACAAGATTAAAACTTAAATCAACTCGGATTTAATAGAAACCTAAAGCAAATAAATACAAAAACATAGATCCTAGGGTTCACATGCCCAAATACCAACTAGGGTTTAGCCCTCTATGGAGCAAGTTACAAAATAATGATGAATACAATGAAAAGCAATGAAAACCATGAAGTAAAACCCCCTTAAATTCATGATGATGGCCTTGATGGGTCGCCCAACGTCTTGAAGAATCCTTCTCCGAAGCTAGGTCGCCAAAGGCTCCCTCTATGCTATGACGGAGAGAAGATCGATCAAAGTTGGTGATGGACGCCCCCCAATATCGCCAAAGACCTCCTCCAAAACCCTAGCCGCCTTGCCTTCAAAGTGCTCGCGAAAAGCCTCGCCAAAAAGTCCCTAAAGAATAGGGCAAACGGCCTATTTAAAGCCCAAA